>NC_134475.1:22864754-23187254 GCF_964194025.1 Convolutriloba macropyga
GCGTGGCTTCTGTGCCACTAATTTGAATCGCACTTCAGCAATGACCATTTCGTGATCGGTGAGAGCGATCTTTCCCCTCCTTGTCCTTACGTTGTGCAAACAACTCCTGTGCCTCGAACCGAATAAGATATGATCTAACATCTTCTTTCGCATCTGCTGGTCAGGTGGGTTAAATGTATACCGGTGCACTAACCGGTATCGAAACCAGGTTCCACCAATCAACAGGTCATGAGAGACACAAAAGGACAACAATTTTTCTGAGTTATCATTCTCCTCGCCCATTCCAAAGGGGCCTCGGCAAGGTACGTTGACATCAGATTGTTGACCAGGATTCGCATTGAAGTCTCCGACGAGGCAGACTCTCTCCCTTTTTTGAAACTGGATACCAATCTGCTCAACTGATTCCAAAAATTGTCTTTCGCTAAGTCGTCAGCTTCATTTGTGGGTGCATAACACACAATCACAACAAGGTTAGCTCGTCTCTGAGCTGCAAACTTCACATAAGCCATTCGCTCACAAACAGCAACTTGCTCAATTATGCTACCGGCAAGTCTTTTCGTCACTGCAATACCAACTCCTTCTTGTCTCGCTTTTGCAGTCGATAGCCAGGAGTCAGTGAGGAAGAGCTTGTGGTCGCCAAGATCTATTTCCTGCTCCCTCAGTCTCGTTTCCTGCACTCCCAGAACGTCCAACTTGTACTTCTTCAGGTCCATTTTCAGGCTTTCCAATGAACCTGATTGAGCCAGTGTCCTGACATTGAGGGTTCCAATTCTGAGATTTCTATTCCACCGGAGATTCTTCGCACCCCTTACCCTGGACTCGGGGCCATTTGTGTTTGAACTCATTGCATTGGGTTTTAAGGCTATTATACAACTAATCGCGCCACCAAATAGAGGACCCTTGCTTCGTTAGCTCGGGAGGTTGGATTTTGCCCCCCACTACTACTACTACTACTACTACTACTACTACTACTACTACTACTACTACTACTACTACTACTACTACTACTACTACTACTACTACTACTACTACTACTACTACTACTACTACTACTACTACTACTACTACTACTACTATTACTACTACTACTACTACTACTACTACTACTACTACTACTACTACTAATACTACTACTACTACTACTAACTACTACTACTACTACTACTACTACTACTACTACTACTACTACTACTACTACTACTACTACTACTACTACTACTACTACTACTACTACTACTACTACTACTAATACTACTACTACTACTACTAACTACTACTACTACTACTACTACTACTACTACTACTACTACTACTACTACTACTACTACTACTACTACTACTACTACTACTACTACTACTACTACTACTACTACTACTACTACTACTAATACTACTACTACTATTACTACTACTACTACTACTACTACTACTACTACTACTACTACTACTACTACTCTTTCAACACTTTAATTCCAAATATGAAATAAAGGCACGGTTGGCAACAAATACAAACAAAACAAGAAGAGTTATTTGTTTGATTATTCTGTGAAGTGCTGTACGACGAAATTGTTGAAGGCATTCTTTGACCCGGTTGCTGCTTTCTCCTGCAATCTGGTGAACAATACTTTGTTTCGTACACAGTCTCCTTCGATTTGACTCATCCACGTTTTCCGTTGCCCCCCAGGAGCGCGTCTAGCATGGACGTATTGATCGGGCGGGTCCCAATCGAAGGCACTGCGGGCTAATCTTCCTGGTTCCATTCTCTGGATGTGTCCGTACCATTTTATCCGTTTGAGCATGATCATCGTGGATAGTTGGGGCATTCGTGATCTTGACATAATTTCTTCGTTCGTTGCTTTCTCCAGATATGACACACGTAGAATTCTCCGAAGACAACCACAGTGGAAACTCTCAAGTTTTCTCTCCATTAATTTCGAAAGAGTCCAAGTCTCTGAGCTGTACAGCACGGCTGATAAAACGAGTGCTTTGTACAAATTGCACTTGAGGTGCACGCTGAGCTGCTTGCTCTTCCAGAGATTTTGGAAGTTAGCAAACCGTTGTCTACCTTCTGCAAGTTTGCAATTGACTTCCTGCAGGTCTCTATGCTTGAGGCTGACATATGATCCGAGATACTTGAACGCTTCTATGTTTTCAAACTCGTTTCCGAGAACATCTTGTACTTTGCAGGAAAACACGCGTGTGGCAACTGCTTTAGGTTTGCCACAGTATCTCGATTGGTGAACTTTTCGGCCATTGACTTTCTTTCACACTTGTCACAGGTAAGGCTCGCCTCTAGTTGCTCGAACTTTGACTTGTCGACGACATTCTTTGACAAATCGTCTTTGCAGAATCTTATTTGGTGCACTTTGCGTCCGGTAACTGTTTGCCTTTATGTGTTCCAGTGAGTATCTCCACGTTCTGTTGGATACTAGGCACTGCAACAACATTTGGGCTGTCGCATTTTACGCCCATATTCACTACTACTACTACTACTACTACTACTACTACTACTACTACTACTACTACTACTACTACTACTACTACTACTACTACTACTACTACTACTACTACTACTACTATTACTACTACTACTACTACTACTACTACTACTACTACTACTACTACTACTACTACTTCTACTACTACTACTTGACAGTGTGCACAGTGTCTTTCGAGATACGACAAAATTCGAATACAAATTAACCGTGACATCAAAATTGTCAAATTGGTGTAAAAAAAAGTCAAATTAGATTTATTTATAGCAAAAGTCGCCTCTTAAAAGCCAAAGGAAGTGTAACGGAGTCTACTGATCACCATTTATTAGATCAAATGAAAAATCAATGAGATCTTGGGCTCCAAGTTTTAGCACATCTAAGTTGAAACAAAATTTGCACATTCAGGAAACGAAAAAAACTAATTGCCAACCCAAAATTAATATTTTACAAAATTTTCGGCAAAAGTCAAAAGTAAACGCTTATTTAGGTTACGCTGTACCAATAATTACGTATGGCTCTCCGGCATGGCAACAACAAATCGCAAATGAAACAAATTGAAAAGCTGGAAAAGTTGCTACAACATGGATTTTTAAAAAAAGGAGTAACAACAGCCATTTTATATTTCAAAAGTGCTCTCTCTCTCTCTATATATATATTGAAATGCATGGCCAACTGTACCTTATTGCTTTGAAGGAAGTTAAATATGACGTCAAACTGTCAAACCTTGCATATATTCACGAAAGAACGACCCGCTAGCACAGAAGAGGAAGAATACCCCTAAGCGAAAATCAACCAATAACAACTGACTATAGTTGAAAACACTCTATCGAAATGTTTTAAATTCGATGAGGATGTTGAGTAGACAACTTTTGTATATCATCAAGAGGAACCAACTGCATTAAAAACGGTAAATCCAGTAGCATTTTTGACAGCTTTTAGTCTAAGATAGATAACAGAGAAGTTTTTCAAACCTGAAAATATGAAGCCTAAAACGAGCGCAATCGATTTAGTATATAAGTAGCTTCAACAAAAATTTTGTTATTTGAGATTTTCTGGACCATTCTATGCAAAATAGAACGTATTTAAGGCTTATATGGTTTAAAGAAAACCTAATAAAACTTTGTTTTTTGATAGATTGTTGAATTCTTGCTGCTCTTTCAATTAGATAGCGGATTGCTCTTTTATTTACTCAGTATTATCCTCCGGCCTGGAGGAAGATGTTAGGGTGATCGGTACAAACTTAATGAGCAGACAAACGAAAAATCCGGACGACGTTCGTACGAATGCGCAGCGACGTGCGTACAAATCCGGAGCTCTTCAATCTGAGTAGGATGGTAACCCTTAGGGTTGCTTTCCTCAACTATCCAGACTAAATAACCAACCTTGACGTTCTGCTCGGCGGGCGTCTGCAACTTAGACCTACGGTTCAACGCACGTACATACTCCTTAAGTCAACGTGCCTCAAGTGCATTGGCTTAGGACTGCACACGAGTGTAGCGCTTACGATAATCAAATTCGTAAACGCAAACGATTGACGGAAATCTGGTTGCTTGGTTACCAATTAGGAATTGATTTGGTGTTACTATATCTAGTTCGGACAGTTCGGAGCTTACGGGCGCTGACGGACGTGCATTTAGTGCTTATTCAACCACACAAAAATCATAATAAAAATCTCATCTCTCAGGCGACTTGTACCGAGGATGGTATAAAGCACACTCTAAAAAACTTCGGTCCAACCTCTCCCAGAAGCCACCTTTGTGTAGCGCACATGCCGAATTGAACATCCACTTAAAGCCTTGCTGCACAAATTACGGGCTCACAGAGCACGACGGAACAGTATACGAGTGGGACTTGGCGCTGGGCGATTACCATACGACGAAACGGGAAAACAATGCAAACAAGACGAAATTATCGGGCGAACAACGCACGACGAGACGGGAAGTCGGGATAGAACAGGCGTGTGACGAGGAAGAAAAGAGCGAGCAGGAGGGACAATGCTAGCAGAATACATCCACAAACTTAAACTGACAAACTAGCCGTAACTCCGGAATAAACTAAAGTCCCTCCATAGGAAGGACCAAAAAACCGACCGCAAAAAAAATAGCAAAATTCATTAAGGGAATTAATCTATCCATCGTAAACTTATTTACAGCAACGAAGTAGTAAAGTAGAAATGTCTAAAAAGTCAAGAAACTTACTAGCCGTAAATCCAGAATGAAAATAGATCACACCCTAGCACCGAACAACAAAACCCAGATAAAAAACATATTACCAAAAATTAACAAAATACCACAAAAAAATCAAGTAAACAAATCAGTTAAAGACATTCAACAAAACACCCTAAATCCAGAAAAAACGTAAGTCACACCCTCGAAAGTAACATGATTAAAAAATTAACAGCATAATAGTATTTACCTTTTTTTACTGGAGTGGACTTCGCGATAGATGACGTATTGAAAGAACAAAATTACAACCTACACGAGAAGGAGATGAAGAAACTTTTGCCACCCTGAGAAATTGAGTGCAGGACATTACACACCAGATCTTGCCTCAGTACGATATACTTGAGTATGATTTACTTAAGGATTCCAGAAGACACTCGTTTGAATGAGTCCCCTACAGATACGCATGATACATTCAATGGTGCGCATGATATATTCAATGATGCGCCTGATTCATTCAATGGAGCACTGCTGAAAGGAACTAACCACAAACTATCCCGTTAATCGTGAGTAAACTCAGTCAGACCGCCAATGAGTGGTTGGACTCCAAAAATAACGCAAAATTAGGAGACATTCAGGATACCAAAGTTTTCGGTAAGATCCGCTTCCTCAAACGCAGTTTACGAAGACTTTTCTGACAACGCCTAGAGAGTTTCCTGGTCGGGAGCGACAAAAATCAAAGACCGGAGGTTGTTTTTATGCGCTGACAATGTAGTGAGTGCTTTCAATTCAAGTAAAGGTTTTTGATTTAATGCTCTGTACTCTTTAAAAAACCTAGGCTCTTTCTATTTACTGTTAGACACAATTTCCTTGACTTTATTGATGGTAACTAGAGAACTACGCGTGAGCGGATCGTAAAGGTCAGGAGTTCCCTCTCTAATGCAATAAAAAATAGCTTCTAAGCGCTCCTGATGCTTAAAAGGCACAGCAATAAGCTGCGAATGTGTTCAAGCTTATTGATGTCACTGCGATGACTTGAAAGCGAATTGTTCTGTACACCATGCCGTATAACTATGAATTTTTCATCAGGAAAAAAAGGATTCAACTGAAAAGGCGCTGTTTTTCCGACTTTCACAGCGTTTTGGCTGAAATTTAACCCGAAAATGCGTAAACGTTTTATTTGTAACATTTTTGTTTAACTTGAGGTGCAGTTTTTATGGCGTGATGCTGTGAACTTGCAGCGAGAACGAACACCATTAATATTTTTTCAGGACATCGTTGACTGAAACTCGCTCAAATCCGACGGTTACTTCAGACTTTCAACCGTCAGCTTTTTGTGTCTTCAAATTATGCCAATTTAATGCAAATTAAATACAAAAAGTTGCAGGTAAACCAAAAATTAGGCAGTTAATCCAAAAACGAGCACAATTTTGGATTAACTGTGAGTTATATTCGATTTTTTTGTTGCAAAATTTGGTAAAATTGACCAAACTGATTTGTTTCTAATCGGCAACTATAAGCAATTGTTAAATCCGCATGAGTTTTTTCTATAAATTGTTAGTCAAAATCTGTTTTCAAAATTGGTCAATTTTCAAAAAAAATTTTTGCTGCGCTTTTATGTTAAGAACAGCAGAAAACACTGCAATTAGAATACTTCTAGATTTTGACGCGATAATTGTCAAAATCGATGTTTTTTTCGGAGAAATAAAATTTGTAAGGGGTTGGTTGTTGGTTGACATTACAACTTGAATTTACTTGCTATATAGGATAGGAAATGGGTTTGGGGACAAGATTTGAACACCACTTTTTGAAATCAATATATAACATCAAATTCAAAAATTCAACTTCAACTGAGGATGTGTCAAAGAGTTTTTTTGATGCGATACTTTTGTCGATGTGTTTGTTTTGGACGTAGCTATTGGCTCCATTTGTCAGGTTTAGTGGTAGAAGTGCAACCCTTCCTTCTTGGTGTTAATTTTATATCCTTGTTATCCTCCGCTCTAGCTGTCCCTCCTTAGTCACTAGTGGAACTATGCATCAGTGTCTGTGGCACCAGTTGAGTTTGCGATGACGTCAGTTAATATGGTGTAGACTGTTGCATTTAGTGAGTGTACTCTCTCCCAGCTTTCAATCCTTCTATCAAGTGTGATGTCACTCCAATAGGGTTGAATTGACATGGGCACAAGCCAGGTTTAAGTGCGCGACCCTAGACTGCTCTGATCAGACCATTTGGGTCACACACTGGTGGCCTGGTTTGACCCAAAATACATGGTCTGGGAAACGCTTGAGTCGCAAGATGGTCTGGACAATGGTTGCACTACAGTCTGATCAGAGGGCAAAGTCTGTGAAATAGTCTGGACAATGATCGCGCTACGGTCTGATCAGAGGGCAATTTTGCACTATAGTGTGATCATAGGTTGCGCGAAAGTCTGGACAATGGTAGCACTACGGACAGATCAGAGAGCAAACTCGCACTATAGTCTGATCATTGGTCGCACAAAAATCTGGACAATGGTTGCACTACGGTCTGATCAGACACCAAAGTATGGACACAGGTTGCCCCAAAATCTGACCACAGAGCATTAACTGACAATAATTTGACTGCAGTTTCTTATCACTGTTTTTGATGACGCAAAAAAAAGTTGCAGGCCCTTCAAAATGACTTTATGATTTTATTTTTATCAATTAGTTTTGTCCTAACCTTAACAAGATATACTAAATAATTAAAATTTATGTTGAGAAGTACGTAGGTTTGAATTGAATAATTTAAACAAATAACAATGAATTATAACATGTATTTAGGAATGTCTGATCAGAGGGAGCGTTGGTCGCACTAAATTCGCACGAAAGATTTGGGTCGCAGGATAGTCTGATCAGAGGTCTTCTGGGTCGCACTATAGTTGCACAATTTCTTGAATCCCACTACGGTCTGATCAGAGTCCTTTGGGTTGCACGATGATCTGATCAGAGGTCAAAGTCTGAGAAAAGGTCTGATCAGAGCACTCTAGGGTCGCGCACCTAAACCTGGGAATACCTCATTGGGCTCTGTCCAGATATCCATGATCTAGCTGTTACAAACAAGACAGTAAAAGAGGAGAAAAGTTTTGATGAAATCTCATATCGTGTGGTACGAGACGAACGTGTGGTAATTCAAGAATTCGTATAATTCAATATTTCAATATATATGTGGAACAACAAAATTTCAACATGTAGGCGGCTCCAAAATATAGGTAAAACACTCCAATGGAATGTTTTGAGTTTGATAAGAAGGTCAAGTAAGCAACTGTAAGTAGCGTAACATGAACAGAGAATAACTGTATCAAAAAACGGCAATTTCAGCAGAATTTTTGGAACAGTAATAGACTAAAATCAGTCACCGAGAAGTTTTTGAATTCTAAAAATATTAGAGATCAACGAGCGGATTTGATTTAGGATATTATTTGGTTCAACAAAATTTTTTTTATTTGAACTTTTTCCTATCTTTCTATTCAAAATAGAACGGATATAAGGCTTGCATGTTTAAAAACACAACGTAATAAAAAATTATCGGTGGACAGATTGTTCATTTCTTGTCGCTCTCTTATTTAAATAGCGCACTGCTGTTTAATTTACTCGGTAACAATGACGAAAACTTTTTTCATCAAGCCAAAATTCGGTACAACCTAGTGCACGAAGTGCCTTGAAAACATAGGTTTTATCAATGCAAAAATACAGTGTCTAGAATATTTGGGCATCATTTTACGTAACCAGCACACTGAGGAAAACATTTACATTTGGATTATATGCAAATTTTGAAACCTCATCAGCAATCAGAAAATCTACTTCTGCATAACGTAGCAAAATGAAACAAATGAAAGTACTCAGATCTCAGGTATCGGAAAGTATCGGAGCTATTCAAAAACCATAATGCAAAATTGTTTGGAAAACAAACGAAATTGAAAATAGATTTTTATGTCCCTTGTTGACAACAAATGGGACTCCAGTTTTTCTTTCCAAAGCTTTTATGTTCCCAAAAATAGTAATAATTGTAGTTAAGAGATCATAAAAGTTCTGATGCCGTTAAAAATTGTTTATTGGAGGCTTTTGAGGCAATCAAAGCAATTGACAAGTTTCATGGCCTATAAGTATTAAAAAATCAATGCTATTTTATTTAGAAAACTTGTCCAAGCGGTATTTGGGAAGGCACTTTTTGTGTAATTTTTTCGTTTTAATAATATTAAAAAGCGAAAACTCTTTATTTCTCGTTTTTTTCTTATAATAAATCCAATGATAAAGTAGTTTTTAAGAACACTGACGTCGTAGACGTTATTTAGTTTTTTTTGGTTAGTACGTTTAATACAACTCTCTAATCTTTGGAAAACAGCTGAACGCATTTATTCTATGGAATTCGCAAAAAAGTATGATATCGAGCGCTACAAAACTAAAAATATTTTTGTTGAAAAATAGTTTTTGCATGACGTGACAGAATGCAAACAACCAAAAAACTAATTTAAGTAAGAAAACTCTTCAAAAAGATGATACCCAAATTTTTTAATAGAAAATGAAAAACAACTAGATGTTTAAATCATTTTAATCTTATGAGATGTCTCTTTTTAAATACGCTATCAATATATGTAATTAAATTGTTAAAAAAAAACAAATATTGCACCAATATTTGTTTTAATCTCCCCCATGGGGGAAAAAATTTTTGACATTCAATGCCCAATACCTCGCTATCTAATTTGGTTAGTGAAGAAGGGATTCAAACTGATGACTACTAAAACTGATCTGAAAACACGTTTTTAAAAATATATGTATCACAAGCCATTCATGACCTGTAAATATATGGTTGGCATTTTTATCCGAAGAATAATTATTAACCATTTCAAAAAATGTTATTAAAGTACTAAAATTAACTATTAACCTTTAAAAAAACATTAAAATTTCACATTCTGTTTGTTTCTTTTTTTTAAAAAGAAAAAACAAAAGTGTAAGTCATACATGAAGTCATTGCAGTGAACTTTTCTAGATGTCAAACTTATCTCATTTTTTTAAAATTTTCATTTCTTTTGTTTCTCCCGCGTTATTAAACAAAAGTCTGTTTACCTGGTGAGCAGATTATGTAATCTTGACCAAATTGAAAACTTGCATTTCGTTAATCAAACTCAGCTGTTAATTTGAAACCCTTTTTTCCTTCCATCAAAAAACAGTTTGCTTGTATTAATTTTAAGTGATCTCGCTCTGTCTAGCAAAGCCTAGATATTTTCACGCAAGCATCATTTAAGAATTACTTGCCTCGTCTCGCAAAGTCCGCTGGTAAAAACTCAGAAGCGACGTCGCTTAGCGAAATACAGCAATAATATCCCGCAAGATACGGGGCAATCGGTTTTTTTGTTGCTCAATTTTTGTCGATGTGTGGCTTTCGAGCGTAGCTATTGGATCCTTTTGTCTGTTTTAAGTATAAAAATGCAACACTTCTCTCCTGGTGTTTGTTGTCAATGTAATCCTCGGTTTTAGCTCTCCCTCCTTACGAAGAAGAAGATGAAAACACTTTATTGTTTAGCACTGGAATTGTTGAAGCGGCACGCTATCAATGCTAAAGTTTAAAATTAAAAGTCCAAATCAAAACAAAATTACGTTGAAAAAAATTTGTTTCAAAGTTCCGCAGTGAGGTTTTAAAGATTAAACTGGTCGAAACTCACACCACGAAAGGCATTCAGAAAATTTCACGCTATCAGGAATTTGATTATTGTAGTGCTTTATTAACAATTTTTCGAACACACTGTTGCTATTTTTGAACTCACTGAGTTGATTTGATAGTGAATTCCATTTTTTTGACGTAGCATGGAAAAGACTTGTCTAGAAAACAATTGATCTGTGGTCAAAGAAAATTTTTTTTTGAGTACTTTCGTTAATGGAGTATTTTGCACTTGGTAAAATCAGTGTCTCTTTCAATGATTTTTTAAATCTCGCCCGATAATTTTTATGATATAAAAATAGAAAATTGATCAATTTTCTTGTTCAATCCTGATCACATGTTTCTTTTTCTTTATTCTTGAGCGCCGTGAAGATTTGCAATTTTAACGGAGGAACACGTTTTTAAGACCCTAGTTCAGCTTTTCTAGAGAAGTCATCACAGGTTTTCTAAAGTGCTGAAAAAAATGGAATAATTGAGATGTGACAAAACAATTGAATGAAGTAAAATTTCTAAGCTTGACGTAGGGAGCTGAATACCAATGAGTCTATAGTTTTTATCCCCTGAGCCATCTTCTTTGACGTTTGTTTAACCTGATTCATGAAACTGAGACTGCTATCAATTGTTAGTCCTAAATAATTACGTTCCTTAGACTTTTTGATTACTTTGTTATCTACTAATATTGAGTCCTGGATTTTGTTTCTTTGATCATTTTGTTTGCTGAAATAAACTAACTTTGTTTTTGAAGAATTCAGATACGATTGATGTTCTCTGAAGTATTTCTCTAAATTATTTATGTTTGATTCCAGGGATTTTTTTGCTATCTTTTCAACCTTGTTAGAAGCAAAAACTAGGCAATCATCAGCATACTGTATCATTTCTACATTAGAATCAATATCTGTACTAAGATCTTTTACATAAATATTGAACAAGAGAGGTCCCAATATGGCTCCCTGGGGCACACCTCTGAAAACTTTTATCCAGTTGGAGAGAATTGAATCTGTTTTTACACGTTGAAGTCTGTTAGAAAGAACAGACTTCAACGTGTAACCGTTCTCTCCCAGCTTAGTCACTCTAGAGATCCTTCTCTCCCGGCTTAGTCACAAGTTCAAGTATGCATCTGTGCCTGTAGCATCAATTGAGTTAGTGATGACGTCAGTTAACATGGACTGTACTAGTGATGTTAATGGACCCTTCATTTTATACATACTGGTCAGTTGCAAGCAGTGAGTGTACTCTCTCCCAGCTTCCAATCCTTCCATCAAGAGTGGCGTACCACCGATAGGGTTGAATTAACGTTTGCGAACTACCTCAATTGGCTCTGTCCAGATATCCATGATCTAGCTGTAACTGGGGAGACAGTAAAAAAAGAGAAAAATTTCCTTGCAATCTCATATCGTAAACAGGAGAAATGGGTACTAATTCAAGAATCCCAATAATTCAATATTTCAACATATGGGTGGACCAAAATTTTTTCTACATATAGGCGGCACCAAAATATCGGTGAATACACTCTAACGGAAAGTTTTGTTAAGGAATAATACTAATAGGAATTTGTAAAGGAATAAAAGAAACAAAAATGCTTTGACTTTGACTTCCAGTTTAGCTTTGACTTCAAGAATGCCATCAATTTTAAACAGATTGGTTATTCAAAGATTTTACAGCAAAATTGGCATCACGGGACCTGCATCCGACATTTTGAATTGTGCATTACTCTGGTTCCTCAGACAGAAAGCGAAAGGAAGTTCCCGGAAAGCAGCACAAATTTTGGCTACCACATCATATCGCTAAAGTCTGTCCAAAACCCAGACGTGCTCAATCTAACTTTCAAAAATCAAATGCCTTAAAATCAGTAGTTGCAGTAGATCAAGCCCGGGTCGAGGTGGCACCGCTAAAAATCGCTAAAAAATGTAAGATTTGCGGTGAATTTGAGTAAAAAGTGTAAGATTAGCGCTCAATGCGATCAATGCGGTGAAAAAAACTTTTAAGCGGTGAAAAAATTTTTTTAACCGCTTATGCGGTGAAAAAAAAATTTCACCGCTAAAAATCGCAATTCTTACAAATATTCACCGCGAAAATCACCGCTAATCTTACAAATTTTCATCATTGGAAAAGTTGCATTAGAAACATGCAAGAGTAGTGCTGAATGATCAGCAAACTCGTAATATTATAAAAAATAAAATACCATAAGTAATGTCGAACACGCTGTCCATAGAGGATCACCTAATGAATAGACAATCAGCTTTCGGACAAAAGATAAGCATATTAAACAAAGATGTTTTGATCTTAGCCGTCTCTGAGGATAATTGTTTGCGTACTTTTTAACCTAGAAGTATTATAAAACATTGATCTCAATCTATGTGTCCTTCTATAAGTAAATTTTGAATTTCAGTGTTGACTCTGTTTTGTAAGTTAATGGGTACTCGTCGTCCTTTTTGATGTTTAGGGTAAAAATTCTTATCAATGTGTTTTATCCCCTATATATTTAGAGAGTGCGAGTATCAAACACTTAAACAATTTGGTCTAGCTTCTCTAAACAGTTATATTTTTTTTGTTGGAAAAACAACAAACACAAACTTTTGTTTAAAAGAGCATCTGATTTTGTCGCGTCAAAAAGTTGTTGGAATTAAACTGAAATCAGTATCATAACCTCTTCAGTTGTGGGATTCATAACAAACAAAGAAAATTTTGACCAGCATATCTCGAAGAATTCAAAATTTGGTCTTTTTTGGCTGCAAATTAGCGGGAAAATCTCCTAAAATTTCTATATTCATCGATTCAATGTTTTGTTGGGGTAATGGGTTAAAACATTCGCGTTAAAAGTATTATTAGGAAAATTTTATTGCAGGACTTTTATGCATTAAATTCATTTGTAACCTAGTAATATTTATGACTGGGTAAATTTAGCCATAGGATTATTATCATTGTGGATTTACATGTTATGATGAAACTGAATGCGACTTTTAATACTGCGGTATCGGTGACCTCTTTATTTATTTGAGTTTGTAATGTCTAGTTTTAGTTTGACAAGAACCACACAAGTAGCAGTAGCCCCACCATGTCGGATGAGAACAGAGGATTAAAAACAGTCGGGGTAACATAGGTTTTATCATTGCAAAAATACAGTGTCTAGAAAATTTCGGCATCATTTTACGTAACCACCACACTGAGGAAAACATTTACATTTGGATTATATGCAAATTTTGAAAACTCATCAGCAATCAGAAACTTGCAAAATTAGACAACTGAATGCTTGCTGAACCCAGAACAACGATCTTCAAATCCCATTCTACTACTTCTACTACCATTACTAAAGGAACCAAATCTCTTCTTTATCAAAGTTAAGAGAAATACTTAGAATGTTTTTTACGTTAAGCTATAGTGCGACTTGTTCAGACACAGAAGTTCATCGCGTCTTCTATTTCGGAAAACAATAAGCGTCGCTTGGCATGGAAATGAGTTTTTTAAGCTTAGTTTCATTTTGTATTGCTGACCAAAAACGATTTTACAACACAATTATTTCTGTCCTATCAAAATTTTTGAACTAAACCCCTTATTATCGCATAGTTTGTTTTGTTAGCCAATCTTTTAGACAGTTTCTTTATTTGCAAATTAGCATGATATCATGCACTGGAAAAATCCGAATAACTCTTGCGGAAAATCTACTTCTGCATAACGTAGCAAAATGAAACAAATGGAAGTACTCAGATCTCAGGTATCGGAAAGTATCGGAGCTATTCAGCTATCAAAAACCATAAAGCAAAATTGTTTGGAAAACAAACGAAATTGAAAATAGATTTTTATGTCCCTTGTTGACATCAAATGGGACTCCAGTTTTTCTTTCCAAAGCTTTTATGTTCCCAAAAATAGTTTTAATTGTAGTTAAGAGATCATAAAAGTTCTGATGCCGTCAAAAAATATTTATTGGAGGTTTTCGAGGCATTGAAAGCAATTGACAAGTTTCTTGGCCAATAAGTATTAAGAAATCAATGCTAATTTATTTAGAACACTTGTCCAAGCAGTATTTGGGAAGGCACTTTTTGTGTAATTTTTTCGTTTTAATAATATTAAAAAGCGAAAACTCTTTATTTCTCGTTTTTTTATTATAATAAATCCAATGATAAAGTAGTTTTTAAGAACACTGACGTCGTAGATGTTCTTGGTTTTTTTCTGGTTAGTACGTTTAATACAACTCTCTAATCTTTGGAAAACAGCTGAACGCATTTATTCTATAGAATTCGCAAAAAAGTATCATATCGAGCGCTACAAAAGTAAAAATCTTTTTATTGAAAAATAGTTTTTGCATGACGTGGCAGAATGCAAACAACCAAAAAACTAATTTAAGTAAGAAAAGTCTTCAAAAAGATGATACCCAAATTTTTTAATAGAAAATGAACAACAACTAGATGTTTAAATCTTTTTAATCTTGAGAGATGCCTCTTTTTAAATACGCTATCATTATATGTAATTAAATTGTTAAAAAAAAACAAATATTGCACCAATATTTGGTTAAATCTCCCCCATGGATCCACGGGAGAAAAAAAATTTGATAATTCAATGCCCAATACCTCGCTATCTATTTTGGTTAGTGAAGAAGGGATTCAAACTGATGACTTCTAAAACTGATCTGAAAGCACGTTTTTAAAAATATATGTATCACAAGCCATTCATGACATGTAAATATATGGTTGGCATTTTTATCCAAGGAATAATTATTAACCATTTCAAAATATGTTAATAAAGTACTAAAATTAACTATTAACCTTTTAAAAAACATTAAAATTTCACATTCTGTTTGTTTCTTTTTTTTTAAAAAAAAAACAAAAGTGTAAGTCATACATGAAGTCATTGCAGTGAACATTTCTAGATGTCAAATTTATCTCATTTTTTTAAAAATTTCATTTCTTTTGTTTCTCCCGCGTTATTAAGCAAAAGTCTGTTTACCTGGTGAGCAGATTATGAGTCCAAATTATGAGTTAAAATTAAAAGTCCAAATCAAAACAAAATTACGTTGAAAAAAATTTGGTGCAAAATTCCACAGTGAGTTTTTAAAGATTAAACTGGTCGAAACTCACACCACGAAAGGCACTCAGAAATTTTCACGCTATCAGGAATTTGATTTTTGTAGTGCTTTATTAACAATTTTTTGAACACACTGTTGCTATTTTTGAACTCACTGAGTTGATTTGATAGTAAATTCCATTTTTTTGACGTAGCATGGAAAAAAACTTGTCTAGAAAAGAGTTGATCTGTGGTCATAGAAAATTTTTTTTGAGTACTTTCGTTAATGGAGTATTTTTTTTACTTGGTAAAATCAGTGTCTCTTTCAATGATTTTTTAAATCTCGCCCGATAAATTTTCTGATATAAAAATAGAAAATTGATCAATTTTCTTGTTCAATCCTGGTCACATGTTTCTTTTTTTTTATTCTTGAGCGCAGGGAAGATTTGCAATTTTAGCGGAGGAACACGTTTTTAAGACCCTAGTTCAGCTGCTTTTCTAGAGAAGTCATCACAGGTTTTCTAATGTGCTGGAAAAAAATGGAATAATTGAGATGTGACAAAACAATAGAATGAAGTAAAATTTCTAAGCTTGACGTAGGGAGCTGAATACCAAATGAGTCTATAGTTTTTATCCCCTGAGCCATCTTCTTTGACGTTGGTTTAACCTGATTCATGAAACTGAGACTGCTATCAATTGTTAGTCCTAAATATTTACATTCCTTAGACTTTTTGATTACTTTGATATCTACTAATATTGAGTCCTGGATTTTGTTTCTTTGATCATTTTGTTTGCTGAAATAAACTAACTTTGTTTTTGAAGAATTCAGATACAATTGACGTTCTCTGAAGTATTTCTTTAAATTATTTATGTTTGATTCCAGGGATTTTTTTGCTATCTTTTCAACCTTGTTAGAAGCAAAAACTAGGCAATCATCAGCATACTGTATCATTTTTACATTAGAATCAATAGCTGTACGAAGATCTTTTACATAAATATTGAACAAGAGAGGTCCCAATATGGCTCCCTGGGGCACACCTCTGAAAACTTTTATCCAGTTGGAGAGAATTGAAACTGTTTTTACACGTTGAAGTCTGTTAGAAAGAAAAGACTTCAACGTGGAACCGTTCTCTCCCAGCTCAGTCACTCTAGAGATCCTTCTCTCCCGGCTTAGTCACTAGTTCAAGTATGCATCTGTTCCTGTAGCATCAATTGAGTTAGTGATGACGTCAGTCAACATGGACTGTACTAGTGACGTCAATGGACCCTTCATTTTATACGTACTGGTCAGTTGCAAGCAGTGAGTGTACTCTCTCCCAGCTGCCAATCCTTCCATCAAGTGTGGCGTACCACCGATAGGGTTGAATTAACAATTGCGAACTACCTCAATTGGCTCTGTCCAGATATCCAGAATCTAGCTGTAACTGGGGAGACATTAAAAAAAGAGAAAAATTTCCTTGAAATCTCATATCGTAAACAGTAGAAATGGGTACTAATTCAAGAATCCATATAATTCATTATTTCAACATATGGGTGGACCAAAAGTTTTTCGACATATAAGCGGCACCAAAATATCGGTGAAAACACTCTAACGGAAAGTTTTGTTAAGGAATAATACCAATAGGAATTTGTAAAGGAATAAAAGAAACAAAAATGCTTTGACTTTGACTTCCAGTTTAGCTTTGACTTCAGGAATGCCATCAATTTTAAACAGAGCCCCCACCAATCAGATTGGTTATTCAAAGATTTTACAGCAAAATTGGCATCACGTGACCTGCATCCGACATTTTGAAATGTGCATTAGTCTGATTCCTCAGACAGAAAGCGAAAGGAAGTTCCCGGAGAAACAGCACAAATTTTGCCTACCACATCATATCGCTAAAGTCTGTCCAAAACCCAGACGTGCTCAATTTAACTTTCAAAAATCAAATGCCTTAAAATCAGTAGTTGCAGTAGATCAAGCCCGGGTCGAGGTGGCACCGCTAAAAATCGCTAAAAGATGTAAGATTTGCGGTGAATTTGAGTAAAAAGTGTAAGATTAGCGCTCAATGCGATCAATGCGGTGAAAAAAAAACTTTTAAGCGGTGAAAAAATTTTTTAACCGCTTATGCGGTGAAAAAAAATTTTTCACCGCTAAAAATCGCAATTCTTACAAAAATTCACCGCTAATCTTACAAATTTTCATCATTGGAAAAGTTGCATTAGAAACATGCAAGAGTAGTGCTGAATGATCAGCAACGTCGTAATATTATAAAAGATAAAATACTATAAGTTATGTCGAACACGCTGTCCATAGAGGATCACCTAATGGATAGACAATCAGCTTACGGACAAAAGATAAGCATATTAAACAAAGATGTTTTGATTTTAGCCGTCTCTGAGGATAATTGTTTTCGTACTTTTTAACTTAGAAGTATTATAAAATATTGATCTCAATCTATGTGTCTGGATTGTCATTGTCAAAAAACCAGCTTGGGTGCTGGTTCAGGTAATGTAAAAAAAATGATGTTGCTTTGAAAACCCCGAGTCGTGGTAGCGCTTAAAAAATTTTTTTTACCGCATTCTGACTGTAGCGCTGAAAAATTTTTTTTCACCGCATTCTGCTCGTAGCGATGAAATATTTTTTTTCACCGCTTAAGCGGTGAAAAAAAATTTCACCGCTACTAGCATAATGCGGTGAAAAAAAATTTTTCAGCGCTACCACGAAGCGGTGAAAAAATTTTTTTCACCGCTAAAATCGCTAATCTTACAAAAATTCACCGCTAAATTAACCGCTAATCTTACAAAAATTCACCGCTATGAACGCATTGAACGCTAAAAGATGCGGGCGCTTTGCTGTGAAAAAAGTTTTTTTCCACCGAGAAAATACAACGGAAAACTCTGTGAACTTTGTTCAATCTTAGGCCTTCAAACCTAAATTCTATTATGCTGACTCTAGCGCATTCGGATGACAGTATGTTGGCAGTAATTGAGGAAGGCAACAAGAAAATTGAACTTCTCAGTATCCCTTTGGTGAAAGGCAATACTTCGATAAGTGATCGACTCGGGAAGTGCATGTCCCGGGTCGAGAAAATTTCCAAAGATTATGCAAGAAATGCGCTGAAATGCGCTCAATTTTTAAAAAAAATTCAGCGCAAAAACCTTGCATAATAATGCGCTGATGTGGGTTGAAAAGTGCTGAAACTTTGTAAGAAATGCGCTGAAATCCGCTGAAATTTCAAAAAATTCAGCTCTTTTCTTTCGCTCCGAGGCTAGAACCCCGATCATTGTGTCTCATCTATCAATTAATCCACTGCGCTATTGAGAACTGAAATGCTTCCCATTCAATTTGAATTTATAATAAAAATACGTTTGATATGAAAAGCGCTGAAATTATGTAAAATTATGGATGGACTAGTTTGAAGGTCCGTATTTGGGGTTGACTCGCTTTTGTTAACCAACAAGACTTATTATGAGACATAACTACCTACTTTGCAATTTTTTCGTTTAGTATACTACCCCGGGTCGAGATGTCAGCGCCGTTTCAGCGGATCTTTTTGTAAGAAAAGCGCTGAATGCGCTGAAATTATGTAAGACATGCGCTGAATGCGCTGAAATTATGTAAGACATGCGCTGAAATGCGCTGAAATTTCGAGATGGCGTTTAGTTATGTCTCATAATAAGTCTTGTTGGTTAACAAAAGCGAGTCAACCCCAAATACGGACCTTCAAACTAGTCCATCCATAATCTTACATAATTTCAGCGCTTTTCATATCAAACGTTTTATTATTATAAATTCAAATTAAATGGGAAGCACTTTTGGACAGACTTTAGCGATATGATGTGGTAGGCAAAATTTGTGCTGTTTTCCCGGGAACTTCCTTTCGCTTTCTGTCTGAGGAACCAGAGTAATGCACAATTCAAAAAGTTGGATGCAGGTCCCGTGATGCCAGTTTTGCTGCAAAATCATTGCATAACCAATCTGATGGGTGGGGTCTCTGTTTAAAATTGATGGCATTCTGGAAGTCAAAGCTAAACTGGAAGTCAAAGTCAAAGCATTTTTGTTTCTTTTATTCCTTTACAAATTCCTATTATTATTCCTTTACAAAACTTTCCGTTAGAGTGTTTTCACCAAAATTTTGGTGCCACCTATATGTCGAAAAATTTTTGGTGGCCACCCATATGTTGAAATATTGAATTATATGGATTCTTGAATTAGTACCCATTTCTCCTGTTTACGATATGAGATTGCAAGGAATTTTTTCTCCTCTTTTACTGTCTCGCCAGTTAGAGCTAGATCATAGATATCTGGACAGAGCCAATTGAGGTAGTGCGCAAATGTTAATTCAACCCTATCGGTGGCACTTCACACTTGATGCAATGATTGGAACTTGCGAGAGAGTACACTCACTGCTTGCAACTGACCAGTACGTATAAAATGAAGAGTCCAGTGACGTTACTAGTCCAGTTCATGTTAACTGACGTCATCACTAACTCAACTGATGCTACAGGCACTGATGCATGCTTGAACTAGTGACTAAGCTGTGAGAGAAGGGTTACACGTTCAAGTCTGTTCTTTCTAACAGACTTCAACGTGTAAAAATAGATTCAATTTACTCCAACTGGATAAAATTCGTCAGAGGTGCGCCCCAAGGAGCCATATTGGGACCTCTCTTGTATAATATTTATGTAAACGATCTTAGCACAGCTTTTGATTCTAATTTAACAATGATACAGTATGCCTAGTCTTTGCTTCTAACAAGATTGAAAAGATAGCAAAAAAATCCCTGGAATCAAACATACATAATTTAGCAAAATACTTCAGAGAACATAAATTATATTTGAATTCTTCAAAACAAAGTTAGTTTGTTTCAGCAAACAAAGTGATCAAAGAAACAAAATCCAGGACAGAATATTAGTAGATAACAAAGTAATCAAAAAGTCTAAAGAATGTAAATATTTAGGACTAACAATTGATAGCAGTCTCAATTTCATGAATCATGTTAAACAAACGTTAAAGAAGATGGCTCAGGGGATTTAAACTATAGACTCAAATGGAACTCAACTCCCTTCGGCAAGCTTAGAAAGTTCACTTCATTCAATTGTTTTTTCACATCTCAATTATTCGGCTTTATTTTTTCAGCACATTAGAAAACCTAAGATGACTTCTCTAGAAAAGCAGCTGAACTGGGGTCTTAAGAAATGGTTCTTCCACTCAAATTGCAAATCTTCCCAGCGCTCAAGAATAAAAAAGCATGTGGTCGGGATTGAACAAGAAAATTGATCATTTTTCTATTTTTTATCTCAGAAAATATATCAGGCGAGAAAAAAAATCATTCAACGCGACACTGACTTCACCAAGTGCAAAATACTCCATTAACGAAAGTACTCAAAAAAAATTTTCTATGACCACAGATCAACTGCTTTCTAGACAAGTCTTTTTTCCATGCTACGTTAAAAAAATGGAATTCGCTACCAAATCAACTCAGAGATTTCAAAATTAGCAAATGTGTGTTCAAAAAATTGTTAATAAAGCACTACAAAGATCAAATTCTGACAGCGTGAACAATTCTGAATGTCTTTCGAGGCGTGAGTTTCGACTAGTTTAATCTTTAAAACCTCACTCGGGAACTTTGCAACAAATTTTTTCCAACGTAATTTTGTTTTGAGTTTTACACTTTAGCATTGATAGCGTCCCGCTTCAACAATTCCAGTGCTAAACAATAAAGTGTCCTCTTCTTCTTCTTCTTCTTCTTCTTCTTCTTCTTCTTCTTCTTCTTAAGGAGGGAGAGCTGGAACGCCTGATTACAATGACAACAAACACCAGGAGAGAAGTGTTGCATTTTTGTACTTAAAACAGACAAATGGATCCAATAGTTACGCTCGAAAGGCACACATCGACAAAAATTGAGCAACAAAAAAAACCGATTGCGCCATGTCTTGCGGGATATTGACGCTGTATTTCGCTGAGTGATGTCGCTTCTGAGTTTTACCAGCGGACTTTGCGAGACGAGGCAAGTAATTCCTAAGTGATGATTTGCTTGCGTAAAAATATCTGGGCTTTGCTAGACAGAGCGAGATCACTTCAAAATAATACAAGCAAACCGTTTTTTGATGGAAGGAGAGATAGGTTTCAAATAAACAGCTGAGTTTGATCAACGAATTGCAAATTTTCAATTTAGTCGAGATTAAATAGTCTGCTCAACAGGTAAACAGACTTTTGTTCAATATCGCTGGAGAAACAAAAGGAATGAAGAATAAACAAAATGAGATAAGTTTGACATCTAGAAAACTTCACTGCAATGACTTCATGTATGACTTACACCTTTGTTTTTTAATTAATGTGAAAATTTAATGCTTTTTTAACAGGTTAATAGTTAATTTTAGTGCTTTAAAAACATATTTTGAAATGGTTAATAATTATTCCTCGGTTAAAAATTATCAACCATATATTTACAGGTCATATATTTACAGGCTTGTGATACATATAGTTTTAAAAACGTGTTTTCAGATCCGTTTTAGTAGTCATCAGTTTGAATCCCTTCTTCACCATCCAAAATAGATAGCGAGTTATTGGGCATTGAATGTCGAAAATTTCTCTCCCGTGGAACCATGGGGGAGACTTAACCAATTATTGGTGCGATATTTCTTTGTAAACAATTTAATTACATATAATGATAGCGTATTTAAAATGAGGCATCTCATAAGATTAAAAAGATTTAAACATCTAGTTGTAGTTCAGTTTCTATTGAAAAATTTGGGTATCATGTTTTTTGAAGACTTTCTTATTTAAATTCATATTTTGGTTGTTTTCATTCTGCCACATCATGCAAAAACTATTTTTCAACAAAAAGATTTTGAGTTTTGTAGCGCTCGATGTCATACTTTTTGCGAGTTCTAAAGAATAAGTATGTTCAGCTGTTTTCCAAAGATTAGAGAGTTGTATTTTTTCAGGTTTTGTGCAAAGGGCATATAATTGCATCGACTGATATTCAGTGTAGGTCATTTAAAAAAGATGAAAAGAAAAAAAGTTGTAGGCAAATTTAAAATAGAGTAACAGTTAAAGCAGGCACTAATGGTAGCTAATCAAATTCAATTAAGACGAGGCAAATTGAAAAAAAACGTACTAACCACAAAAAATAAACAAATAACGTCTACGACGTCAGTGTTCTTAAAAACTACTTTATCATTGGATTTATTGTAATCAAAAAACGAGAAATAAAGAGTTTTCGTTGTTTAATTATTTATTAAAACGAAAAAATTACACAAAAAGTGCCTTCCCAAATACTGCTTGGACAAGTTTTCTAAATAAAATAGCATTGATTTTAATACTTATAGGCCAAGAAACTTGTCAATTGCTTTCAATGCCTCGAAAGCCTCCAATAAATAATTTTTGACGGCATCAAAAGTTTTATGATCTCTTAACTACAATTAATACTATTTTTGGGAACATAAAAGCTTTGGAAAGAAAAACTGGAGTCCCATTTGTTGTCAACAAGGGACATAAAAATCTATTTTCAATTTCGTTTGTTTTCCAAACAATTTTGCATTATGGTTTTTGAATAGCTCCGATACTTTCCGATACCTGAGATCTGAGTACTTTCATTTGTTTCATTTTGCTACGTTATGCAGAAGTAGATTTTCAGCAAGAGTTATTTGGATTTTTCCAGTGTATGATATCATGCTAATTTGCAAATAAAAAAACTGTCTAAAAGATTGGCTAACAAAAGAAACTATGCGACAATGCGGGGTGTAGTTCAAAAATTTTGATAGGACAGAAATAATTGTGTTGTAAAATCGTTTTTGGTCAGCAATACAAAATGAAACTAAGCTTAAAAAAACTCATTTCCAAGCCAAGCGACGCTTATTGTTTCCGAAATAGAAGACGCGCTGAACTTCTGTGTCTGAACAAGTTGCATTATAGCTTAACGTAAAAAACATTCTAAGTATTTCTCTTAACTTTGATAAAGAAGAGATTTGGTTCCTTTAGTAATGGTAGTAGAAGTAGCAGAATCGGATTTGAAGATCGTTGTTCTGGGTTCAGCAAGCATTCAGTTGTCTAATTTTGCAAGTTTCTGATTGCTGATGAGGTTTCAAAATTTGCATATAATCCAAATGTTAATCTTTTCCTCAGTGTAGTGATTACAAAAACTGATGCCGAAATTTTCTAGACACTGTATTTTTGCATAAAAATTCTTAAGTTTTGAAGGCACTTCGAGCACTAGGTTGTACAGAATTTTTGTTCGATGGAAAAAATTTTCGTCATTGTTACTGAGTAAATTAAACAGCAATGCGCTTTTTAAATAAGAGAGGGACAAGAAATGAACAATCTATCCACCGATAAATTTTTATTACGTCGTTTTTTTGAACAGGCAAGCTTTATATCCGTTCTATTTTGAATAGAAAGGTAGGAAAAAGTTCAAATAAAATAAATTTTTTTGAACCAAATAATATCTTAAATAAATTCCGCTGGTTTTATCTTTAATATTTTTAGGATTCAATAAATTCTCGGTGACTGATTTTAGACTATGACACGTTAAAAAATGCTGATGAAATTGCCGTTTTTTGATGCAGTTATTCTCTCTTGATGTTACGCTACTTACAGTTGCCTAATTGACCTTCTTATCAAATTCAAAACATTCCGTTGGAGTGTTTTACCTATATTTTGGTGCCACCTACATGTTGAAATATTGTTGGTCCACATATATATCGAAATATTGAATTATACGAATTCTTGAATTACCACACGTTTGTCTTGTTTATGGGTTTAATGTTCTGATTATACGATATGAGATTTCAACAAAAGCTGAGCACCAAAGCTGATCGACCACAATAAGGCAATCAAAACAGATGAGAACAAAATGAAACGCTGAAAAGGCTGTGGAAAATACAACTAGCAGAAATGTGGGAACGTACCTTTTGTGTCAAAACAGAAGAGATAAACAAGAATGTCTTCCACAGCACCCCAGGTTTAGGTGCGCGACCCTAGACCACTCTGATCAGACCATTTCTCAGACTTTGCCCTCTTATCAGATTATCATGCAACCTAAAGCCCTCTGATCAAACCGTAGTGCGACTCAAGAAATATTGCGACTATAGTGCGACACAAAAGACCTCTGATCAGACTATCGTGCGACCCAAATATTTCGTGCGACTCTGGTGCGACCCAAAATTTTGTGCAACTTTTTTTTGCTCCCTCTGATCAGACCATTCCTAAATACATGTTATAATCCATTGTTATTTGTTTAAATTATTCTATTCAAATCTATGTACTACTCAATTTGAAGTTTAATGATTTAGAATAACCTGTTAAGTTTAGGACAAAACTAATTGATAAAAATAAAAAAAGTCATTTTGAAGTGCCTGCAACTTTTCTTTTGAGTCATCAAAAACAGTGATAAGAAACTGCAGTCAAATAAATATTGTCAGTTAATGCTCTGTGGTCAGATTTTGGGGCAACTTATATCCAGAATTTGGTGTCTGATCAGACCGTAGTGCGACCATTGTCCAGACTTTTGTGCGACCAATGATCAGACTATAGTGCGACTCAAGCGTTTTCCAGACCATGTATTTTGGGTCGTACCACGCCACCAGTGTGCGACCCAAATGGTCAGATCAGAGCAGTCTAGGTTCGCGCACCTAAACCTGGTTTGTGCCCATGTCAATTCAACCCTATTGGAGTGACGTCACACTTGATACAAGGATTGGAATCTGGGAGAGACTACGCTCACTACATGCAACAGTCTACACCATATTAACTGACGTCATCGCAAACTCAACTGGTGCCACAGACACTGATGCATACTTCAACTAGTGACTAAGGGGGGGCATCAAGAGCTGAGGATATAAGAAGGATATAAAATTAACACCAAGAAGGAAAGGTTGCACTTCTACAACTAAACCTGACAACTGGAGCCAATAGCTACGTCCAAAAGCCACACATCGACAAAGTATCGCATCAAAAAAACTCCAAGACACATCCTCAGCTGAAGTTGAATTTTTGAATTTGATGTTATATAATTATTTAAAAAAACTGGTGTTCTAAACGGCAAATCTTGTCCCCAAACCCATTTCCTATCCTATATAGCAAGTAAGTTCGAGTTGTAATGTCAACCAATAACGAACCCTTTACAAATTTAATTTCTCTGAAAAAAACATCGATTTTGACAATTATCGCGTCAAAATCTAGAAGTATTCTAAATGCAGTGTTTTCTGCTGTTCTTAACATAAAAGCGCAGCAAATTTTTTTTTTGAAAATTGACCAATTTTGAAAACAAAATTTTGACTAACAATTTATAGAAAAAACTCATGCGGATTTAACAATTGCTTATAGTTGCCGATTTGAAACAAATCAGTTTGGTCAATTTTACCAAATTTTGCAACAAAAAAAATCGAAGATAACTCACAGTTAATCCAAAATTGTGCTCATTTTTGGATTAACTGCCTAATTTTTGGTTTACCTGCAACTTTTTGTATTTAATTTGCATTAAATTGGCATAATTTGAAGACACAAAAAGCTGACGGTTGAAAGTCTGAAGTAACCGTCGGATTTGAGCGAGTTTCAGTCAACGATGTCCTGAAAAAATATTAATGGTGTTCGTTCTCGCTGCAAGTTCACAGCATCACGCCATAAAAACTGCACCTCAAGTAAAACAAAAATGTTACAAATAAAACGTTTACGCATTTTCGGGTTAAAGTTTCAGCCAAAACGCTGTGAAAGTCCGAAAAACAGCGCCTTTTCGCTTTCAAGTCATCGCAGTGACATCAATAAGCTTGAACACCTTCGCAGCTTATTGCTGTGCTTTTTAAGCATCAGGAGCGCTCAGAAGCTATAGTTTATTGCATTAGAGAGGGAAATCCTGACCTTTACGATCCGCTCAAGCGTTTTTCTCTAGTTACCATCAATAAAGTCAAGGAAATTGTGTCCAAAAGTAAATAGAAAGAGCCTAGGTTATGTAAAGAGTACAGAGCATTACATCGAAAACCTTTGCTGGAGCTGAAAGCACTCACTGCCTTGTCAGCGCATAAGAAAACCTCTGGTCCTTGATTTAACGCTCTTGACCAGAAAACGCTCTAGGGGTTGTCGGAAAAGTCTTCGTAACCTGCTTTTGAGGAAGCGGAACTTACTGAAACCTTTGGAGTACTGAATGTCTCCTAGCTTTGCGTTATTGTTGGAGTCCAACTTTTCATTGGCGGTGTGACTTAGTTTGCTCACGAGTAACGGGATAATTTGTGGTTAGTTCTTCTCAGCAGTGCTTCAATGAATGTATCAGGGGCATCATTGAGTGTATCATGTGTACCATTGAATGTATCATGCGCATCTGTAGGGGACTCATTCGAGAGTCTTCTAGAATCCTTAAGTAAATCATACTCAAGTAAATCGTACGGAGGCAACATCTGGTGCGTAATGTCCCGCATGTACATTCTCAGGGTGGCAAAAGTTTCCTCATCTCCTTCTCGTGTAGGTTTTAATTATGTTCTTTCAATATGTCATCGATCGCGAAGTCCACTCGAGTAGAAAATTGTAAATGCTATTATGTTGTTGATTTTTTAGTCATGTTACCTTCTAGGGTGTGACATAGGTTTTTTCTTGATTTAAGGCTGTTTTGTTCAATGACTGTTACTTTTACTGATTAGTTTACTTGATTTTTTTGGTGTATCTTGTTAACTTCTGGTAATATGTTTTTTAACTGGGTTTGGTTGTTTGGTGCTAGGGTGTGAACTAAATTCTTTCTGGATTTACGGCTAGTAAGTTTCTTGACTTTTTCGACAATTCTACTTTACATCTTCGTTGGCGTAAATGAGTTTACAAATGATAGATTCATTTCCTTAATGAATTTTGCTATTATTTTTGCGGTCGTTTTTTTGGTTCTTCCTATGGTATGACTTATGTTTATTGTGGAGTTACGGCTAGTTTGTCAGATTGACTTTGTGGTTGTATTCTGCTAGAATTGTCCCTCCGGCTAGCTTCTTTCTTCTTTGTCACCAGCCTGTTTTATCCCGACTTCCCGTCTCGTCGTGCGTTGTTCGCCCGATAATTTCGTCTTGTTTGCATTGTTTTCCCGTTTTGTCGTGTGGTAATCGCCCAGCGCCAAGTCCCACTCGTATACTGTTCCGTCGTGCTCTGTGAGCCCGTAATTGGTGCAGCAAGGCATTAAGTGGATGTTCAATTTGGCTAGTGCGCCACACCAATGTGGCTTCTGGGAGAGGTTTGTCCGTAGTTTGGAGAGTGCACTTCATCTCATCCTCGGTACAGGTCGCCTCAGAGATGAGGTTTTATTATGATTTTCTGTGTGGTTGAATTAGCACTAAACGCATGTCCGTTTGCGCTTGTAAGCGCCGATCTGTCCGCATTATGTGTAGTAACAGCCAAACCAAGCAACCAGAATACCGTCAATCGTTTGCGTTTACGACTTTGATTATCGTAAGCGGTAAACTCGTGTGCAGTCCTACCCCAAGGTTTTATTAGGTTTTCTCTAAACCATGTAAGCCTTATATCCGTTCTATTTTGCATAGAATGGTCCGAAAAAGTTCAAATAGCAAAATTTTTGTCGAACCTACTGATCGAACCCTTTGAAAAACTTCTCGGTGATCGATCTTAGACTAATAGCTGTCAAAAATGCTACTGGATTTACCGTTTTTGATGCAGTTGTTCCCTCTTGATGTTATGCAACTTGCAGTTGCCTACTCGACATCCTCATCGATTTCAAGACGTTTCGATAGTGTTTCCACCTGTAGTCAGTTCTTAACTGGTTGATTTTCGCTTAAGGGTATTTCTCCTCATCTGTGTTAGCGGGTCGTTCCTTCGTGAATATATGCAAGGTGTGACAGTTCGACGTCATATTTACCTTCATTCAAAGCAATAAGGTACAGTTCGCCATGCATTTCAATATATAGAGAGAGGGATCACTTTTGAAGTACCAAATGGCTGTTGCTGTTCCTTTTTAATTTAAAATCCATGTTGTAGCAACTTTTTCAGCTTTTCAATTTCTTTCATTTGCGATTTGTTGTAGCCATGCCGGAGAGCCATACGTAATTATCGGTACAGCGTAACCTAAATAAGCGTTTAGTTTTGATTTTTGCCGAGAATTTTGTAAAATATTAATTTTGAGTTGGCAATTAGTCCTTTTCGTTTCCTGAATGTGCAATTTTCGTTCCAACTTAGATGTGCTAAAACTTGGAGCTCAAGGTCGCGTTGATTTTTCACTTGATCTAGCAGATGGTGATCAATAGACTCCGTTATACTTCCTTTGGCGTTTAAGAGGTGACTTTTGCTATAAATAAATCTCATTTGACTTTCTTTACACCAATTTGACAATTGATGTCGTGGTTAATTTGTATTCGAATTTTGTATCTCAAAGGACACTGGGTACACTGTCAAGGGTGCTAGCAGCAACAACTTTTGTAACTGGGACCACCACGGCTGTCCCAGAAAATCATAATAGTCGTTAAGTGTTTAAACAATTCATACTTAAGCTGTTCAAGCTAAAATTTATTATTTTAGTAACGTTTGGAAATTGTGTTTTAAATGTATTTTTTTCTTAAAAATTGGGATCTTTTCCACTTGTACCCCCCCCCCCAGTACCTTATGCACCCCCAATTACAGTGCAGGTGTCATTACATATAGCATGTGCTTCTGAGGGTTGCAAATAATATGCACCCACTAAGCTGGGGGGGGGGGCACAAACGGAAAAGATTTAAAGTTGTATTAGGTGCTCTTTTGTTAATTAAAGGCTTCGACTAATGGGGAGGAGCGCATACAGTCTGGGAAGAGTCCCGAAGAACGCTTATAGCCTTAAATGGCAAGAAAGCCGGGGGTCTATAATGGGAAAGACGCGAACGGATAACCATATTCACAACGTTTGGACGGATAATTAATTAAAAGTTTTTAATCAATGGATGTTTTCAGACAGAGATGGGTGTCCCTGTTCCTGACATCCAGGTAATCATTTACACCAATTATTGAGCTAATGTTTGAAATCGTGCCATGTAGACATGGAATAATTATTTTTTTTAGCCTGAAGAGCGCGAAAGATACAAAACTTTTTTTGCTCGATTGGAGCCCAAGAATGGATACCTACCTGGAGCCGAACTCCGAGCAGTAAGCTTCTTCAGACTGGGTCCTCAAAATCAGATTAATGAAATTAATCCAAAAACTATTTTAGACGTTGAAGAAGTCGAATCTGAAAGATTATGACCTTGGCAGATTGTGGGAACTCAGTGACATCGATAAAGATGGCTCTTTGGATGTCGAAGAATTTATTGTTGTGAGTATCAGTTAAAGATTGATGACATAAATCCTTCTGTTCTCAATTGTTTCAATTCTCTTTCATTAATGTGTAGATAATGCACCTTATCAAGTACGTGAAGGAAGGTGGTGAAGTTCCCAGTCAACTCCCAGCCAACATCATACCACAGAAGTTTTCCAAGGCCCTATCCCGAAGTGCATCATCTGCTTCTTTCAATACAGATCGTAGGACTTCTTTGTCCGAGTCATGGGTTGTAGATAGCCGATCTTTTGAAACATCGAAAGCAAACTTCTTTAAAAACAATCCAAATAACGAGACCAGAGTGGCAGGGAATATTCTTGCGAAATACTTTGTGTCGCTGTGTCCCAATACCAATGCTTTGAAGGTATTAATTGCTCTCTAAAAAGCTGTAGCATTTATTTTTTGTTATTGAATTACTAATTTCTTGAAACGCAATGTTAGTATCAATTTAAGATGTCTATTAAGACTTTGACTTCACAATCCATCAATAGCTATTCTCCCCAATGTCCTAATGAGCCACAAGAATGAAGAGAAACCATGTATTGATCAGTCGAGATTTGTCATTCCCATGTTTATTCAATTCAGCGATCTACTTCTGTTGTCTACACTTTCAACACTTCCTGAGTTAAACCTAGCCTACATAAAGTTACCTAAGGTTTTGATAACAATGAATAATAATCAGACTTATCTGAGTTCTGGATTGTTCTGATTCCGAAAAACCCGAACAGAAAAGTTGTGATCAGAATTTTTCCTAACGTGTCGAGTCCTAACGCGAAAACGTACGCCCGTACTCGGATGATATACTGTCCAAGCCACAGGATTACGTACAGGATGTGCGGCAGTAGATTTAGCCACCTGTCCAGATAAATCCGGAAAGCAAAACAAGGCAGTTATGTTGAATTTAAATTGATCTACCGAAGTGGAGAAAGGTTTTTAGACTGGATTTTTTGGTTAATAATTGCTCTCAAACGCAGTTTGTAGCAATTATATTAGTCCTGTCGGCCTTTTTTACGCGATTTTTTGCTTGGCCGAATTTTCGTCCGACGCTTTTGACTTTTCGTCCTCAAAAACGGGATAAACAGGTAGCGACCAGCGGGCATTAAGTGCTCTTAGAGTTTTTCAGCTTTGTTTCAGCTCAAACTGATTTGGAGACTTATACTTATTAATTGCTCTCAAACAAAGTTTGTAGCAATTATATTACTCCTGTCGGTCTTTTTTATGCAATTTTTCGCATGACCGATTTTTCGTCTGATGCTTTTGACTTTTCTTCCTCAAAAACGGGATAAACAGGTAGCGCCCAGCGGGAATTGAGCGCTCTTAGATCCTTTCAACTCAAACAGTTTGGGAGACTTATACTTATGGTGTGAAGGGAGGTTCTTATAGGTTGAAGGCACCCCCGCACTATTGCCCCCACCTCCCCCACCGCACTGTCCCCACCCCACTGTTGCCCACCCCCGCTCTCCCTCCCCATCAGCCCCCGGTGCACCCCCCCCCCCCCCCCCCCCGTGGCTACTGACTAACTGAAAACACGCAATTTTTTACTAATTCTCACAATTTTTTTCAAGGTTTTTGAAAATGTTCATTTTTTGAGTTCTTTCAGCCCTAGGTGTCAAGAAACCTCCAGGGTTTTATAAAAAAATTACTTTATTGTTTCTATTGGTAGTGGAATGGTTTCAACATTTTAACATCACAAATTTAGCATTTTTTTTTGACAAAATGCAAATTTTTTTGATATTTATCATTCCTCTTTCACGTCTTTTCAGTCGTAGGGGCCAGAAAACGTCCTGATGGGTTTGATAATAAGTTACTGGAAAAATTTAATTCGCCATGGAATAGCTTTCAATTTTTTAATATGACAAATTTTAGCAATATTTTTGATAAAACTAGCATTTCAATTTTTTGTAAATTTTTTTTTCGGTTTTTGTTTTTCCCGCTTCAAGAGCCGAGGAACCTCCTCTAGGGTTTGACAATAGGTTGTTGTTTTTATATGTAATGGAATATTTTTAAGATTTTAATATCAGCATTTTTAAAAATAGTTGCAATTTTTTCGAGTTTTTTTAATCTTTTTGAATTTTATCATTTTTCTGACACCAGAGTCCTAGAGACCTTCTCCAAGGTTTGTTGATAAGCTGTCGCATAGTTTCCCGAGGTAAGGAAATGATTATCAATAATTTACTGACTCCAGTTTTAGCAATTCTTTTATGAAATTTAATTTTCAAATTTTCGGAAAATTATATGATTTTTTAGCAAGATTTTGCCAAAATTTGCGATTGTTTCCAAAATTTTTGATTTTTTTGTCCTGAATTTAACGATCATTACTGGACAACGAAAGTTTTTATGTCTTGCAGAAACAATACTTGACATAACTCCAGAGGCAAAAAATAGCTTTAAACATTTCACTGCGAAATCTGGATATTTTTCACTGCGAAATTTTTAAATTATCATGCGGTTTTTTATGCGGTTTATTTACTAAAAAGGCTAGAAAACTAAAAGTTGCCGAGTCAAATCAAGCTAAAGCTGGACTCGCTAAATTGTGGCTAGCTACTGACGAAGCCAGCCGGTCGTTTGAGAGCAATTCGCCCGACGTTAGTCGGTTATGTTTTCTGGGACGTACTCTTAAAATTATCGAGATTTTTGGCTGAATAAAGTTCGAATTAAACAGTCCAAATTTAGGAAATCGAGATTTTATATTTATTTCTAGTCAAACTGTATAATTTTTGATTCTGTTGCATAAAAAGAGTCACTTAGTTGTAGGTGTGTTTAAAATTTCAAAATGTTTCAAATTTGTTGACAAATTAAGTAAATACGTGTTAACAGCATTAATGATTTATTATATATTTCTATCTCTATTGATATTTCGAAACATTATGTTTGTGTATTGTTAATTTACGTTTGTATATATTGTTTACGATTGTATATTTTATTAATGTTTTTTTAAATTTTAAATCAATCATTTAATATTGAATTAGTCGTGAACTGATAAAACAGACTACTACTGTTCTCATCCTGTTTTTTTAAAGAATAAATCAGATATGGATCTGAATCTCGATTTTTCGCACGTAATGTTGCTTCGATACTGTTGTCCAAATTGGTCTGCGGGAAACTTTTTGGCATGTGTCTTCTCTCGGGATTCCGAGCAAAAGTGATCTCAGCACACTTGAAAATGTGCAAAAAAGGCGTTCGGTGGACTTTGAGCGGGGAGTGATTGAGTTAAAAACAGTCTCCACAAACTGCAAATCCTTCCGCTGTCACTCTACCAGGAACTACATGTCATCCTCCTTTTTGCACAAATTTTCACGGGAAAAGTTGACATGCACTGGCAAAAATTTGTAGGTGTTAACCAGAAGTGCAGTGATAAGAAATTTCACATCAACGAATTTTCGCCTGAAGAAATGCAAATCTGATTTTTGGTTTTGGGAATGTTATTTGGTCAGCAACTGCAGCAACTTCTTCAGACGTGATATAATACTAGATCAACAACATAAGCAGAAATTACTCGGGCTATAAAGAACTTCGAGTTGAAATATAGACAAAACGACCTGTGCTCTTTGAGACTACTATGTGGATGCACAAATTGTAGACTTCAAGAAACTTAACGTTGAAAACGAACTCTGTTAACTTTCTGAACAACTCATTTTGTGGGAAATGAATTCGGCCGGATTTTAGTCGTAAAGCCTTTGTTATTACTATTAATAGCCGCGCTCATCTTCTCAACCAGCTATTATAGCGCTCCTAATTTTTTTACTTCGTTGAACTTTTTTTCCGCTTTACCTCATTTTGCCGCTTTTTTGGCATTTTGCGTGAAATCTTTTTGATTTCTCTAGGCTAGTTTCACTCTTCTCTCATTCTGCTCAAAGTGCTTTTAAACAGCAGCTGCTCAGCAAAGCAATTCAAAATGAAGAGTCAGTATAAAGAAATCAAAGTGAGAAATAGAAGCGGGATAAACCCATAAAGCCCATTTTTAGATGCCCGGTACTTGAACTTTGTTCTAAGTTTTAGTTATTATCTATAATGCTTATTGGTATTGATATTAGACCCTGTAGCCTCTCACTGAGAGACAGGGGTATGTTCAACTACGAAATGACATCAAAATAAATCGCACTTAAAAAAATAATTTTGTACGGAAATCAATATTTTTCTTCATTTTTTTTTCAATCCCAATTGAATTATGGGAATCAACGGCGGCTTTTTTCCGGCAACCTGCCGGGTATGTGTAATATTATTATTTTTATTTTATTCAAAATTTCAATTCTCCATTATTTCTTCTGTTTTGTTCTTTTTTGTTTTCTACTGAGTCTCATGCCTTGCAGAGCCTCATTGATTTTTTTTATTAGGGCTGATTTAACTCATAATTTTTGAGTTAACACCTGGTATTTGTTACTTTAAAACTATTTGCTTTCGTAAAATTTTGGATGTTTGCTTTCGTGAGTTTTGGCGGTTTTTGGTCATGTCGTTTCATCACAGTATGGGTAATAAAAAGTATTGCCGTAAATGAGCCTCAATTATTGTTTGAGTTCATAATTAGTAGGTTTATTACTGTGATATTAACTGTTTTCAATGAAATGTAAGTGAATTTTCAGATCTTCAGTTCTAACCGTTTTTGTTGATATTTTTGTTTTCTTTCCCTTTAATCTCACTAATCAATGTGTTCATTTTTTAACAATGAAGCCTACTTGAATCTAAATTGTGTTTTTAATTCATGCTTAATTGACGCTTTCGACATCTTGCTGTGTTGAGGTTATTTGATTTCGTCAAATTTTGGAAAGATTTCTCAATATATCTCTTTTCCTACTGTCTTATTGCTTAGGTTTTCTGTTGAAAAGTTTAATTGACTGTCTATGGAGGCATGAATCAAACTTCTGAATTAGTAAAGTTGATAGCTAATGGTTTTAAGGCATTTTTTCGAAAAATTTTGCTCCTCAAGTTTTTTTCTCGAGTTTTAGTTTAAACTTGATGACAAATTCTAGTTGCTTCCTACTAAACGGTATGTGCATATCTTTAGTTTTTAATTTATATTTTTGGTTTTTGAGACTGGTTTCGATTTATATGAAAAGTGAGCTGTTGTTAATTTGCCAGAACTGTTGTTTCCTGTTAACCTGTCTCTTAGTCGAAATCATAGCAAGTCTGATCAACCACCCGAAGACGCTGCTTTTAATTTAGATGGTTTCGATTTGGTGGCCTAATTTATTTACAATGAGCTATATGTTTTTGAACAGCTTTGTTGATTTTTGGCCTAAATTTGCTGTTATTCACGTGCATTGGTGTTAGTTTTGTCACGTTCTCGCTTCGTGGAAATTTGATTTGATGTCTGCTGTTTTCTAACATCAATTTCTAGGAAGTGGTTGACGATTTCAACATCTTATTTTAATTTTTCAGGTCATAGTTTATGAAAAAGAGTTCGATTTTGGTTAAACGTTCTTTTTTCTTCTGTCCTATTTCTTACTTTTCCTGTTTTCCAAAGACTCGTATTTTAGACTTTTCTATTAAATTGTAGTTTGTTTTATTTACAAATCTTGGCAACCAAATATTTGGAAAGTTTTGAGTTCTTCAGTTTTATTCAAATTGGGTGTCAAAGTTTGAATAAAAAATGATTGCGGCGGAAAATGTGTGATTGAAACGGGACTAGTACAAGCTGAATTTGTTCCCTAAGTGTAATATACTACCGAAATTGACCATTTTGTGCTTCATAAAACGTTACATATTTGAAAAAGCACTAGGTGTATTGAGCATTCAAAATGGGTACAGATGTTTGTGCAAAACTGTTTATCAGATCACGAAGCGTAAAGAATAGAGGAAGGAAGCATAGCCTGTCAACTAATCATTGACTTTTTTTATTTTAGAAAGAAAAGCCGGCAAAAAATCGACATTATAATCATCTCAAAACCTGACGGAAGCCGACATTTCAGAAAAGCCCTTTTCATTGCAACAAAACATGCGAAACAAAAGAAATTAATTTTTAGTTGATTTTAATAGTGCAAGGGCATAATCGTCCTGAGGACATTCCCCCTTCCAACATAAGTTCTTCACATCTTTTGGCGCCCAGTTGTTATCGGAGACAAAAAGAACATCTCAAAAGATTCAGGTACATTACAGCAAATAACTACTCACTTCTGAAATCGAATTTTGAGGGAGTATCTGCCAGACCAACAAATTCGTTCCAAATGGAACAACAAAAGATCAAGTAATCTGAAGGTTGATGATGGATCCTTGAGGACTTCACCCCCGAGGCCTTTGGCCTGTTGCCAGAGTAATCCAAATTTTTCCAGGAGATGATGGGATCGTTCGATCAGTCCAACTGAAAACTCCGAGCGGTTAACGCATTAGGCCCGTCGTTAAGCTGAGCAAGTTATTTGGAAAGGTTTTGTTCTGAAAGGCGGAACGATTCTATTCAGATGCATGGTATTAGAAATACTTCATAATTACTTTTGTTAGATCTTTGGAGAACAGCAAAGCCATGAACCAGACAAATAGGAATTAAGAGAGTACAGTATTGTATTCATTGAGAAATTTTTAAATGTTTGTTTATCGCATTGCTGTTGATTTCACAATCAAGTTAGTATCACATTTATATGAAGATTTTGCTCTTTAATCGCATTGTGATTTAGGCGGTATGGGACTTATCAGACACGGGAAATCAGGGTTCTCTCAACATCGAAGAGTTTGCCCTGGCCGAGTTCTTGATAGAGAACTACATAAAGAAGGGAGTTCCACTTCCGGACAAATTACATCCTAACATGATTCCACCATCTTGCAATGCAGCAGCTCAGAACCAAATGAAACCACCCGTAAGCTCTAGAATTACATGTAAATTTATTGGCTAATCAGAAATGATTGACAGCAATGAATATTATTTTGGCTTTTGCTATGGCTTCCTATCTGTATAGCTTACATGAACTCCGAAAACAGCTGCAATTGTTGCTGTGTGTTGCAAAATTTTTCGTCGAATCCGTGCCCTTTAACATTTGATAGCTGGATAAGTCCAGTGCATGCCGCTTAGAGTATTTTGCTCCTTACCTTAGAAAATAAGATAAAGTGGGAATATTGGTATTTTACTATAAAAGGAATTCGAACTTCAAAATATTTTAGTGAGCATTCTTCACACGGAAATTATAAATGAAACAAAAAACAGCGGAGTAGGACAATCTGCTTAGGTTAATATTTTAAAGCATCCTTGAAAATTGACATAAACAATAATCTATAAGATTGCCGAAGCCTCAAAAGATAGTGGTACCACATTGTCAGAACATTTGTGAAATTTAAGTACATATCAGTACCACTCATCCGCAAACTAGGCCTAATTGTCTAGCAAATAGAGAAAAGCGGCCTAAATTTTGACGCCGATCAATAATTATTATGCAAAGGCATACCACACAGACAAAAAATTTTATACACCTATTTTCCGCACACACAAAAGAAAACAATTTGACGTAATTAAGAAACTTAAATGTCGAAATTGTTATCAAATGAAAAGGGGTCAATAAGTATTCAGAAAAACAAGGAGTCTCGTTAATGTGCGTTCGCACATGATGTTCCGACCCGAGCTCATCTACATTTTTGACTTAATTGTCAACCAAATGAAGAGAACAAAAACAGATGTTTGAGTTTAAAAAATCGTTACAAAACCTAACCACTAATTGAATTGCATAACTCATGCCTAATTACAGCGCTCACGAGATCTGAAATAAAAAGACTACGAGAAAAAAAGAAACATCAAAATAAGCAAAAACAAAAATTTCACGGCAAAAACTCTAATACTTTAATATCTAGTAACAACGTCAAAATGCAATCAGATAAAACGTTAACTACATCAATTTACTTTTTCCTAACTATACAGCAGATGGAAATTTTCCTTAAAGAGACTAGGTAACAAGTCGACAAAGAGAAGAAAAAATGAGGCGAAATTCAAAAACCAATCAACATTTTTGAAACCAAATAATTTCAAAGTCTTCAAAATCATAAGCTTATAACGAATTAATTCTTCATAAATTTACTAAATGTCATTATGGGACCAATGGGACCTGTCTTTGGTTAGACTAAGCCATAGGAACGAACTAATAATGCAGAAAAACTCAAAAAATTACAAACAAATTTCGAAAACATTGTTGAAGCCATAAAAATCATTAGCTATTATTCGAATATTATGCATTTTTTTCAGTTTCCATTTGTACTAATTCAGCTAAATTTATGCTGAACGAATCAATAAGTTCATTTGGGCCCTATTTGAAATTCCTATGGATATGTTGAAAATGTATAATATCATAAACTTTAAGACTATTCGCTATGAACTGACTGCTTCGGGTAACATCATTCATTCACTGCAAGCTGATGAGACTGGTCAGCATTTTACGGCTACCTAATGAATGAAACAAACAGGCGAAAATAGCAAATTTTAAAAAAAAATGAGCGAGAAGCGCCGAAGCCGTTAGAAAATGAACTTTTTAGTAAAATTTTTTCTATTCTCAGTTATTTTCCTAACAGCAATGAAATCTATTTTTTAACAATATCACTTAAAAAATAAACAAATATGGACAAATACATTGAAACCACGAAATTTTTGAGAAAACCCGTAGAATCAACGCCATTAAATTCAATAGCTTTCAGCAGAACGCAATAAATACGCTAATATGCCTCGATGGGACAAAAAGGATTTTGGTCATTAATAAATCATCAATAAGACATTACAAGGCAAATGGTGTTGAAACCATTTAAACCATAAGCTTCTCTGAAAATTTTATCTATGATACATTGGAAGTCGTATACAGCCAATGAGAACTATCAATATTAGGATAATGTGATAAGTTTAATGTCAAAAGGAACCAATATTACGGAAAAAAAATCAAAAGTTAGATCAAAAATCAAAAAAAGATCAAAAATCAAAAGTTAGAAAAAAAATTAAAAAAAATCAAAAAAATCAAAAGTAAGAAGATCAAACCGCTAACTAGATAAATTTTAGTTGACGTAGAAAGGAAGCGGTCCTGCCATTACTTAGACTGACTTATAGTTCACGAAAATAAGTTTAAGATTGATTAATGTTCAAAAATTTTCCGAACAAATTTTTTTAATGTTTCAACAGCCATTAAATTCAATGGCTTTCAAGGGAAGTCAATTAATACGCCCAGTTATGCCTCGATGGAAGGAAAGTTATGTTTACCGCGCATAGACAATAAGACAACAAATACAGGCGAAAACCAAAAATTCATAAAAGTGCGTGTCGAAGCCATTTAAACAATAAGTTTTTCTCTTAACACTTTATCTATGATCTATTGAACGTGTTTTTTAAGCCAATGGAAGCTATCAATATTAGGATGACGTGATAAGATTTAAAAAGGAAACAAATTTACGAAAAAAAATATCCAAAAAGTTTAAAATTTTGAAACGTTGTGGCATCGGAGTCATATAAACTATAGTTGGAAGATAAAACAGCTAACCAGATTAATTTTGATTGCAGTAGGAAGGAAGAGGTCCTGTCATTACTGAGACTGACTTACAAAAATAAGTTTTTGATTGGTTAATGTTAAAAAATTTCAAAAATATAATTTAAATGTTAAAAGCCAATAGCTGTCCCCTCAAAGCCTTAGACAGGTTCACTAAATGCTCATTACGAAACTTATTTCACTTTTAGTCAACCGTTGTATGCCACAGGACTCCAAAAATTTATTAAAACCTCTAAAAGAAAATCAAAATTTCATTTAAAATTACGAAAACTGAGAGTCAAATCCAAAAAAAAACATGAGCGACTCCTTGAAACCGAATTTTTTGTTCATTGGGCTCCATTTGCCTGCTAATGATGTTTGTTATTAAAGGAACCTCTATTTTAAAAGTGACTAGTCTCTAGGTGACTTAAATGAAAAACAAAAGATATGAAAAGTTTTAAAGAAAAGAGCTCGCAAATAGAATTCGAGTTTTTTGATAGTAAACTCCCCTATGAGACCAGCCTTTTTATCGCCTTTCGTCTATTAGGAACACAAAATTGATCTTCGTGTGTGGCGTGAAACGCAATTTTGAATTACTATTTTAATGGAAAAAATCTCAATTTGAAGAAAAATTACACTAAAAGTGAAAATCATGCCAAATATCCTGTGTTCACAAAAAAATTCAATCATCGATAACTCCCCCAAAAAAAACGAAATTCAAAAAAATCTTTTTTATTTCGAATTCTACGCTGGCGAATTTTTCAATGACACCACTCACTTCTCTCTACGATGAATATATCGGTCGGCCAAAATAGTCTGAACAAAAAAAAACATTTGAGTATAAAGTTCCTCCCCCCACAAGTGGGGTCGGAACAACTAAACCGAAATGATGATTGATTTAATTCCTGGAGCAAACTCGAAAATGCTGAGCACATATTTACAATTCTAGCACAGTAAAAATTTATATCTCAGAGAAACGGTAAGTTTTAACAATGTTGAGTTTGTCAATAGTTAATTATCCTGCCAACTAGTTGTTAATTTACTGTTTTGGAGAAAAAGTGTTTGCGACCTCAAACTCAGATTTTAAAATGTCTTATGCCAAAAAAAAACAAATCAGATTTTGCGGTTTTTGTGCAGTTTGCCATTTTTGATCTGCGAACTATCGAAAATATTAAATAAATATTCAAATAGCTTCAGTGACGAATATCTTGCAAGCTTTCAAACGTAATAAAAAATCTTGCATGATATCCGGCGACAGTCATCATAATTAAATATTTTATGGTTTTTTAATGAATATGTTTGAACTTCATCAAAACCAACGAAAGATTCAACTTTAGATCTAATGTTTAAGGATATTAAGAGTATTATGGGATTTTGTCCACAAAAAGGCATGTTTATTGAAAATGTTTTGGATGTTCCTTTTGAGCACAAATTCAACAAGGAGGCTCGGTAATGTGCGTTCGCACATTAAGTTCTGACACCGGTCATCTACATTTTTCACTTAATTGTCTACCAAATGAGGAAGAGATAAAAACAATTAACATATCAACATACCGTTCAACAAACTACTAAATAAATAAAGCAATCTACCTGATAGGGCCTATAAGAACTGTGAATACCATAATATGACTACCAGAAAAGATGGCGAAAAAAATCAATTAGTTAACAAATATTAATTACGACCAAAACTTGTCCATTTTTTGAAAACCATTAAAAATCATACCAAAATGGCATCTTATAAAACTTATACTAAGAAGATTAACCTGTACTTTATTAGAACAAAATATGGGACTTTTCCTAAATGCGACTTGGTAACCAGTCGACCAGAAATGAGCAAAAGGGCAAAGTTTCAAACATTGCTTTTTTGAAAAGAATTATTTTCGAAATGATTCGAAACATGATGCATCAAATGAAAACAAAGAGATTCTCTTATGCTTCCATAGACAGCGGTTGAGACTTTTCATCATCCAGGGTATGTCATACGACTACAAAAAGAACTACAAATACAGGCAAAAAGGCAAAATTTTGCACAAAAAAATTTGCAAAAAATTTGCACGAAAACGATGTCTCAGCCAATCAAACATTAAGCTGTTCATTAAAAACATTAAAAATCTTTGATTGCGTTCTCTTCAAGTGACAACATTGGGAAATCAAATGATGCCCATTATTGATACTGTGAAAAGAAAACAAAAACCTAAAAAGGAGCGAATATGAAATAAACTCCCGAATATTTTATGAAAACTGGTTGTACCCAGAACAAAGACCATTTGAGGAAAATAAAGAACAAACTGTATTTCAATAGATAAATGGCGTGACTTGTCTCTAGAGATGATAAGCTACAATTTAACAGAAATAAGATTGGCAAATCTTAAAAACTCTTCTCCTCTTTTAAAAAGAACATTTTCAAAAATTCATAGCCAACAAAAACTTTCGACTAAAAGAGTAGACAGTTTTTATTACAAATACTTGGAAAACTAATTGAGCCAGTTATTAATGAGACTAAGTCATAAGGGTATAAGATAACATTAAATACAAGCTGAACTAAAAAAAATTTCACAAACATTTACGAAACCACATTGTTGACGCCATTAAATTTATAAAAATTTTAATAGTGAGAATATAAAACCTTCATTTGCGTTTCCTCTGATCATCATAAGGTTTTTGTAAAATCACTATTACAAAATGACAGCAAAAAACCACAAAAAAGAAAAGTATCCAAATGTCACGAAATTCCTCTGAAACAAATAGTCTAAGCCCTGAAGATATCAGTTAAAACCTTTTGACAACAAAAAGTTTGTTTGGTTCCAGAAAACATTAAAGAGATCTCTCAATAATAAGGCCAAGTTACGGAAATGATGCAATTTGTAAAATACGAAAAAAAAATCAAACCGGAACAAAAAGGGATAAGTTGAAGAATGCTTTATCTTTTTTGGAAAAATATTTTTAAGTCGGTCAAACGCTTTGCTTTATACCAATATCAGTTATGAATTTCAATTACGTATCTCTAGTTGAGGCTAAGTTACAAAATTTTTACAACATTGTAAAATACGAAGAAAAGAAACGCGAACAGAAAGTTAAAACAGCCATTAATTATTTACCGACATCAGTTATTTAAGTTCAATTGGTTGTCTATAGTTGGCCACTGAGACCTTTAATTACACAATATTTGGCATATGACAACAAAAATTAACAACAAATAAAGGGCAAAAATAAAAAACTCCAATTTGTGCAAGAGAACGGTGTCGCAGCCCTTCAAACCATATGTCAAAAAAACGAAATTTATGTTCAGTTTCAAATGTTGTAAAGCTTTTTTCAGTTAGATTGCTAAATAATGTGACATTTTACAAAAGAAACAAAAACAACAGCAAAAATGGGCAATTATGCACAAAAAACTAGTACCAAAATCAAGAAAACCTACTTTTAAAACAAGCCTCAGAAAATTAGCTTTTATTCTATGAGGAAGAACTCTGGCCTGTATTTACTGAGAATAAGCAAAAAGTTGACTAAAATAATATAAAAAATTGACAAGTTCAAAAAATCAATTTTCATAAAACAAATACATTAAATAACATAGACATTAGGTAACAACCGAATGCATGATAGAGGTTCACTTTTAGCTCACGAGGAATCGATTTAGATCTTTGAACTGGTTAGACTAAAAATCAGACTGCAAAAAGATTAACAATTGAAGGCAAAACACAAGAATTGGGTTGAAGTTTACTAAAACTCCTCCTCAAAGCCATAAAAACCCTTTGATTCTCTGAATACAAACTATATCTACATTTGTCCTCGTGTTTACGTGAATGGGAGCTGTCATTAATGGAGCCGTTAATGAAAAATTTTGTCAGTAATTATCATTAAAAAACAAAAGCAAAATATTTTGAGAAAGCAGCACCAAAAAAAATTAAGTTTCTGATTCTAAGAATCCAAGATAATATCAAATCTATCCCTGATTTTGCCGTGCGGTCAACAAATCTTCCTAATGTTCCATGTGTTTGCGAATTAGACCAATTGTTGAGTGTAATTCTTCAAATATAAAAAAAATTTTTTGTATAATTATCGAGCTAAATCTGCAAAAGTCGGCAAAAATTTTAATTCCAGAAGACTTTCATAGGGCGCCAATTTCCAACTACCACTCTTTTGGAGATTAGGGAGTCTGTGTTGAGGTTTCAAGGTCACTATGTCTGGCAAGCTTAAACAAAACGGAGCAAAAAAGCATATTTTGCGCCGTTTTTGATGAAAAAAGTTCGAATTTTGAAAATTTTAGCCAAAAAAACTTTATTAGACAATTAAGCAATGCTCAACTAACTGTAACGGTAACAATAACACTCTAACGTTAAAAATTTTAACTTATTTTAATTTTTATAGGCGAAATTGTGCCAACTTTTTGCAAAAATTACTGAAAATGTGAATGAAAACAGTCGAATGTTCACGAAAATTTAAACATCGATAACTCCCTGTAAAAAACGAAAATCAATAAAAAATTTAATTCCATATTGTGGGATGTACGTGCTTTTTAATGATACCACTCATAATTCCCTACGATGAATATATCGATCGGCCAAAATTGTCTGAACAAAAAAAAAATAAAACAGTTGAGTATATAGTTCCTCCCTCCCCACTAAAGTGGGGGTCGGAACGAAAATGAATAAAAACATGTTTGAAACTACTCTCTGCGGAGAGGTGCTGGCTCAACGGATTCTCCGTGAGTTTAATTTGAGCCACTTTTATGTGTTAATATTTCTTGAGATTTTTTGTATTTTTAGCGGAATAGGATTTTTAATCGTTGATAAATTTTAGACGTTGAAATATCTCGCCTTAGAAATTATCTTTGATTGATGAACGTTCTTTTTTTAATTGCTGTCGAACGAACTTTGAAGCAATTATTGTAAATGTGTTGTTCTTTTTATGCAAAATTTTTGCTTGAACGTTTTGACTTTTACGCCCGTGACTTTATCGTTTTCCGTGATCTAAATTTCACTATCTTTCGCAAGTGTAAGCAACTGCACTCAAGTGGCGGCAAAATGAAGTGCAATCAAGAGCGCCAAAATTGTGTAATTTATACTTTAAATTTTATTAGTGGTTTTAGTTGTATATAATAACCTCTAATGACGTCATTTGACGCACACATGAGTGAATTTATTCACTCCCCTGATTGAAGCAGGCTGCTATAGATTCGAGCTCCACTAGTTCGAGAGCAGTTCTTCCGACGTTAGTAGGTTATGTTTTAACCGATTTGAGCGTCAAAAACAATCGATTTGAGACTCAGAAGCCTATATGGATAAACAAAGAATGGGCGGCTGAAACGTTTTTCCGCCCTAAAATAATTTGTATGGTATTGAGCGATATTTTGCCCTAAAACACTTGAAACTGATATTTTAATGAGCTACACTGATCTATGTTACCCGTTAGATGGATCGATTTGAAGGTTTTCTAATATATTTTCATGAAAAGTATCAGAAGCAACAGAATTCTTAATTGTTTTCTTTTCTCTTCGGGAGTATCCGCATTAAAATTGGAAACAATTTATTGTAAGCCTCTTGACGGGTAAAACTGACCAATGACATATTTGTTTGAAAAAGTTCTATGGTATTATTACAAGCTCAAGCTATTTTGAATGTTTTTCACGAAATGCTTCACAACTCATTGTCTCCAGAATTTTTTGTCAAATCAGTTTCTACGCATCTGAAATTTAAGTTTTTTTTCAACAGTATCATTGTGTGGTACTAATAATAGTCCACTATTCATTATTTCTTCACTGTATTAGTTGCAAGCTGTGGATTTATTAAATGTAGGGTTCAGTTTATCATTCTACCGCCTATCGTTATGGCGTAAACGCAAGATTTGTGCATGTAAGTTGTCTGTCTCTCAACATCATCTGTCGAATCTGTCCCTTGAGCTGCCAGTTTATCAAGTTCTGGTTTTATTGATTTCTCATATCTGTTGTCATTTTTTACATGTTGCCAGTTTTAGCATTAGCAGGTTGGGCAGCATTAATTATGCAGCTGAAAACGTTTGTTTCAATCCCGACCCGTGGCCTAAAAACTATTTATTAAATGTCCGCTTAAGTTATTGAAAGCATTGAAGAGGTATTGAAAATCTGAGGTAGTGAAGGTGTTGAACATTGTAGGAGACCATTACAAAAACAATTTACAATTTAGCACCTTATTAGTTTCATTATTGTAGGCTTTGCCCCCTCGAGGTGTGCCAAGCAGTAATCAGAATGGCACTCCAACCCTTCCTCCCCGATCGGGACAGTCAGTTGAACCCTCTGGGCCGTCTCCAGAGCTGGTGCAGTACCTCAACAACCCAGTCTTAGCTCCCCTCGCACAAGATTTAATCAACCTTGAAAAGTAAGAAATTATTGCTGTAGATTTGTAAGATGTATTCGGGGTTTGGAAAAGTTCAAAATATGAAACTTCTGAACTTCGATCACTGGTCTTCACAGTCTGGTCTTTAGTCTGACGGCATGCATGCTCTGGCGTTTTGGCAATTTTCCGTACCTGGCTGCTCATGAAGATAGTATATATCTGACACCAAAAAATAGGGAATAAAAATTAATGGTATCGCATCAGACAGTTGTCGGTTTGTTCATGATAATAAGCAAGTTTAGGGAGAGATCAGAGCAGACCAAATCCTTAGAGGAAAAGCGCCTCAAGTACTCGCAGTTAACAGTGGACAATGAGAGGACGAATATGGAAATCAGGCAACTGACGGTGAGTGTTAGGGCAACAGAGGAGGAAGCAGCACAGGCAGGGGCCAAACTGGACCAGCTGGAGATTGAGATCAGGCGGTTCGAGGACAAAATATCACAGGTCAGCTGCATTGCTACAATTCTTCTGCGTAATACTTGAAGTTTGAACCCGTTCGCTTCTAAGCGCCTTCATATCTTCTCTGAATCCTCTCCTAAGCCAAACTCATGCGCACCGTTTACCGTAAATATCATATGGGTCATTAACGGGAGGTTGGGACCAGAATAGGAGGAGACAGTGGATGGTGACTTCAGGTGCGCGACAATGATTTTTGTAGTGAACAAGAGCAGGCAAACCATTCCGATTTTTGATGGTAAAGAAGTGCCTTTTCTTTTTACGTTGATAGCCAAAGTTTTGTAATTGAGTTGAACCCAACTATCTAACCATGCGCAACAGTTGTTACAGCAATACTTCTGCTGTTTCTTCTATTTTATTCGAAGTAAGATGGCGTTACAGGTGCAAGCAGAATGCATGAAGCAAGCGAAGGAGATCGAAGACTTGGGAAACAACATTAGGCAGAACGGAGAAGATGTTCAAGTAAGTTCAAATTACCAGCACAGCGTTGCTATTTTTTATTTCACTGTTTGCTGGCAGATGATTTTTAATTGCTCTCAAACAAAATTTGTAGCAATTATATTAGTCATGTGGTATTTTATTCGATTTTTCGCTTGACAATTTCACCTCTGTTTTTCTCGTTTTTTTGTTAATGGCTTCAAAAATTCAATGCATAATTGTATTTATTGCCATCAAAGGGCCCCTAATGGTTTATATGATTTGTTTATTTTAATAAAAGATTAGTGATTTTTTGAGATAAGAGCGACTTTCTCAACTGTTTTGCCCCCTCAGCAGCCCAATTTGTATGTGTAACGCCATTTGTTCTTCTTTGGAATGAGTTTTAGATCAATCGTGTGATATAGCAAACATGACACATCTCACTTAAGAACATGACGTCTGCACTCAGTATCTAAATTGAAAATGCAAACTCCAATTGAAATTGGATAGAGATCACCCGAATTAGGTTATTTTACAGCTCTATCAATTGGGCGACGTTAGTGCTTCAAATTTGATTAGAAAATGTGGTTAATATTGACGTCAAAATTTTTCTAAGTTGCACGCACCTTTTGAGTCTTCGGTAGGTTTATTGACAAACAGGTCAGAAATTGGCTGAAATTTAATTCAAGTATCACTTCAAGTTTTATTCAATTTCAAGTCGATTCCGGACTCTTCGGGCTATGTTTTTCTTACTACAAAAAGGGATTTTCTTTTGCTGTACCTGCCTTTGCCACTCTTTCATCGTTTTAAGTGAAGCGTTTTTCACTTTTATAGGGTATTTCCACTTTTCGCTCATTCTGCTCAAGCTACATGGGAAAGCACTTGCTCAGCAAGAAAAATAAAGGGAGTTGAAGAAAAAAAATGAAGGGAGTTGAGTCGAAAAACCAAAACACTATAGAAATGGGATGAGCGCTTGAAGCCCAGTTTTAGATTCCCGTTGCTTAAACTTTCTTTCTTTTACCCATAGTAACCAGGGTATTTAGCCCCTTCTAATGCTTAATGCTACTGGTGGTAGTAGCCGCTTTATCCTCTCAAAATGCAGGATCAAGCCTCACTACCAGTGCCAATTAAAATAGCACGTTCTTATGTTTGTAACAAAAAGTTAATTTTCATTTTTTGTTTCTTCCAATCCTCTATTTAAGGTCATGGATAGCAATTGCTAGTTTTTTTCTAAATCTAACAGTTTCCTTGATTTTTTGGTATTTTAATTTTTAATTGATCTCAAGCAAATTTGATAGCCATTTTTTTTAGCCGTGCTGGTCTTTTTAAACAATTTTTCGTACTACTGATCTTTCATCTGATCGTTCTTTCATCTGACCAACAGATTTTTTTTGTAATTTTAGTCATGCGAAGGGGATAAACTAGTAAATCTTGTGGGTGTTATTCAGCCGCTAAGCATATACCTGATTGTGATGTTAAAGGCAGTTCTTAGAGCTTTAGATCCCTTTATTTGAGAAACAGTATAGATACAATTGTGAATACAAATTATTTTAAGCACTATTTAATCTGATTAAAATTAAGGTCAACTGATTGGTTTGTTTAGGTTTGGAAACGACTGCGGGTATTTGAAGTTCTCTTTTGCTCTGTCAGACTACCTTTTCTAATCTCGTTCAGGAATTACATTTGGACATTTGGAAATTTTCTCTTTTATTAATTGCCCTCAACTAAAATTGCAACAATGATAGTCCTGTAGTCTTTATGCTATTTTGAGCTTGACCGATTTTTCGTCTGACCCTTTTAATTTTCAGTCCGCGAAAACGGGGTAAACAGGTAAAGCACGGATGACATTAAGTGGTTGAGCAGCTCTCTTAGAGCCTTAACAGTCCCTAAGTATCCGATTCGCCGAAACTGTTTTGAGTAATTCGCCCGATGTTAGTCGGATATGTTTGTTCATCGTCCAGGTCGTCTGGAAGCTATTGAAATAGCAATCGGGCTTTATCGGGAAAGAGCCAATAAATGGGAAAAATACCATGTTTTATAGTAGAGTTTTGTGGTATCTTCAATTGAGATCTTGTTTCAGCGTAAACAAGAGGATTTGAAACGAGCAGAAGGAGACTTGAATCAGCTCCTCAATGAGGAAAAAGTGTTGGAGCAGAAACTAAAAGACTCCAAAGAACAGTTGAACAGCGATTTGAATTCACAGCAACTTAAATTAATGGAAGAGCTTAATCAGGTTGGTTTATTTTAATATAAACCCTGGAAGCAAATAATAAGTCGGAAGAAAGAGCGCCCTGTGATTATCTATCTATGCTCATTTACGGCTAAGTGCTTTTTTTCAAAAGTTAATTGTAATTAAAAGACTTCACAAAGGAGGCAAACAGTATGCTAAATGTGATGCAAAACTGTTGGGATAATTTGTTACTCTCAAACAAAGCTCCCAACATTATTTATGCGTGCCTGGTCGTTTCTCTGTGATCTTTTTGTGCAATCGGTTTTTGTGACACAGTGATTCCATCCATGCCTCAGTGATTCCATCAATCGCTAGTTTAATTGCTCTCGAACCATGTTTTGCTTGACCGTTTTGACTTTTCGAGTGACTTCTACGCCCTTGACTTTAGCGTTTTGCGTGATCCAAATTTCGCTCTCATTCACAAGTGTCAGCAGCTGAACTCAAGTGGCGGCATATTACTACTAAAATTAAAATGAAAGCTGCGCTGATATTGGTTTTAATTTTTCCACTTTTTTAGTGGTTATATACTAACCTATAATGACGTCATTTGAAGCGCCCTGTTGAATTTAGTTACTCCTCCCTCCTCCAACGAACTGAAGGTGACGGCAAAAAGAGGTTGTCCGTGAAATACTAGTATCGCATCTAGAAACTCCCGATACCTGATGAGCCTAAAGACCCGGTGATTTTTTTGCCAAGTTTGGGCGCTTACAATTGGGTTGCGGTCCGACTTTTTAGGCTTTCTAATGAATTGCTTGATGTTCAAAGATCATATAGTTTTTGCAGTTTTTGAGTTCAATGCTTTATTATTAGGAAATAACTCTGGCAATATCCGCGTCTGCTAATCAGCTGGATGTTGTTGAGCTCCTCGAAAGTGGCTTTCTATGCAGGAATTTCCACAGTTTAACAATACTTAGCTAGGTTCTTTCTGACTGTTTTTCTTATCTCAATCTAATTTTTCCAATTCAAGAGAAGATGCTCATCAAAGGAATTTAAAGTGGACGTAAGTATTAAAATGAAACGGGAAAGAACCGTAAAGCGCGGTTTTCAATTTCAATTTTAGAACATTGCTTGTTACCAAGATTCTCCAGATTTTAGTAAAATTGGTTAATAACTAATTCTGATATCCTCATTAGGAAGCAGAGTAAGCGTAAATACAAAATTCAATCTGAATTGTTTTTAATAGCCGCTCTCATCTTTTCAGCGGGCTACTTTTGCACTCCTATTTTGTTTTGTCTAATAAAATTTTGTTTCGCTTTACCTTATTTTGCCGCTTTTTCGACGTTTTGCGTGAAATCTTTTTGTCTTCACTAGGCTCATTTCATTCTTGGATCATTCTGCTCAAAATTTCTTAAACGTCAGTTGCTCTGCAAAGTAATCTAATTGAACAGATTCACTGTCAAAATCGAAACGTGATAAACCCATAAGCTCAATTTTAGATGCCCGCTGCTTTAATTTCGTTCTCTAATGCCATTGGTCTTGTTATTAGCCCCTTTATCCTTTCATTTAGTAACAGGAGTATGTCTAACAACAGAATGAAATGAACAAAGTGGAAAAAAGATCGCACTATTAAAATTTTTAAATCAGTCAGTTTTTTTTTCTTTCAGTCCCAATCGGGGTTATGGGAATCAATGCTGTTGGATGATTAATCTTTTGCATCTGCAACCAATTCGCATCTGCAACCAATTTGAACCTGCAACCATTGTTTTTGCGTCCATTTGATAATGGTTGAAAGGTTAAGAACTAAAATTGAAACAGCAAAGAACTATAAAGTGCTAATTTTAATTCTACCTTTAGAACATTGCTTGTGGTTACCAAGATTCTCTAGATTTTAGTGATAATTTGTTAGTCACTAAATCTTGGTTACTAAAAAAATTTTCAAATCAATCAGTTTTTCTGCATTTATTCTTTCCGTCCCAATCGGGGTTATGAGAATCAATGCTGCTGGATGATTAATCTTTTGCGTCTGCAACCAATTTGCATCTGCAACCATTGTTCTTGCGTCCATTTGATAATGTGTGAAACGTTAAGAACTGTGTCATATTGACCTTGACTTACATCTGAAATGAGTTCTCAATTAATATGTAGGAATAAAACTCCAATTAATTGTAAACTCAGTGAACCAGCAGTAGAGGTGTACACCAACTTGATTTTTGAAAGTCAGGTTATTATTTCTAGATTTTGTCTTTAAAAAATGGACCGAATCGACTGCGTTTTCAAAAGTGCGTTTTTTGTATTCAATTTCCCTGTTGTGTTCAATTTGTGCTCATGCCAGAGGGTAGTGTATGAGAAATTATGAATTTAATTTAGGCGTGGAAGTCATAATTTTACCTCCACACCCCCCCCCCCCCCCACACGAACTGAAGGAGCCTGAAAAATTAGGTTGTCCATGAAATACTAGTATCACGTCTAGAAACTCGCGAGACCTGATGAGCCTTAAGACTCGATGGTTTGTGCCAATTATGGGCGCTTCCTATTTTTCTCCGACTTTTTAGGCTTTCTAATGAGTTGCATGATGTTCAAAGGTCATATAGTTTTTGTTCAAATAATTGTCGACGAAGTTTTTATTCCATGTGTAAAGGTGTGTTATTGACACAGTGGGTGAGTTCTATGCATTATTATTAGGAAAAAAGCAATATCCGCGTCTGCTAATCTGCTGGCTGCTGTTGAGCTCCTCGAAAGTGCCTTTCTATGTAGGAACCTTCACACTTTAACTACAAATTGAAGAGAAGAAAAGAAGCTCATCAAAGTAATTTAAAGTTGACGTAAGTATGAAAATGAAATGGCAAGTAACCGTAAAGAGCTGATTTTACTGCTAACTTTAGAACATTGTTTGGGGTTACCAAGATTCTCTAGATTTGAGTGATAACTGTTAGACACTAATTCTTGGTCAATAAAAAAAATTACATCAATCAGTTTTTTTGCATTTTTTCTTTCAGTCCCAATCGGGGTTATGGGAATCAATGTTGCTTGATGATTAATCTTTTGCGTCTGCAACCCATTTGCATCAGCAACCATTGTTCTTGCGTCAACAGCAAAGAACCACAAAGTGCTGTTTTGCTTCTAACTTTAGAACATTGCTTGTGGTTACCAAGATTCTCTAGATTTTAATGATAATTTGTTAGTCACTAATTCTTGGTCACTAAAAAATACATCAATCAGTTTTTTTGCATTTTTTTCTTTCAGTCCCAATCGGGGTTATGGGAATCAATGTTGATGGATGATTAATCTTTTGCGTCTGCAACCAATTTGCATCAGCAACCATTGTTCTTGCGTCAACAGCAAAGAACCACAAAGTGCTGTTTTGCTTCTAACTTTAGAACATTGCTTGTGGTTACCAAGATTCTCTAGATTTTAATGATAATTTGTTAGTCACTAATTCTTGGTCACTAAAAAATACATCAATCAGTTTTTTTGCATTTTTTTCTTTCAGTCCCAATCGGGGTTATGGGAATCAATGTTGCTGGATGATTAATCTTTTGCGTCTGCAACCAATTTGCATCTGCAACCATTGTTCCTGCGTACATTTGATAATGTTTGAAACGTTAAGAACTGAGTCATATTTACCTTGACTTACATCCAGCTTCAACTGAGTTGGTGCGTATGGTGTCGTTTTTTGACTCTCAGTAGCTTAAATTTTCAGGTCAATGATGTGCGATCAAGTTCCTGATCGTACATAACTTACCTCCGCAATGAGTTCTAAATTAACATCCAGGAATCTAACTCCAATTAAATGTAATCTCTGTAATCCAGCAGTGTAGGCGTACACCAAATTGAGTTTTTGATTAGTCAGTTTACCATTTCGAGCCTTTGTCTGAAAACCGTAAAGAGCTGATTTTACTGCTAACTTTAGAACATTGTTTGGGGTTACCAAGATTCTCTAGATTTGAGTGATAACTGTTAGACACTAATTCTTGGTCAATAAAAAAAATTACATCAATCAGTTTTTTTGCATTTTTTCTTTCAGTCCCAATCGGGGTTATGGGAATCAATGTTGCTTGATGATTAATCTTTTGCGTCTGCAACCCATTTGCATCAGCAACCATTGTTCTTGCGTCAACAGCAAAGAACCACAAAGTGCTGTTTTGCTTCTAACTTTAGAACATTGCTTGTGGTTACCAAGATTCTCTAGATTTTAATGATAATTTGTTAGTCACTAATTCTTGGTCACTAAAAAATACATCAATCAGTTTTTTTGCATTTTTTTCTTTCAGTCCCAATCGGGGTTATGGGAATCAATGTTGATGGATGATTAATCTTTTGCGTCTGCAACCAATTTGCATCAGCAACCATTGTTCTTGCGTCAACAGCAAAGAACCACAAAGTGCTGTTTTGCTTCTAACTTTAGAACATTGCTTGTGGTTACCAAGATTCTCTAGATTTTAATGATAATTTGTTAGTCACTAATTCTTGGTCACTAAAAAATACATCAATCAGTTTTTTTGCATTTTTTTCTTTCAGTCCCAATCGGGGTTATGGGAATCAGTGTTGCTGGATGATTAATCTTTTGCGTCTGCAACCAATTTGCATCTGCAACCATTGTTCCTGCGTACATTTGATAATGTTTGAAACGTTAAGAACTGAGTCATATTTACCTTGACTTACATCCAGCTTCAACTGAGTTGGTGCGTATGGTGTCGTTTTTTGACTCTCAGTAGCTTAAATTTTCAGGTCAATGATGTGCGATCAAGTTCCTGATCGTACATAACTTACCTCCGCAATGAGTTCTAAATTAACATCCAGGAATCTAACTCCAATTAAATGTAATCTCTGTAATCCAGCAGTGTAGGCGTACACCAAATTGAGTTTTTGATTAGTCAGTTTACCATTTCGAGCCTTTGTCTGAAAACAGTGGATCAAACTGATTGCGTGTTTGTTATTAATAGCTGCCTCAGCTTCTCAGCCGGCTATTATAGCGCTCCTATTTTTTGCAACTCAAAGAATTTGAATTGTTGTGGGGCGCTGTCTTTTTTTAATGATCGGGTCACACATTTTCATGATTTTTGAAGTTAAATTGGAGTAGTGATTTTGGTCACGCCGAAACAGGAAGTAGAGCGAAGCATTGTGACTTTGTGGTGTAAAATTTGTTCGCTCTAATTTTAAAGTAGAGTGCGAAAAAGGTGTTTGAACAAAAATTCGCTTTCTCGCCAGTGATTTTTGTTCACATGCGGCAATTTCACTTCGACTTTTTTTCTGTTTTTCGATCTTTTGGATCGGATTTTATTCTGAATGGTCCCAATCTATTCATAGTTCAGCCTAGGCTTAGTTTTTTTTAACCCAATTTCCATTTCTGTTTTAATTTTATCTGATTTTTTTGGAAATGGTTTACCCAATTCACTCATAGCCGTTCTAGGTCTAGTTTCTTTTGTTTAGTCAATGAAAATTTTTTGAATTGTACGTCAAATCTTGTCCTGCTATGTTTTCTTTCTTCGTCGAATAAATATTTTTCGCTTTACCTTAGTTCACAGCTTGTTCAACGTTTTGCGTGAAATCTTTTTAACTTCTCTTCTCTGATTCTGCTAAAAATGCTTTTAGACATCAGTTGCGCAGCAAAATGAAGAGTCAGTATCAAAAAACGAAATCAGAAATAGAAACGGGATAAACCCATAAGCCCAGTATTAGATGCCCGTTACTCGAACTTTGTTCTTATAAGTCTTAATTGCCATCTCTAATGCTTATTGGTATTGATACTAGCTCCTGTATCGTCTCACTAAGAAACAGGAGTATGTTCAACTACAAAAGGACATCAAAATAGTTCGCACTTCGAAATTGTTTTTTACAAAATTTTTTTTTGTTCATTGTTTTTTCTTTCAATCCCAAACGGGGTTATGGTAATAAACGGTGGCTATTTTCCGGCAATCGGCCGGGTGTTTTCAATATTTTTTATTGTGTTCAATTGCTCTCAAACGAAGTTTGTAGCAATTATATTAGTCCTGTTGGTCTTGATGCAATTCTTCGCTTGACCTATTTTTTGTCCTGACCCATTTGACTTTTTGTTTCTCAAAATTGGGAAAAACAAGTAGCGTCCAACGGGCATTAAGTTCTCTTAGAGCCTTTCAGCTCACTGGTCTTCAAGCAAGCGATTCACAGAAACTGTTTTGGCGACTTTTATTTATGGTGTAAGGGCGGTTCTCAGATGTTGAACCCCCTCCCCACTATTGTTCCCCCACACTATTGTCCCCCCCCCCCCGGTGCACCCACTCACGCCCCTTCAATTAAGTTGAAGCAAGCCTCACTAAACCGTGGCTAGCTACTGACGAAACCAACCGTTTGTTGGAGAGCAATTCGCGAGACGTTAGTCGGTTATGTTCATTTTATGCTCATGCCAGAGTGTAGTGTATGAGAAATTAAGAAACAAATTTAGGCATGGGAGTCATAATTTTACCCTTGCTTTGCATACTCCTAGCCAAATGGCTTACTTATTTACAAATATCTAAAAACCCAAATGGCTCGGACCATTTTTATGGAATCAAACTAGAAATTAATTTGATTTAATCGGTGTCCTAACAATCGCAAATTTTTGTTTTCTATTTCTTTTGCAAAATTCAAAATAAAAGGTTGAAACTTTTGCAGAAGCAACAATCTTAAGGTTTGGGTATTATTTTTTGGTTGAAACATAGACTAGCGGATTTTGGCAGAAAATGAGTAATGCAAGTCACCTAAGTTTCTGAATTTGTATCCTCCAAAGGTTGATGTGTAGGCTATACATAATTCCAACTGGTTAATAAAGATTGCCAAAATGATTTTATACTAAACAGTTTTTGAATTTTTCCAAATTAACTCACAATTTTTAGATGTTTTTAAAATAAAATTCTCCAGATATTAAATTACAATTAGGAGGTATACATAAAAAATATTTGTTGTATACTCAAAAATTGATCTAGACACAAACGGACATTTTTCCGTGATAAAAAATGTGTGCAGCTTAAGTTGTGAAATTTCTGTAAAAGTTTGCTTTTACTTTGTCTCATCAAACCATTAAATATTTTTAGCTCGCATGAAGCCTGTCTGGAAAACATGCTCACTATTTAAAAATTGGTTATCACCGTTTCCAAAAAAGTTGCACGAAAATGCAATTATTAAATTTTTCCGGGTGGAAAAGTTGTAAACCATTTCCTGTTGTGGATAACAGAGATGATAATGACGTGTCAGTCATCAAAGTATTCCCTTTCTACTGCATATTTTGGGCTTATTTTAAAAAGAAATCCGATACATTTTTTGAGGATAAACCCGTCATCGGCACATTTACCAGCTCAATTTATTTGTGTTCTAATCTCAATGACGGTGAAGGTCGTCATTCAAAACAATTGGTTTTAGTACAAAGCATTTTAATTTGCAAACTAGAACTGATTTTAATGATCTGTTTGGAGGAAAGCAGCAAGAGTTAAATTCGTTGCCTCTTTCAATCCCAATAGCGGTAAGGGGTGTCAAGCGCGGTTATTTTCCGACTATTTTTTGGATTACGTTCAGCGTAATTTTTTGGTTGAAAAACTTAAAATCATTACGTATCCCTTAGTTTTCTAATTTTCTATCAGTGTATTTCAACTCGCTGCAAAATATTTGGTTGATATAGGCACTACCAATTACCAAGATCTATATCCCTGTTATTAATTGTAAACTTATCCCCAAAAATATCGATTGATTGCTCTCAAAGTGTTTATCAACTATATTAGTCGAACTTGATTTGACTTTTGTCCACGTAGATGGTATAAACAGGTTAACCCCCGAGGGCTTTGCTGATCAGCTCTCTTAGAGCCTTACTAGTCTTTAAGTATGGGATTTGGCAAAACTTGAAGACACAAATTCATGATTTGAAGGGTGGTTCTTAGAGCTTGACCCCCCCACTCGGCTCTCCACCCCGCTCCATCCGCCACCCACCCCCTCAATGACAACCTTTAGCGGGCCCCTTTAAGCTTCATTGAGGTACTGACCAAGCCAACTGCTCGCCAGACATTTGAGAGAAATTCGCTCGACTTTATTCTGTTATGTTGATTTGTGGTTTTTATTATACTCGATGTGTTATTATCCTCAGAGACATCATTTTTTCTTTTTAATACTTCTTAAAGAAATTTTAAATCTTTGTTTCAGTACAAAGCTCAGTTGGCGTCTCTTGGCATTCCATACGAAAACACAGTTACTCTTACGGTAAGTGACGTTCTTTGACGATGTCTATAGAAATGACCGTATGAATAAGAAGAATACTTGAAAGCCAAAGTTGACCTCAAGAATAGCCTCTAACACCGGAGGTAGAATTGCGTGGCCAGCGTTCAGGTAGTTGATATCAGAATTGTTTCCTTTGTTTCAGAATGGAACAGCTCCCGAGTTTGAAGACCCATTTGCAAATCAGGACCCTTTCTCATTAGCAGGTTTGTTTGCTCTATATAAATGCATTTTGGCACCCAACAACGACGACAATGACCTTTTAATCTTTGTGCGATAAATCGCGTAGTGCGTTTAAATGGTGGGAAATTGTTGTTGTTTTTGAGCCATCCCCCCTTTTTTAGATGGCTCCCAAGACAGCAACAGCTACTCAATGCTGTAGCAGAAACAGATCGATCGGCTTTGCTAAGAGGCAGGCCCACTCACTAATGCGAATGCATAAACATGCGTATAGTTGGGTGCCTTTGTGATGGAATTAATGAGTGAATAAAGCTCTGCTGCCTTAAGTACTCTTTGAGTGTTGCCTCCTCTTTCAACTCTGTATTCCGTTGTCTCTTCCATTTTGCTATTTTGATGTGTGCCTTTTCCACTATCGATCAGTTGATTTCCCCGTGAACTGTGTGTAATATCAAAGATCGATATGAGAATTGAAGTTAATGCGGATTTGTTCCTCCAGTGTCTCAATGCAGTAGAGAGATCCGTTCATCGATATGACGATTTGCTGTACGATTAAAAAGAAAGTTTTCAACGTTAATCATGTTTTAGTTTAACCATTTTATATTGCTTCCAAAAATACAAGAGTGTTGAGTTAAAGACAACTTTTAGAAGTAATTTAGGCGAAGGTTTCATTTTGAAAAATTTTGAAACTCAATCTCTAAATGATCCAAATTTTTTAAAAAATAACATTTGATTCAATTTATCTACCAGTCTTTAGGGCAAAAAAGACAGTATCGGTGCTTTAATGGATTTTTTTTTCTGATGAATCTATTGATGCCACAACTCCGGAAATATGACGCAGGTTTTGCACGGTATGTCGATACCTGTTTGTCTGTTTTTGAACATTGGATTTTTACAGTAGCTTAATTTGTTTTGTATAGTAATTAAGAACTGCTGGTAATATTCAGGGTAAACAGGTCATTTTGAGAATTTTTGATCCCATATAAGTCTCTTCCAGCTGTCTAGACGAACCGACCACCTATCCTCCCTCGCCCTCACTGCCTACCTGTCTAAACAACAGACCAATCACCTATCTATCAAACCCGCCTCCAGCGCCCTCACCACTTACCTAACCCCCAACTGTTTTATTATTTCCGTTATCTTATCACTTCGTATCACTAATGACAGGTCTTATTGGATGCTAACGAGGCATCAATGAGCTTAGTTAATGATGCGAGTACATGGCTAGTGGTTTTCATGACATTAACACTACGTGTTCTGAAAATTTTTAATCAATGCTTTCTATGTCTTTGACACTAATTGTATTGCAGAAATATAGAGGTTTTGAGTTCTGCTAGTTTTGTTTTTCGTTTTGTTGTCATACGTCTAAGTCTCATTAATTACAGGTCTCATCTGGTGCTTAAATTAATCGCACTGATTGTTTCAGTTCATAGTTGTTGCTTCTTTGACTTATACGCGGCTTGTTTGCAAAAAAATTAAGTAAAGTTTTTAGTTTTTGCTAGTATTTCTTGTACTTATTGATGTCTTAACATTTTTTCTTATCGTTGACAGGCCTCATCGGTTGGTTTAAACTTTTATTTGGTTTTATTTGATCGCAATGCCTGATTCTGTCAGTAGCTATTGCCTTCCTTGACCTTTCCGCTTCTTATTTTTGGATGTTTCTAATAGCCGCTGTCATCCTCTCAACGGCTATTATTTAGGCGCTCTCCTTTTTGAAATTCGCTTTACCTTTTGATTACGTTTTTCGCTTTACCTGAGCCACGATTTTCACGTTTGGCTTCTGACTTCACTCACTGTTTCAAATGAACGAATTTTACATTTTTCCACGCATTCAATTACGCAATGTGATGAATACTGTCAAAATCAGAAGAATTAGGTTATTAAAGGCGTATCAAAGGTTTGATCTTAAGACATGGGATCATCACCCCCCCCCCCCCCGTGTTGGTAGGCTCACCCTATTAGTACTAACGCATATGCCCTAATTCTCGAGTATTAGAGTCTTGAGTTTTTGATTTCGAATATTAATTTTGAGAAAGCTCAATTAGGGTTTTTTCTTCATAGGGCGTATGTCTCATAAAAATGAGAGTCCGAATATAACCAAAAAGTCTAGTGATCTGTTAAAAGACTTGTGGTCAACCTGTCTATCTTACTTCTTTAGTTGTTTCAATTCATGGAAGGCCACAAGCGTCTATCGCGGCTATTGTTGCTAATATAAAATCGGTTGCAGCATAGCAACAAGAAGGGCCTGATAGCCGAGCGCGCAGTGCTTATGGTTAGGCATCGGGAGGTCAATGGTTCGAATCCCGGCGTGTCAAATGTTTTCTCCAAATGCTTTTTCGAGTGCAATTCTTCCGACATTAGTCGGTTTATGTTTTTTAATAGCCGCCTTCATCCTAGCGGGGGGCTATTATTGCGGCCCTATTTTCTTCATCAATTGAAAGTTTGTGCTTTGTCCTTAATCTATTGAATAAGGGTGTTTGTCGCAGTCTCAATCAACTAAGCTATTATTAGTGCATTTGGAGGCCCCTTTTGATCATCTAATGAAAAATATTAAACATAGGTGCATTTTTAGCTATTTTTGCAATTTTGCTCTGTTTGATGCTTTTTTATACCTTTGGTAATCTCATTCAATTTTCCAGCATCTAGGAAGTTTAGGGGATCTTAGTTATTTTAGGGATTTAGTTGTTCTTTCCATTTGATAGATTTTAATTTTGAGTTGTTTGCTAAGAAAAATGTGGGGTAAATTTTATCAAATTTTTTGTCTAATTTCTCTTTTTCTAACAGCCGCAAAGTGATAGCTGGGAATATTATTGGCGTTCTCTTGACTTTGTACGACTCGAAGAGAAGTATTGGTTTTCTTATGGTTTTTACCGGAAAAACTACTTGTTCAAGAGCCGTTTTGAACTAATGGTGAAAGTGAGTAAAATTGACGCATGAACTAACTTTGTCTGGGCAAGAGACGTTTTTTGTTCTTGCGCTGCGTTCATTAAATGACTTTTTGACTTTTTGAAAAGAGTTTTTGAGAGATTGGCGCATATAGATGACATTTTTTAGCCGTGTTTTTGTCCATTTGGTCGAATTTTTTATTGTAACTCAGCCTCTCAACAGCTATTATTTAGGCGCTCTCCTTTTTTTAATTCGCTTTACTTTTTGATCACGCTTTTCGCTTTACATAAGCCTCGATTTTCACGTTTGACTTCTGACTTACTTCACTGTGTTTCAAATGAATGAATTTTAAATTCTTTCACGCATTCAATTACGCAATGTGGTGAATACTGCCAAAGAATTAGGTTACCAAAGGCCAGTCACATGTTTGATGACATGGCACGGCATTTTTTTGGATAAAATCTGCAATTTTTCCTAACATTTTTTAATCCATTTTTTAATCAATTTTTGATGTCTCTATTCTCAATTGCCACAAAACCTATTCCATGTTCTGATAAAAGTTTCTGCATGTTTGTTGGTGTCAATGAATTTGTTTTCAACAATTTAACATATCGAATTTTAGAAATTTATTGACAAAATTTGCAATTTCAAGTTTTTTAAGAACATTTGTCTTTGTTTCGTGCCTCAGTAGCCAGGTAATCTACTCCAGAGTTTGATAGTATGTTAATATATAAATTCTGGGGGGCAATGGAGTGGTTTTCAACCTTTTAACAGAACGAATTTCTTTTCTTTCAATATTATCGCGTATTGATTTTTGAGGCAATTAATTTTTTAAGGCTCGGAATTGGGTTACTGGATAGCCTCTAGAGACACGGAAATGATTCTGAAGATATTATTATCACGATTTTCAGCAAAATTTCATTCAAATTTGCGATTGATTTCATTTTTTAAAGATTTTTCTGTCATTTACTCAGTTAATCGATCTGAGTTAGCAGCTATAATCCTGGACCGATTTCGGAGAAAAATTTGTTATTGAAATATTTTTAAAGTAGGTATATTTGAAGGGATCAAATGCTGGCTTCGGGATAAAAGCTTCAAGAGTTTTAGCAATGGGTATGTTTTTGTTTAGTTTCTGTGATTGCTTATTTCTTAAGAAAAATTTCTTCTTTGAAAAATTCGCTTTCTCGCTAGTGGTTTTTTGTTCACATGCGGCAATTTCACTTTGATCTTTACTGTTTTTTTTGTTTTTTGAATCGGATCTTCTAAATGCTTTTCCCAATCCATTCATAATTCATTCTACGCCTAGATTTTTTGTTTGAACCAAATTTCTCTTTCTCGCTAGTTGTTTTTTGTTCACATGCGGCAATTTCACTTTGATCTTTATTTTTTTTATTTTTTGAATCGGATTTTCTAAATGCTTTTCCCAATACATTCATAATTCACTCTACGCCTAGATTTTTTGTTTGAACCAAATTTTTTGGTTTTTTGTTTACATGTGGCATTTTTGCTTTGATTTTTAGTTTTGTATCTATTTTTTGGAAATGAGTTTCTTATTTCACTCATCGTCCATTCTAAATGTAGTTTTTGTTTAGTCAATGAAAATGCTTTCAATTGTACGTCAGGACTTGTCCTGCTGTTCTCTTATTTTTTCTTTTTCTGTTAAATCCCGATGTGCACAACGGCGGGTATTTTCTGCTATGTTTAATAGCCGCCCTCATCTTCTCAGCCGGCTATTATAGCGCTCCTATTTTTTTTTTTTACTTCGTCGAATAAAAAAATGTTTCGCTTTACCTCATTTTGCCGCCTTTTCAACATTTTGCGTGAAATCTTTTTGACTTCTGTAGGCTAGTTTCTCTCTTCTCTCATTCTGCTAAAAGTGAATTTGAACATCAGTTGCTCAGCAAAGCAATTCAAAATGAACAGAGTCAGTATAAAAAATTGAAGTCAGAAATAGAAACGGGATAAACCCATAAAGCCCAATTTTAGATGCCCGCTATTTGAACGTCGTTCCTATAAGTATTAGTTACTTCTCTCTAATGCTTATTGTTATTGATAGTAGCCCCTGTAGCCTCTCTCTAAGAAACAGAAGTATGTTGAACTACGAAATGCCATCAAAATAAATCGGACTTAAAAAAATGTTTTTGTACAAAAATCTTTTTTTTTTCAATATCTTCTGTTATTTCAATCCCAATCATGCTTATTGGAATCAACGGCGGCTATTTTCCGGCAATCTGCCGGGTATGTTTGTTGTTTTAGCAGTTGGTCTGAATGATGACAAGTTTGTTCCACTGCAGTCCTTTTTATGATTTTGACACTTTCTTTTCGAAAAAATGAATTGATTTTCATGCATGTCTTGCATGTGGTTTTTCATGTTGTGGTATTATCCCTTAGTCTCAAAATTGAAGGTTCTTATCGGCCTTCTAGTGCGGGATAAAAGGAAGTTTAAAGTCAATTGTTTACTTAATTGCCGCACAGCGATAGCTGGGGCTATTATTGGCCTTATCTTGGTTTTTTTTTTCGTAGTCGCGATTTTTGTTAAGACCATATGACGTCACAACCACTTCAAATCTGCTTTTTGTTCATTGGTTCATGCAATTTCAACTGAAGTGCGTGCGTGAGGTCATTGTTCGCTCTTACTGGAGCGAGTTTTGTTCATTCACATTATTAAATTTTTGGTCACACGTGACTTACCTCACTCAAAAATGACTTCCTCACTTTGAAATTGGAAATTGACTTTTATTTACTTTAATTCAAAGAGATAAGGTCAAATGGGTGTGTGTCGCTCTAAATTAAGGTTATTGGATAGCGGCTAATAGAGGCAGCAAAAACTTTAACAGATTTTTAATCAAAACATGACATATTAGCCTTCAATGAAAAGACGAATCTTTTGGTCTGTCTTTTTTTTACTGTTTTTTGAGACTGCAGATCTACGAAGCTATTGCGGCTATTTTCTGGCAATCTGCCTGCTATGTTTTATAGTGTTGTTAAATTTAATTATTCTTAAAACACTAAATCTTGAAAAAAAGAAATTTTCTATGATTTTTTTGTTCTTTATTGCCTATAAACAACAAACTCAGACAAGCATAGCAAAACAAACTACGGTTGTCTTAATTTGTTGTTGCTGAGAATTTTCTGTTGTCGGGTCATTAATTACTTGAGTTCTTTGTATTGTAATTCAGTATTTGTCCTGCTATGTTTTTTTACTTCGTCGAATAAAAGTTGGTTTCTCTTTACCTCATTTTGCTGCTTTTTCAAGCTATTGCTTGAAATCTTACTAACTTCTGTCAGCTGGTTTCATTCTTCGCGCATTTTGCGCAAATTGCTTTTAAACAGCAAATGCTCAGCGAAGCAATATAACTTGAACAATGCCATAAAAAAAACGAAATCAAAAATAAAAACGGTGTGAACCCATAAAGCCTAATTCAGGATGTCCGCTACTTAAACTTCGTTCTTATAAGTCTTAGTTACCTTCTCTAATTCTTATTGTTGTTGATAATATCCCCTGAATCCTCTCATTAAGTAACAGGAGTTTGTCTAACAATAACATGAAATCAAAGTAGTTCGCATTTTAAAGTTTTCTTTACATCAATCAGTTTTCTCAATTTTTTGTGTTCTTTCAATCCTAATCGGCTATAGAAATCAATTGCGGCTATTTTCAATGAAAAGACGGATCTTTTGGTCTGTCTTTTTCACTGTTTGGTGAGACTGCAGATCTACGAAGCTAATTCGGTTGTTTTCTGGCAATCTGCCAGCTATGTTTTATAGTGTTGTTAAATTTAATTATTCTTAAAACACTAAATCTTGAAAAAAAAATTTTCTACAATTTTTTCTTTATTGCCTGTAAACAACAAACTAAGACAAGCATAGCAAAACAAACTATGCTTGTCTTAATTTGTTGTTGCCGAGAAATTTCTGTTGTCGGGTCATTAATTACTTGAGTTCTTTGGATTGTAATTCGGTATTTGTCCTGCTATGTTTTTTTTCGTCGAGTAAAAGTTTGTTCGACATTTGCTATTTAAAAGCATTCTGCGCAAATTGCTTTTAAATAGCAAATGCTCAGCGAAGCAATATAAACTGAACAAGGCCATAGAAAACGAAATCAAAAATAGAAACTGTGTGAACCCATAAAGCCCAATTCTAGATGTCCGCTACTTAAACTTTGTTGTTATAAGTCTTAGTTACCATCTCTAATGCTTATTGTTATTGATAATATCCCCTGCATCCTCTCATTAATTAACAGGAGTATGTCTAACAACAACATGAAATCAAAATAGTTCGCATTTTAAAGTTTTCTTTACATCAATCAGTTTTCTCAATTTTTTTGTGTTCTTTCAATCCTAATCGGGGTTATGGAAATCAATGGCGGCTATTTTCTTGCAAGATGCCGGGAGTTTTTTAGTCTCAGCTATTCAAATTTAGCAACCAATGAAGGTTCTTGACCCAAAAAATGCAAAAAATATGAACTGTTTTCTGAATAAAAATTCTGGTCATTTTATTTTGATAAATTTAAATATCAGTTTTTTACCTCATATGTTTTTGCAGCGTGATAGTTTGAGTGTCTTTGGCTGCTTTCATCCTTTCGTTCCTTTTATACGGGGCTTAAATGGTATCTAGAAGCTATCATGGCTTCTTGTATATTTTAGAGGATACGCCATAGGTGAAAGGCTATTCTTTAGTATTTGCATTTCATCAGTTCAAGTTCCATTTGTGTTATCCATTGTGCTGTATTTTGCTATCATACGGAAGTATTTCAAGCCACTGCTTCAGGATTTTTGCCACAATATATTGAATGCTTGCCTTATTACATAAGAAATTTATTTATGACATCGTGTTGTTGATTTTTTTCAAGGGAGGCAAGGAGTTTCTATCTGAAACGTTGCATTGTCTTAAGAACTGCTCGTCTGACGAGTCAGTGTCATAACTTTGCTATATAATTTCATCCAAGTTTCGCTGGCCGTGTAATTATAACCTGGCGTAGAAAATCTTGTAACACTCATCTAATTTATCTGTGAATACTTGTTTACCTAAAAAAGAAAACATCGAGACTCAGGAATTAATAAAGACAGTGTTAATTAAAATGAAATATCCAGTTTTCCAAACCCATGTTATATAGTTTAAGCCTAACTTGTGTGAGACATAGAACTCTTTTGGCATAGAATTGGTTTTCAGATGGTGGTGTTCTGAAAGACCCCTTCTCATCACATGAGGATCCCTTCAAGTCTACTCTGGACTTTGCATCCGGATTCCCCACTGGCCAAACACAACCAAAATCAGGTTGGTAGGGACACAATGAAAGAAAATGGCAAAGTTTATATTGATGTTTGAGAATTAATAGGCTATATTTTATTATTTTTATGCGTTTTGTATGCGTTCAAAATTTTTATAAATGAAAAGTCTACTTCTGGGATTAATTCATTTGTGCTTTATCTATTTTCAGCTCCAAGCAGACCTCCCCCTCCGTCAAGGCCACCGCCCCCAGGGTCGAGTTCGAAGCCCAACTCGATTCCAAATGCAGCCTCCTCAGTTGATGCATCCTCAGATCCATTTGGAGCGCCTTCATTCAACACTGCAAATGCTGCTCCTAATGACCCATTCGGGTCTAACTTTGCCGATGCGTTCCCAACAACGACAACAACAACAAACCATACTGTAACTGGGTTTGCGCCTGCCACTGTCAAAGATCCCTTTGGAGCATCGCCCTCTTTCAACGCATTCGGTGAAGTCTCCTCCAATGCCACTGACCCGTTCAACGCTGATCCGTTCGGCGGAGCACATCAGGTGATGCCAGCCGAGGATACAACTTATGTGGACTTGAATAGTGTGGATACGAAAAGTGATCCATTCGAGGCAAATGCTTTTACGGGTAGCAGCTCTGATCCTTTCAAAAGTGCTGCGATCACAACTGATCCCTTTGGAGGTGGAAGCAATGCAAATGAATCTAAAAAGGATTCTTTTGGATTCCCAACATCTGACAATTTTGGCTCAGCCGGTCCGGGAGCGTCTAATTTTTCAGAGGTGCCGGACTCAGCTGAAAAATCGAGCGATCAAGATGTTTACGATGACTTAACTTATTATTCTACGGTTAATGAGACTTCAGCTTCGACAGAAGGTCCAAAGAGTTTGGACTGGTTTTTAGTTGGGTCAGCTAAGGAGAAGTCAGCGACTGGTGGTACCTCAACCACAAATACTTTTGGAAAAAGTGCACAGAACTTAACAATGGTCAGTGCTGAATACATGGATATACTTAATATGCCAAAAACGTGAAGTTGATTATTGATTATTTGTCTGAATACTGCACTGTTTAAAAAGCTTTGTGGGCAGAGGGTAGATGATTTTCAATGGATTTATTTTTCAAATTTATACATTTTGTTCTATAACACGTGTTTCATTTAAAAAGCGTTTTTGATGATTGCTGTTAAGTGTTTTCTTATACTGTGTGTTTGCAGGGGTCTAAATCTGTGGAAATGTTGACTAACTCAGAAATGTGGAATGTAGATTCTCAACCAATTATAACAGATTCTACTCCGAATGCTGATATCTTTCCGTCTGAAACTAACGTTTCTCTTTCAAATAAAACTAACTCCTCCTCAGATTCTAACATAGTTGGTAACGTAAACGAAAGTGATCCAGGCCATGAACTCCCGCCTCGCGAGGGTTCGGAGTCCCAACAAGACGTTAGCGAAGTGGGTGATGACGATGTCACAACTGGTATAGAAGAGTCATCAGGAACTACTGGCGGTTGTTTTGATTCCTCTATGCAATCAGCTCCCCCTGAGATTCAAATCACGTCAGTTCCAACTGTGGACCAAACGGCCTCTGATTACGAACCAGAGGAAACGGATCCTGTGGCGACTCCTATAGCCGATACATCATCGCCACCCGAACCAGTGACGCCAACCGAAGAACAACCGCAGCCGAGTCCAGTTGAAATTGTGCAATCGTATTACGAATCGACTATTGGCGCCGTAGAGAAAGATGAAGCGTCAGAACCTGATCCAAATCAAGATATCCAAGTTGAAGATGTTCAATCAGCTGCACTTTCAGAGTCAGGGGTAGTCGAAACTGAAGTTATTAAAAGTTCTGAAGAACCATCGGATATTTACCAATCAATGGGCGCCGAAAGTTTTGTAATGGTGGACGAAAATGATGTAGCAGCTACTTCAAACAGTTCTGCCGATGCGAAAGAGAATAGCAAGTGCGAACAATCTAATTCCGGTTCTATCAGGCCCAGTATTGAGTTGGATGAATCCAGCACTGAACACGAATACCACGTCTCTCCAACTACTGAACCACAGGTTTGAACAATTTTGTTGATCTTTTCATGTCGCTATTTCACTGCTCTTTTGCTGCTTTTATGTGCGTGGCGTCATTTCTTAAACTCATTGGCGGTGAGTTTCAAACCTGAACTGTGCGTTGATTTTTTTTATCATAACTGACTTACCTCGCTCTCTAAATTCTAATTTTATTAAGATCAATATAGTACCCCTATATAATGGTAATGTTAACAATAAAGCATGGCGACCAAAGTAGTAATATGTCAGCAAGACAGGGGAGGGGGGGGGTAAAAAGACGTACCTATGTATAAAGATTACGTATAGCCCATTTTCCCTCAAATCCCAAAGCCGTACCTCACAGCATGATACCCAAGCTGTTCAAGCGAGGGGGATTAGCAAGATAATCCCTTGATAATAAATTAATAAGGTCATTTACCCTTTCCCATATTGCACTTTACTAATGTCAATTTCTAAAGATGTACCTCACAGCATGACACACAAGCTGTTCACACGAAAGGGGATTAGCTAGGTAATGTTTTAATATTAAATTAGGTAGGATGACTCATCTACAGTTACATACGTTATACGTGATTTTCAAAAATGCACCTCACAGCATGATACCCAAGCTGTTCATACGAAGGGAATTAGCAAGACAGTGCCTTAACATCGAATCAGTACGGTCATTGACCCCCTACCATATTAAACTTTTATAATGTAAATTTTCAAAAGTGTACCTCACAGCATGATACCCAAGCTCTTCACACGAGGGGGATTAGAAAGATAGTGCATTGAGCCCCCACCATTTTACACTTTGATAATGTAAATTACCAAAGACGTACCTCACAGCATGATACCCAAGTTGTTCACACGAGGGGATTAGCAAGATAGTGCTTTAACAACAAATCGGTAAGGTCATTGACCCCCTACCATTTTACACTTTGATAATGTAAATTTCCAAAAACGTACCTCACAGCATGATACCCACGCTGTTCACACGAAGGGGGATTAGCTAGGTAATGTTTTAATATTAAATTAGTTAGGATGACTCATCTACAGTTACGTACGTTTTACGTGATTTTCAAAAATGCTCCTCACAGCATGATACCCAAGCTGTTCACACGAAGGGGATTAGCAAGACAGTGCCTTAACATCGAATCAGTAAGGTCATTGACCCCCTACCATATTAAACTTTTATAATGTAAATTTTCAAAAGTGTACCTCACAGCATGATACCCAAGCTCTTCACACGAGGGGGATTAGAAAGATAGTGCATTGAGCCCCCACCATTTTACACTTTGATAATGTAAATTACCAAAGACGCACCTAAGAGCATGATACCCAAGCTGTTCACACGAGGAGATTAGCAAGATAGTGCTTTAACAACAAATCGGTAAGGTCATTGACCCCCTACCATTTTACACTTTGATAATGTAAATTTCCAAAAACGTACCTCACAGCATGATACCCACGCTGTTCACACGAAGGGGATTAGCAGGATAATGTTTTAATATTAAATTAGGTAGGATGACTCATTTACAGTTACGTACGTTATACGTGATTCTCAAAAATGTACCGCACAGCATGATACCCACGCTGTTCACACGAGGGGGATTAGCAAGTTAATCCCTTAATATTAAATTAGGTCATTTACTCATTCCCATATTGCACTTTAATAATGTAAATTTCCAAAGACGTACCTCACAGCATGACACACAAGCTGTTCACACGAAAGGGGTTTAGCTAGGTAATGTTTTAATATTAAATTAGTTAGGATGACTCATCTACAGTTACGTACGTTTTACGTGATTTTCAAAAATGCACCTCACAGCATGATACCCAAGCTGTTCACACGAAGGGGATTAGCAAGACAGTGCCTTAACATCGAATCAGTAAGGTCATTGACCCCCTACCATATTAAACTTTTATAATGTAAATTTTCAAAAGTGTACCTCACAGCATGATACCCAAGCTCTTCACACGAGGGGGATTAGAAAGATAGTGCATTGAGCCCCCACCATTTTACACTTTGATAATGTAAATTACCAAAGACGTACCTCACAGCATGATACCCAAGTTGTTCACACGAGGGGATTAGCAAGATAGTGCTTTAACAACAAATCGGTAAGGTCATTGACCCCCTACCATATTAAACTTTTATAATGTAAATTTTCAAAAGTGTACCTCACAGCATGATACCCAAGCTCTTCACACGAGGGGGATTAGAAAGATAGTGCAGTGAGCCCCCACCATTTTACACTTTGATAATGTAAATTACCAAAGACGCACCTAAGAGCATGATACCCAAGCTGTTCACACGAGGAGATTAGCAAGATAGTGCTTTAACAACAAATCGGTAAGGTCATTGACCCCCTACCATTTTACACTTTGATAATGTAAATTTCCAAAAACGTACCTCACAGCATGATACCCACGCTGTTCACACGAAGGGGATTAGCAGGATAATGTTTTAATATTAAATTAGGTAGGATGACTCATTTACAGTTACGTACGTTATACGTGATTCTCAAAAATGTACCGCACAGCATGATACCCACGCTGTTCACACGAGGGGGATTAGCAAGTTAATCCCTTAATATTAAATTAGGTCATTTACTCATTCCCATATTGCACTTTAATAATGTAAATTTCCAAAGACGTACCTCACAGCATGACACACAAGCTGTTCACACGAAAGGGGTTTAGCTAGGTAATGTTTTAATATTAAATTAGTTAGGATGACTCATCTACAGTTACGTACGTTTTACGTGATTTTCAAAAATGCACCTCACAGCATGATACCCAAGCTGTTCACACGAAGGGGATTAGCAAGACAGTGCCTTAACATCGAATCAGTAAGGTCATTGACCCCCTACCATATTAAACTTTTATAATGTAAATTTTCAAAAGTGTACCTCACAGCATGATACCCAAGCTCTTCACACGAGGGGGATTAGAAAGATAGTGCATTGAGCCCCCACCATTTTACACTTTGATAATGTAAATTACCAAAGACGTACCTCACAGCATGATACCCAAGTTGTTCACACGAGGGGATTAGCAAGATAGTGCTTTAACAACAAATCGGTAAGGTCATTGACCCCCTACCATATTAAACTTTTATAATGTAAATTTTCAAAAGTGTACCTCACAGCATGACACCCAAGCTCTTCACACGAGGGGGATTAGAAAGATAGTGCATTGAGCCCCCACCATTTTACACTTTGATAATGTAAATTACCAAAGACGCACCTAAGAGCATGATACCCAAGCTGTTCACACGAGGAGATTAGCAAGATAGTGCTTTAACAACAAATCGGTAAGGTCATTGACCCCCTACCATTTTACACTTTGATAATGTAAATTTCCAAAAACGTACCTCACAGCATGATACCCACGCTGTTCACACGAAGGGGATTAGCAGGATAATGTTTTAATATTAAATTAGGTAGGATGACTCATTTACAGTTACGTACGTTATACGTGATTCTCAAAAATGTACCGCACAGCATGATACCCACGCTGTTCACACGAGGGGGATTAGCAAGTTAATCCCTTAATATTAAATTAGGTCATTTACTCATTCCCATATTGCACTTTAATAATGTAAATTTCCAAAGACGTACCTCACAGCATGACACACAAGCTGTTCACACGAAAGGGGTTTAGCTAGGTAATGTTTTAATATTAAATTAGTTAGGATGACTCATCTACAGTTACGTACGTTTTACGTGATTTTCAAAAATGCACCTCACAGCATGATACCCAAGCTGTTCACACGAAGGGGATTAGCAAGACAGTGCCTTAACATCGAATCAGTAAGGTCATTGACCCCCTACCATATTAAACTTTTATAATGTAAATTTTCAAAAGTGTACCTCACAGCATGATACCCAAGCTCTTCACACGAGGGGGATTAGAAAGATAGTGCATTGAGCCCCCACCATTTTACACTTTGATAATGTAAATTACCAAAGACGTACCTCACAGCATGATACCCAAGTTGTTCACACGAGGGGATTAGCAAGATAGTGCTTTAACAACAAATCGGTAAGGTCATTGACGCCCTACCATTTTACACTTTGATAATGTAAATTTTCAAAAACGTACCTCACAGCATGATACCCACGCTGTTCACACGAAGGGGATTAGCAGGATAATGTTTTAATATTAAATTAGGTAGGATGACTCATTTACAGTTACGTACGTTATACGTGATTCTCAAAAATGTACCGCACAGCATGATATCCACGCTGTTCACACGAGGGGGATTAGCAAACTAATTCCTTAATATTAAATTAGGTCATTTACTCATTCCCATATTGCACTTTAATAATGTAAATTTCCAAAGACGTACCTCACAGCATGACACCCAAGCTGTTCTCTCAAAGGGGATTAGTTAGGTAATGTTTTATTTCTAAATTAGATAGGATGACTCATTTACAGTTACGTATGGTTTACGTGATTTTCAAAAATGTACCTCACAGCATGATACCCAAGCTGTTCACACGAGGGGGATTAAAAAGATAGTGCATTGAGCCCCCACCATTTTACACTTTGATAATGTAAATTACCAAAGACGTACCGCACAGCATGATACCCAAGCTGTTCAAACGAGGGGATTAGCAAGATAGTGCTTTAACAACAAATCACTAAGGTCATTGACCCCCTACCATTTTACACTTTGATAATGTAAATTTCCAAAAACGTACCTCACAGCATGATACCCACGCTGTTCACACGAAGGGGATTAGAAGGAATGTTTTAATTTTAAATTAGGTAGGATGACTCATTTACAGTTACGTACGTTATACGTGATTCTCAAAAATGTACCGCACAGCATGATACCCACGCTGTTCACACGAGGGGGATTAGCAAGTTAATCCCTTAATATTAAATTAGGTCATTTACTCATTCCCATTTTGCACTTTAATAATGTAAATTTCCAAAGACGTACCTCACAGCATGACACACAAGCTGTTCACACGAAAGGGGATTAGCTAGGTAATGTTTTTATGTTAAATTAGGTAGGATGACTCATCTACAGTTACGTACGTTATACGTGATTTTCAAAAATGCACCTCACAGCATGATACCCAAGCTTTTCACACGAAGGGGGTTAGCAAGATAGTGCTTTAACAACAAATCGGTAAGGTCATTGACCCCCTACCATTTTACACTTTGATAATGTTAATTACCAAAGACGTACCTCACAGCATGATACCCAAGCTGTTCACACGAGGGGATTAGAAAGATAGTGCATTGAGCCCCCACCATTTTACACTTTGATAATGTAAATTACCAAAGACGTACCTCACAGCATGATACCCAAGCTGTTCACACGAGGGGGATTAGAAAGATAGTGCATTGAGCCCCCACTATTTTACACTTTGATAATGTAAATTACCAAAGACGTACCTCACAGCATGATACCCAAGCTGTTCACACGAAGGGGATTAGAACGATAATGTTTTAATATTAAATTAGGTAGGATGACTCCTTTACAGTTACGTACGTTATACGTGATTCTCAAAAACGTACCGCACAGCTTGATACCCACGCTGTTCACACGAGGGGGATTAGTAAGTTAATTCATTAATATTAAATTAGGTCATTTACTCATTCCCATATTGCACTTTAATAATGTAAATTTCCAAAGACGTACCTCACAGCATGACACCCAAGCTGTTCTCTCAAAGGGGATTAGTTAGGTAATGTTTTAATACTAAATTAGATAGGATGACTCATTTACATTTACGTATGGTTTACGTGATTTTCAAAAATGTACCTCACAGTATGATACCCAAGCTGTTCACACTAACGGGATTAGTAAGATAGTGTCTTAACAAATTAATAAGGTCATTTACCCACCCATTCCCATATTAACAAAAAAGTACTTTTTTTTAATTTTTGATTTTTACAGATTTTTTACAATTTTTAAATCAATTTTTTGTTTAAAACAGTGTTTTACTGTGTCGTTTTAAACTGAAGTTCCAATTTTCCGATTTCAGAAAAAGTTGTATTATTGTTTTGAAAATGTCCATTTCTTATTTTTTTTTAGCCAATCAAATAATCTGTCAGATCTGATGTTGGAATGTTGATGCTGAAAAACATTATCGATTCATTTTGTCTTTTGTCTTGGTTGAACATAAGTAGCCTAAAAAGAAATGCAAAATACTCCAATTCTTCCTTTACTTCCTTCAACATCTTTTCTCTCTACACTGCATTCAGATTTAGATTACGTTCCTATCACGGAAGCATCAATATTTAAAACGGTAGTAACCGATAACAATTTGGAATTATCTTATGAGGTGGATTGCACTAGAGTAACAATTAAAACACAGACTACTAGCTTAACACTTTCGAAGGATTTGTGGAGAACTTTAGAGGCAGCTAGACATCATAACCTCCACCTAGCCGAAGAAAAAGTCAACAATTCATTGCTTTCTCTCCAAACATATTTTCAAACCATTGAAAGAATTCGAAAAGAACAAGGGTTTCACCCGTTGAAAGACAGCAAAGGTATTATGTTCCCGTACTCGCGTGACATAAATCACTACGGTGTTTGGTGGGTAGAAGACATGTTCTCCAAGCATGCTGACTCATTTTCTAAAAAACCAGAAGCCTTCAATCTGCCCGATTTCAAAGACCTTTTTCTTCCTCCGATCCAGGAAAATGACAATGATGAGAGTCATCATCTCATCAAAATATTCCTTTCTCGAACTACAGGTGTTCTCCAATAGAATAGAGAGATAACTCGCTTGTGTTCGATGCTAAATTCTCCCTCACGTGACTAAATATAGAAAACTTATCTTTGGCATCACCTGATGTTACTAAAAATAGAAGTGACATAACTATTACGTCATGATGCACACTCTGTTTTCATTGGTTACAAATTATTTTATAAGATCTCATTGGATACGCAGTTTATTTTTCGCTACTGCTCTCGTTCTTTCTTAATTTTCATTGACTCAAGATATCAAGCACTTTCTTGAAGACAATTTATTTGTTTCTTTCCACTCTCAATATTCAGTTACTCTTGTATACCCAACTTGTCTACTTTAAAAACTCATTTTTACTTCACATTCTCACGCCACAGATGGATCAAAGCTCAGTCTCACCTAACTCCAAAAAACAATTCTCCTTTCCCATCCGCAAACGAAATTACAAAGGAAAACCAGTTGTTCCCTCACCACAGATGGATTACCACAATGAGAGCATGTTTTCTCTATTTAAAGACATCAACGATAAAAAAAGACAACACCGACTCAAATTCAAATGAGGAGCACGATGGAAGAAACAACTGTTGGTCCTTTCAAGAATACGGTAACCGGAAGTTTCAAATCAGCATCCCAGAGGAAACCATCAACACAAACTCTAACTGGACTCACTTGAAATATTTCGCGAAAATGTGGAAAGTGAATATGTTCTGCATCAATTTCTGATGCTATCGGCCAGAGAATTGAAGCTTGTTATTGAAAAGATACCTGAGATGATAAAAGAAGCACTACTCTTCGAACCTACCGCAGGTACTGCGAAGCTGGTGATTGACGAAACTGTTTTCCAACCAACTGATGTTGAGGAAAAAGCAAAATTTGATGTGTTCTGGGAGGTGAGTGAGACTGCTCGACGGAAAGTGTGTGTGACCAGAATATTTTTCCAAGATGACCCGAATCGATGTTATTTCACAATCAAGCTGTTCACACGAGGGACTGAAAAGGACAGTTTTAGATGGAAATGCTTTCTTTCGGTCAGAATTAGTGAGACGGAGAAACTACACAGAATGAGTGATGAAATTATTTCAGTGTTGGACAAAGTCAAAAACCAAAAAAGATCGCAAAGTGCATAAAAGTAATTGTAAATTTTTTATATTGTATGTTGTGATGTTTGTATTTAATCACTTTTTAAAAATTTAATGTTCCAGTACAGTTGCTTGATATGAACATTGAGGAAATTGCAGCGTTATAGAAAGAAATCAGTAAACTTTTTGTTGGAAATACAAAACGCAAAAATTATTTCTTGGCTGTCTGTCGAAGCTTGGACAAAAGTGTAGATCTGGATAAAATCAACAGAAAAGCTCCGTTTGGGGGACTAATAGGAGTTGGTGACTCAAAGTTAGAAAAACTTCTCAATTGGTCTAAAATTTTTCGATTACATGCTACATTTCATGATGCCGCAGGATACCTGAAAACAAATCTAAATATCGGCCCTGGATATTGTTACATGGTTCCATTTTTTAATTCTATATTGAATTTTTGTTTCTTGGGACATATGACAGGTCTTGCATATTGTTGTTTTTTGAAAATGTCTCCACGATTCCAATTTATCAAAGTGTGAATCATTATTACCTAAAGACGAACAAAAATCAGTTGCTCTCTAATGACAGATCATCTCAATCACGCATCTGACTTTATTTTTGATAATAACAATCAAGAAAGACCTCCTTGGAAAATCTGTGGTCGCACTTGCTCTCGAACAGCTTTTCTGTCAATATTTCAGTGCTTAATTGTATTAGTACTGCTTCTTTTTTCAATTATTAATCTTATTTTTGCTAGAACTTGTGACGAACGAACAGTTTGGATTGCTATTCTTTCAAGTGCCGTTGGTTATATACTTCCTAATCCCAGAACAAAATGAACAAAATCATTTCAACAAACGAACGAATTTTGATGTATCTTGTTGGTCCTTCCGGATCTGGAAAAACTGTTTTTGTCAATGATATGCTACGAATGAAAACTTTTCAGCCATCATTCGATCGAATTTTATACTTTTATAAGTACTATCAGTCAATTTACGACACAGTGATTCAATCAATTGCAGACATAGAATTCGTTCAGGGATTTGACTTTGATACAATCGATAACTTACCCGCTGACGGTACTAAATATTTACTTATATTCGATGATTCATTGGACATTCTTTCCAAGTCAGAAAAATTTAACGGAATTGCGACAGCCGGTAGACATCGAAACCTAAATTGTGTATATATCAAGCATAATCTCTTCCACAAAAACAAAACTGGACGTGATGCCGAGCTGCAGACTACTCACATTGTTTTGTTCAAATCACCGAGAGATGTGCAGCAGATTGATATCTTGGGAAGAAAGCTAGGTCTCGGAAGACAACTAAAACAGTGGTATGATGATGCAACACAAGAACCATTTGGTCATCTTATGATTGATTTGAGACCATCTACACCTGATTTGTTGAGATACTGTTCAAATGTAACATCATTTCCCTCAGAATTCTTTGTACCGAACAGTCGTGCTCGTATTACTGATATTAATGATGAACGCACAGAACTATTATACTCTGCAGCTCTTTCGGAATCTCAGCAAGAAATTTCAACCAGCTTTCCTTCTAAATTGTCCTAAAGAGTTCATCAGATTTCTCTGTGTGTATTGTAAACTTGATTGAAGGAAACCTCACAGGAGTAAGAAAAAGTCAGTTTGTTCGCTTCCAAAAACAACTTAGAAAGCTCACGTCAAAATCAACAACCCTCAATTCCAGAAGACTTATATTGGGCTCGAAAGCTGGAATAACAATATTAAGTGACATATATCAACCTTGTATGAACAAATTTTCAACTTTCTTCAATGAGTGAGGTCAAAAAGTTTGTTCTTGTTCCAAAAGAACTGTGGGAGACCAGAAGAAGGAAATTACCGGAACCCTCCTGCGAGATCTATAAAAAAGAAGAAACTGTTTTTCTAGTTATCAAAAAAGCGAAAGAAGAAATAAGTTCCGAAAAAACCGATCGTCCACCTAAAGAAGTTAAGACAGATCTGGAATTTCACTATAAGAACAGTCCCGAGACATTGAAAACTTTGAAAGAAATTTACGAAAACAAACGGTTGAAAATTTCACTTTCCAATACAATTATTGGTGACAACGTTGACACAGAAGTTGATATAAAAACATTCCTTCATTCAATCAAATTGAAAAACGCTCCAGTTGATCCAAACTATTTCCTAATTCTTAAAGTTCTAAATCTGAGACCACATCTGGTTAAAAACAACATTTTGAGGACACAGTATGGCTCAGACTGGTTCAATTACAGTTTCAGATAGAATCAAATTGCAGAAGTTGTATAAAGGGAAGGGACCAACAGCCTTCGGTTCTATCAACAACCTAACAAAATCAAGTGGAATAAGTCGCGAGAAAGTTACGGAATTTTTAGAATCAAAAGACTGTTATACGAAGTACAAAGGGATCAGAAGAAAATTTCCCCGGCTAAATGCGCATGCTCGCTATATTGATGAGATTTGGTGTTTGGATCTTGCACAAATGGATAAACTATCGCAATGGAACCGAGGTATCAACTTTTTACTCGTTACTGTCGATCTTTTTCTCGATTCTTGCGAGTTGAAGCATTGCGAAGCAAAGGAGCAGAGGGTGTGAAAGCAGCTTTTATCAAAATGTGTTCGAAAAAGAACGAACTCAATTTCCCGAAAAAAATTATGGCTAGATCAAGGAAAAGAGTTTTTTGGAGATATGGCCAATTTCTGCGAGGATGTGGGAGTCAAATATTATCACACTTATAGTGAAACAAAAGTAGCTTTCGGCGAGAGAGCTATACGAACCCTAAAAAACTTAGTTTACCGCTACCTGGAGGAAAACGAAACATTATCTTACATCAAAGACCTGCAAATGTTTGTTGACATCATCAACTCTAGAATAAATCGAAGTATTGGTTTGGCACCCAAAGATGTTGTAAATGACGACTTTTTGACTGTCATATACAAGCGGATAAAACTACGAAAGAACAAGAAGCCTAACTTTCAAGTAGGTGATAAAGTTAGGTTGGAATTTGTAGAGCACAATTTTCAAAAAGGATATAAGCCTCACTATACACATGAAATTTTCCTAATTCGAAAAATACACTTTGGCACCCTTCCCGACTTACTTTGTTGTTGATCAGAAAGGTGAAAACATTGATGGAATCATTTACGAGCAAGAATTGTCAAAAGTTAAATAATCATTTTTCAATTAGTCGCGCTAGAAAATGGACGGTTACAATCTCCCTTATTTTAAAGGAGTTCCTCGTCAAAGAGGGCGTGGCTTTGGAGCCTTGGCTAGAACAGTCGCAAGAACAACTCTTCCCATTCTCAAAAAATATGTTTTACCTGCAGCGAAAAAAATTGGACGAGATGTAATCGAGTCAGCCATTCCCGAAATTGGTGGTGTTTTATCAGGACAGACTTCGATTTAAAAAGCAGTTAAGAAGACTGCAAAATCAACAATACAAAAACAAGTTGGTGGTGGTATGAAAAAGAGGAAAAACACAAGACAAAGTATCGTTCGGCAAAAAATTCGGAAAGACTTTCTGAAGAACCTTGACTAATCTTTTTCCCAAACAAACCTCACACAGTACAGTCAAACATGAATTCGTTTTATCTGGAATTGGTATCCAACGCTTCCTCTCAAGTTTACCCTCAAAATACAATGGCTTCGTTCACTGATTTTCTTCCCGGCAAAATTGAACTGGATGGATCTTGGGAAGTAGCTTTAGTCGAAGTATCATATCCCGGTATATATTATAACATTGAAGGAGGATTGATGACATTCCACTATGAGAAATTTAAGCATGTATACGCTATTCCACCAGCAGTTTTTAACTCTATGGACGAATTTGCGAAGAGTCTTACCGATATACCCAAAAAAGCACGACATCCCAAAAACTTAGATCCTCAATTTTCTATCAACATCGACAAAAAAAGTCGAAGACTAACTTTTTGCAATAGAGGATCTCAAAATGTATCCTTCAGCAAAAGTTTGGCTGCTAACTTGGGCGTTGAAGCTGACAAACCTGTTTTGCCTGATTCGAAAGGATCATACAACACCAAGTCCTGGGCAACGGCAAATCTCCCTTTTGATATTACTGGAACACATGCAGTTTTACTCTACTTGGATATAGTTGAACCCAATTCAGTCGGTGATGTAAAATGTCCTCTTTTACGCTCCTTCCCATTCAAACATCGAGATAACGATGAGATTTTTAAAGAGATCTCAGGTTGAGTTATCGCAGTTTCGAAGATTTGAGATTCCATAAAGTAATTAAATCCAACTTCCACAGTATCCATGTAGAATTAAGAAACGCTGCTGGGGCACCTTGTTCCCTTCTTCCCTATTGGTCAAGTTCAACTTACTTTATTATTCCAGAAAAAAGCTTGATCATTTCCTCAATTATCATTATAAAAAACGGTCGGCTAAAATGAATTCCCTGTCTCACTCTATGCTCGACTTTTTCGTGAAAGTTCCAATTTTAGACCCAATTCTTTGGTCCAATGAACAACAAATTTTTCCAACAAATTCCTTAAACAAGTCAACAATCGAATTTCAATTTGAGACTGATCGTAATATTTTTTACTGACTTGCGAGCTACTCGATTATTCATCAGAGGAAGGGTTATTAAAGGAGATCGAACACGTTTAGATAACGCCGAAGAAACATTATTGGTAAACAATGCTCTTCATTCTGTTTTCTCTAATTGCGAAGTCTATCTAAACAATGAACAAGTTCACGGTGCCAATTCTCTTTATGCTCATCAAGCTTTTGTCTCTGCTGAGTTTTTAGGGACAAAATGAACGAAGGAAAGCTTATCCCAATGTCAAGGATATCGATACGAGATTGAGCCAAACGATTTTACAAAAAGACCATTTACAGATGTTGTTTTTCAAAAGGATAAAGATGAATTTACATTTTATGGTCCGTTGGCAATAGGTCTAATTGCTTGTGAAACTTTACTGCTCCCGAGTGTCAACCTCAGACTGAAATTGATTCGATCATATCCAATGTTCTATATGATCGATACTGCTGGGCTGAACTCTGAGGCTTTAATTTTGGAAGCTTGCCTTTTTACTAGACAGGTAGCAATCTCGGATAACTGGATGAGAAGTTTTAAAAGCAGACTGCTTCGAGAACCTGCCATATTTTACTATAATGAAGAACTTCCAAAAACGTTTATTATTCCCGCTGGACAGAACCAGTTTATACAAGAAAATATATTTTCAAACAAACCAATACGAATGATTGATTTGACTATGAATCTGAATAATGAGTTCAGTGGAAAATACAACACGAATCCGTTCCATTTTTGTAAATTTGGTCTTCGACAAGTTAAAATTGTGCGTGGGAATCAAACTATAGTTAACTTGAAAACAGAAAATCACGTGAGAGCTTATGCTGAAACGATGAAAGCACTCAAGTTTGATGATGACGGTCCTAACATTCAATACAAAGATTTTGAAAACCATTTTCATTTATTTTTCGATCTTACTTCAACACAGGAGGCCAATGTCGAATGCATTTTCCTGATGTAGTTGGAGCAGGAATTCGTTTAGAGCTTTACTTTGCTAACAATTTGACCAATACTGTAGAAATATTTGTAAGTGGTGAACGTATAAGTTCAATTGCAATTGATAAGGAAGGATCAGTAACCAAAAATGGATAATCAACAACTCTTTACATGTTGTCATTAGGTTCCCACACAAGTTCAAATACCTCGGTTCATTTCCTGCAGATCTTCGACCAAAAAATTTACCTACAAACACGTTTTTTATAGTCAACACAGATCCATCTACTTCATAGGCCAGGGCACGGAACATACACAAGTTGTCCTGGTAGGGCTTTTTCTCACCATCAGATACAAAACATTTAACTATTGGATTCTTGACTAAGGCTGATGAAATAAGTTGTTCAATGCTTCCTAGCGGAACACCACTGAGGAGAAATACAAGAAAGTGACATTTGTAACGCAATAAAACTTCCATTTTGTGTCTGGACGTTGATTAATTAGATTTGGTAAAATTTCATCTTGTCTAAGCATTGATTTGATAAAATTGAGATCTGAGTCATCAGAAAGAACCACAGAATACAGGGTTGTTATCTGCTGCGTAGTAGTAGCGAAATTCTTGGGGATTTTGCACACTCTGCAGAACGAAGCCAAATGAAATATTGATTTTAGCTGAACTGGGTAACTCGTTGTAAACACAGTCCAATTTTTCGATCACTGTTTCATGGTTGATCTCCATTATTTTGAAGTTGTGAACTTTCTTTCTGGACAATTCAAGAACCGAGTCTCGCAGAAAGTGTTGAACCGTTTCAAGTTCATTATGAAGAGCGGGAGACTCTCCATAGAGAGATAAGTCAACTTCCTCGTAGGTGCTAGGAATTGAACGTTGGTGACTGTTTCTTTGTTGAAGAAGTTGATAATATGTGGAGAACGTTAAATTGCAGCTGCCGCATTAAAACTTCTTCTTTTGAGTGAGAAATGGAGCATGTTTAGAAGCAATGTGACGCTGCAGTTTCTCGTCGTCTGGAAATGACTGGGAGCACTGTAAACATCTTTTTGCGTGAAGCTTCTGATGTCTGCTCATATTGGATTTCAAAATCAGCTTATCACAAGTACTGCAAAGTTCTTTTTGGTCCGACTTTCGTGGCATCTCTGAAAAGAAAATAAACTGAGAGAGATTAGGAGTGAGAAAGGAGAAAGGATTAGGACTGAAAGATTAGGAGTGAGAAAGGAGGAGTGAAAAAAAATGTTTTAAACAGTAATCCGTAAAATGTTGCAAATGGTTTTCAAAACTTTTTTTAAACAATTTGTAAATTTTTTACTTAATTATTTGTATGTGTATTTGTATCGAATTCAGTTATTTCAAAAGAAGGTCTTTTGTTGAAAAGAGATTTTGGTAGGAAAACTGTCAATTAAAAACATAAGTAAAGAGGCGGTTTAAATATAAGACTAAGGAAAACGAGTTATAAATTTAAAGGTGTAGTGTGAATACCATCTTCACAGACTTTACGCTTGGGATAAAAATATGACAGTCACACCTTCTTTAGTTCATAGGTACAAATTTTCTTGTTGTCAACAACTCTGAAGCCACGATTTGTTGAATAAACTCGCTCCTCATTGAACAGAACTTTTCTGTACTTGTTTAGGGGCTCCTCAATGTTGTTCTTGTTGAGTCCTTTACTTGATAGCCTAACTGTGTCTGTTTCCTCATCGTAACAGCAGTACGTCTTTGAACAAAGAGCAATCATTTCAGAGCATCTAAATTCTTCCTTTAAAAGTCCAGGAGTTCTCTTGTCAAAGGCAGCATGTTTTCTGCAACATTCTCGTGGGAAGAAATTGGTACTGGAGTTCGCTGCGAAGTTATCAGTGCAGTCGCTCTGTCTCATCCAGTACACCACACTGATCGCATTTCTGGTCGAATGATATTGTCAATTTTTCTTCGTACTTGTTTTCATCACAGAAAGGGGAGAAGTTGTATTTAAGTTGTAACATGGTGAGTTTGGCGTACTGGAGGATGAAGAAGCCTACAATTATTGGTTCCTTATGCTCGATGCGTGTCTTGCTCATTTCTACCTCATATATCTGCTCTGGTAGATCATTCATAGTCTTGAAAAATCTATTGTTAATAAATTTGTCCACCTGTGATCCTTTCACGTACTTGGTGTTCGTATGTCGACTACGGTCCATGATCTGATATCCATACGAACTGTTTCCAATCAGCTTCATTGTCTCCGCAACGACTGTTGACTCCTTATTCTGGTCTCCTTCTCGCCGAGCATCAACAACATTTTGAACAAAAGTCTAAGCAGCGCCGGGAGTGTATTAGAGAAACCAAAAGACGTCTTTTAGGATCACACCTTTTTCTAGATAAAATAACAAAAGTGGTGTGATAACGGGTCCTCGTTCAAGCTTGAAACTGTAAATGAGCATTTTTCTGGGTCTGGGTAGTAATTTGTTGCGTTCTGCAAACTCTTTCATATGGTCCCCAATATCATTTCGTCCAACTTCACAATTCTTGAAAATTGGAGGAAAGTCTTCAAAGTAAGGATACATTTCCTCTGGATCTTCAAGACTACAATCGACGACACCAAACAGTTCTCCACGTTTAATTTTGTCAATGAGCGAGTGTTTGTTCATCGATGGTTGGAGTGGATAATTGACTTGAGAAAGTCTTTAACCCCATTTGTGTTTTCGCTCTTCCACTTCTTCCATTGACACTCCCAGATCGCTTCAACATTCAACCCCAATTCCTTCAGGTACTCTCTTCTATCATTGTCACGTTCTCTCCGCATCAATCTGCTTTCAATGTCATCGAAGAGAAGCGGTTTTTCCTCTTGACACTGACAAAAATGAAAGAAGCAACCCATCGCTTCAAAAACCGTGTTGCAATGACTACAAAACCCATCAACTAAATAAGGACCGAGCTTCTTTTGTTTCTTTTGTGTGAACTGGGTTTGTATTTTACAATTAGGGTGAAGCTGTTGGAAGTAGTCCATGACCTGCTGTTCAAAGTAGCTTCTCCAGTTCCTGTTTGGGTGGAATTTTGCAGTCTCTTCACTGTACTCCCACTTAGTATATGGTCCTGTTAGCATCTCTTTTGTCATGGAAAAAGGGTAAAGTTGACTGGCATCTATTCCGACGATGGACTTGCAAACGTTTTCTGACTCTCGAATTTTTGTTTCACCAACTTTTGCATACCTTGTAAAAAAATTGAGGGTCCCCCAGTTAACCATTTCCGAATGTAATCATCATAGTCTTTATCTTTCTCACAAAACGGAAAGAAAGCTGCAACTGTTGACGAATGAAGGAACCTATTGGCTAAATTAGAAAGAGTGTAGCCCAACTTCAACATGTCTACTTGTTTTGAGTGGTAAAAACTGATCATTTTCTTCATAGCCTCAAGTGTAGGTTCGACGTCTTTGTTATTGTACATGAGGAAGTCGCAAAACGTCTGCATGCGTTCTCTTTCCCATATGTTTTGGAGCTCCAAGTAATTTTCTTCGGCATTTTGTGGAACTTTCTTGAATCTCAACTTCTTCAAAATTTCATCCTTTTCCATTCCACCGTTTTTTAGTTGCACAAACTTATCGTAATCGACCGAAAGAACGTTGTGGTTCTTCAACGTGCTCCAAAAGCTGTTGATTGGTGGCAGTTGGGATACATTCAACTTCTCAATACTGTGGAACCATTCATAAGGGAAGAAACCTTTTTCTTCACTCGCTCCATAGGCTTTTAGTAAGTTATCCAGAGTTGTCGCTCCTCCCAAGAAGTTTAAAATGTCCAGAAACTGTAGACCGAGAAAATTCATGCCAATATATTTATTCCCCAATCGAATCACTTGGGAACAACGTTTTTTTTCTATTAAGAGGTGATTCAGAAGATACTCTTTGGTTAAGTTCAAATCGTACCTCGAACTGTTGAACCCAAACACAGGAATGGTGCTGTAATAGTTCTCAAAATCTTGTCTCAATTTTGATAACACTTGAGCTCACATCTCAGTCTCTGAATTTCAAGGTCTTCGGCTTCCTCGCCGTCAGGTTCCGCCTCGTTGTCAATTTAGTCTTCCGCTGCAGTGGGTTTCTGCTTGTCTTTCACTGGAACCAATTGTCGAACAGTCCAATATTTTTCTTCCAATTCCAACACGAAATTATGGAGTTTTTCCTTCATTAGAAGTGTGCTTTTTTCTGCTATATTAGTCAAGCTGGATACAAAATCACGGATTAGTTGATTTGGATCTTCGTTGCAAATCAAAATTGTCTCGGAGAGCAGATTCGAGGATATTGACACACTAATGGGGACATGTTTTCCTATCCACGAAGTCAATTCTGTGTTTCTGAGTGTATTGTCGGGGACTGTTATTGACTCGAAATCGAATACGATAAGATTAGAAAACAATCTCAGCTCCTGCGGAACATTAATATTTACATCTTCCAAGCGCTCGAAAATAGTTTCTGATAGCTGATAGGCACCTGAGGGATAGTGGTGTTTTGTTCTCTCTGAGCAATTCCTCATGTGGACTTCCAAATTATTTGATCTATCAAAAAAGTGATCGCATACGTAGCACCGGAATTTTTTGAGGAACTTGTTGATGTCTGCTGTCCAACAGATATGGTTTTCATATCTCAGTAATGAAGTTGTCTTTGAACGTTTCACCGAGGAGCGACGAGTAAGTTCAGCATTTCCGATTGTTCGTCAAAAAATATGGAGTAAACTTGAATATTTCTGTCAACTAGAGCCTCAAGAACAGGAATATCGTCCTCATGTATTCCTGGAAAGGTTTCGCCATCTCTCCTTGTGGCTGAGAGAAACATCTGCATCAATTCCAATGTATTTTGTTGTAGCTCATTGCTACCATGTAATTCATAGGCCAGGGCACGGAACATACACAAGTTGTCCTGGTAGGGCTTTTTCTCACCATCAGATACAAAACATTTAACTATTGGATTCTTGACTAAGGCTGATGAAATAAGTTGTTCAATGCTTCCTAGCGGAACACCACTGAGGAGAAATACAAGAAAGTGACATTTGTAACGCAATAAAACTTCCATTTTGTGTCTGGACGTTGATTAATTAGATTTGGTAAAATTTCATCTTGTCTAAGCATTGATTTGATAAAATTGAGATCTGAGTCATCAGAAAGAACCACAGAATACAGGGTTGTTATCTGCTGCGTAGTAGTAGCGAAATTCTTGGGGATTTTGCACACTCTGCAGAACGAAGCCAAATGAAATATTGATTTTAGCTGAACTGGGTAACTCGTTGTAAACACAGTCCAATTTTTCGATCACTGTTTCATGGTTGATCTCCATTATTTTGAAGTTGTGAACTTTCTTTCTGGACAATTCAAGAACCGAGTCTCGCAGAAAGTGTTGAACCGTTTCAAGTTCATTATGAAGAGCGGGAGACTCTCCATAGATAGATAAGTCAACTTCGTCGTAGGTGCTAGGAATTGAACGTTGGTGACTGTTTCTTTTGTGTTGAAGAAGTTGATAATATGTGGAGAACGTTAAATTGCAGCTGCGGCATGAAAACTTCTTCTTTTGAGTGAGAGATGGAGCATGTTTAGAAGCAATGTGACGCTGCAGTTTCTCGTCGTCTGGAAATGACTGGGAGCACTGTAAACATCTTTTTGCGTGAAGCTTCTGATGTCTGCTCATATTGGATTTCAAAATCAGCTTATCACAAGTACTGCAAAGTTCTTTTTGGTCCGACATTCGAGGCATCTCTGAAAAGAAAATAAACTGAGAGAGATTAGGAGTGAGAAAGGAGAAAGGATTAGGACTGAAAGATTAGGAGTGAGAAAGGAGGAGTGAAAAAAATGTTAAAATGGAAGTTGCGATGGAATAAAATATTTTTCAGAAGTTGTAATGATTATTGTTCTCAACTGCACTCAATTCTGTAAATCAGAAAAATGAAAATAAAACGGAAATGAAATGTCCTTTAATATATATGACGTCATTATGACAACATAATGACGTAATTGTGACGGCAGAATTATGACGTGCTATGTCAATGTTATGATTAGTTGTGACCATAATATGGTGACTTATTGTCTAATCACGTGAGAATTTTAATTTTTCATGGTACCTTTTTAACCAATAATTGGGTATTTATTCTTACCTCCCAAAAACAAGTTTTAATAAAAGCAAACTTACCAGTTTGTTTTTGGATTTCGAAGCGAAGTGAAGTGTTGCAATATCTACTATTGGGGTAAGTTGTGGCTGGCTAAAATGGTCGAGTTAAAATACAGTAACAAAAGAAGATTTCTATTAGTTAAATTTGTTTGCTTACCCTCTTCAACACTGCAAGTGTTCAACTTGAAACTGGTAACAAGGAGAAAGAAACAAAGACTATCTGAAAAAAGGAATTAAACGAGAATTTTGATCAACTGATTTTTAGAAGTTAATTGAAATAATGAATAGGAGTAGTGGCTTGGGAATAGGAGTAGTGACTTAATAAAAGCAAACTTACCAGTTTGTTTTTGGATTTGGAGGTGAAGTGATGTGTTGCAATATCTACTATTTGGGGATAATTTGACTGACTAAAATTATCCAGTTTAAATACAGGAACAAAGGAAAATTTCTATTAGTTGAAATTGTTTGCTTACCCGCTTCAACACTGCGGGTATTCAACTTGAAACTGGCAACAAGGAGAAAGAAACAAAGACTATCTGAAGGAATGATAAATTAAACTAGAATTTTTGACCAACTGATTTTTAAAAGTTGTTTGAAATAATGAATAGGAGTAGTGGTTAATATATGAGAAAGCCAAACTAATTTGTTATTGAGGGATTATCTTGCTAATCCCTTTCGTGTGAACAGTGTGGGTATCATGCTGTGCGGTACATTTTTGAGAATCACGTATAACGTACGTAACTGTAAATGAGTCATCCTAACTAATTTATTATTAAAACATTATCCTGCTAATCCCCTTCCTGTGAACAGCGTGGGTATCATGCTGTGAGGTACGTTTTTGGAAATTTACGTTATCAAAGTGTAAAATGGTAGGGGGTCAATGACCTTACCGATTTGTTGTTAAAGCACTATCTTGCTAATCCCCTCGTGTGAACAGCTTGGGTATCATGCTGTGAGGTACACTTTTGAAAATTTACATTATAAAAGTTTAATATGGTAGGGGGTCAATGACCTTACTGATTCGATGTTAAGGCACTGTCTTGCTAATCCCCTTCGTGTGAACAGCTTGGGTATCATGCTGTGAGGTGCATTTTTGAAAATTTACATTATAAAAGTTTAATATGGTAGGGGGTCAATGACCTTACTGATTCGATGTTAAGGCACTGTCTTGCTAATCCCCTTCGTGTGAACAGCTTGGGTATCATGCTGTGAGGTGCATTTTTGAAAATTTACATTATAAAAGTTTAATATGGAAGGGGGTCAATGACCTTACTGATTCGATGTTAAGGCACTGTCTTGCTAATCCCCTTCGTGTGAACAGCTTGGGTATCATGCTGTGAGGTACACTTTTGAAAATTTACATTATAAAAGTTTAATATGGTAGGGGGTCAATGACCTTACTGATTCGATGTTAAGGCACTGTCTTGCTAATCCACTTCGTGTGAACAGCTTGGGTATCATGCTGTGAGGTGCATTTTTGATAATCACGTATAACGTACGTAACTGTAGATGAGTCATCCTACCTAATTTAATGTTAACACATTACCTAGCTAATCCCCTTTCGTGTGAACAGCTTGTGTGTCATGCTGTGAGGTACATCTTTAGAAATTGACATTAGTAAAGTGCAATTTGGGAAAGGGTAAATGACCTTATTAATTTATTATCAAGGGATTATCTTGCTAATCCCCCTCGCTTGAACAGCTTGGGTATCATGCTGTGAGGTACGTCTTTGGGATTTGAGGGAAAATGGGCTATACGTAATCTTTATACATAGGTACGTCTTTTTACCCCCCCCCTGTCTTGCTGACATATTACTATGCTTGCTGACATATGTTGAACAAAATGCTCTTCTCCATTTGTACATTTCCTAAGTTTACTTAGTTTTCAATGATGCGTAGCTATTTTGGTGTTCTCTTAATACGCGAGTATTACTTCAATTGATTCCGGTCATTAAACTCGATTGGACACTGAAATAGAATGTAATTTAATACCAATCTTTCGAAGAGTTATTTTGATAGCTGCGAAGCTACAAGCTGAGCGTTAATATATTAAGGCACTCGTGGTTTATTTACAATTCAAAAAAAGTGGGAGCTGTCTTTTATAATTTAAAAAGGTTTTTTGTAATCTTTGCTTTATAATCGGTCGAGTGTCTCTGAAACAGCTTGTATAAGTCAACGCCGCATGCAGAATTGTGTTTACGTCAGTGTTCTTAACAAAATTGGAAAGCAGAGAAAAGATTAGTGGCTGTTGATGCCTTATTCTTGAGGTTTAAAATAATTTTCACAAATTAGCCTAAGTTTTTGTTTACGTGTTGCATTTTAAAGCATTTTATTAGCTGCAAATTGCGCTTAAATAAATTTTAGAACTTTTACAAAAGCTCAAAAAAGCGATTTTTTAATAGCCGCCGTTATCTCAGCTGGCTATAATTGCGCTTCATTTTTTCACTTCGTCAATCAATAATTTGTTTGGCTTTACTTACGCTCGCCGGTTTTTCGTTATTTTGCCTGAAATCTTCTAGACCTGTTTAATAGCCGCGAAGTGATAGTGGCTATTATTGGGGACATCGTGGTTTTTTACAATTCAAAGAATTTGAATTGTATTGGTGCGCTGTGTTTTTTTTTTTAAGATGTGTTCACACGTTTTCCAATGACTTTGATCTTTCGAAACGGGATAAACAGGTAAAGCCCAGCGGGCATTAAGTTACATTAGAGGCCCAAAGTGGGCTTTAGTAGTCCTTCAAGTGCTTATAGTGGTGCAGCTGCTGGGATGGCCTTAATTAAAGGTTAAAAGGTCATTTTTAGGAGTTTTTCGGCTCAAAATGGTGCAATTTTTTTCGTGTTTTTTGTGATTTTTTTGAGATTTTTGTTTGATTAGTCTAAGGTTGAAGTTTTTAAAAGCTGATGAAGGCCTTTTGCGAGACAAAATTGCTTGTTATGACCATTTTATGAGCTATATGTCGTGGTACTACAAACACAAACACACAAAATGATACTAATTTTTGCAATTTTTTTCAGGTTTTTTGAAATTTTTGTCATTTTTTGAGTTTTTTAGCCCTAGGTGTCACGAAACCTCTAGGGTTTGATAAAGGGTTGGATGATAGGTTACTGCACAGTTTCTAGTGGTAATGGAACGGTTTTCAACTTTTTGACATCATGAATTTTAGCATTTTTTGACAAAAGTTGCAAATTTTTCATGTTTTTTGACATATTTATTGTCATCCTTCAAGTTGTTTGAGTCCCAGGGGCAAGAAACCCATATTAGGGGTTGGATAATAAGTTACTGAAAAATTTTTAGTTGCCATGGAATAGGTTTCATCTTTTGAATATCACAAATTTTAGCAATTTTTTTGAACAAATTTGCATTTTTTTCAGGTTTTTGAAAATTTTCATCATTTTCTCAGTGTTTCCAGTTTCAGGAGTAGGCAATCTCCGTTGAGGTTTGTTAATAGGGAACTGCATAGTTTCTAGTAACAATGGAACGCTTTTTAAATTTTTAATGTTTCGAATTTTAGCATTTTTATAAGATCTGCAATTTTTTTAATGTTTCCTAAAGTTTTTGTCAGATTTTGATATTCGTCCATTCTCAAGTGTAAGAAAACCTATTCCACGTTTTGATGAAAAGTTAGTGCACAGGTTTTAGTTTCAATGGACTTGTTTTCAACAATTTAACCTTTCGACTTTTAGAAATTGTTTGATAGAATTTGCAATTTTTTTCAAGTTTTTTTTTAAACTATTTGTATTTTATTTATTTTTTCTTGCCTCAGTTGCCAGGTAAACGCATCCAGGGTTCGACAATATTTTATTAAATAGTTGCTAGGGGGCAATTGAATGGCTTTCAACATTTTAGTAGAAGGAATTTCTATTTTGAAATTTGAAATTTTTTCTAAAATTTATTGCCTATCGATCTATGAGCCAATGATTTTTTAATGCTTGGAATTGGGTTACTGGATAGCCTCTAGAGACACAGAAATGATTCTGAAGATATTTATATCAAAATTTTCAGCAACCTTTTCTTATAACTTGCAACTGATTTCTTTTTTTTCTTAAATTTTTTGGTCATTTTCAAGTTAATCGATCTCCAAGGGCCAATAAATATTTTTCAGGTATTGCAGATATAATACTGGACCGATTTCAGAAACAAAAATTGGTTTTGAACATTTTTTTTGTAATAGGTGTTTTTAAAGGGAAAAAGTTTTGCCTTAGGTTTAAAAGCTTCAAGAGTTTTAGCAATGAGTTTGTTTTTGTTTAGTTTTGACTCTTTTAGTTTCTCAATTCTTTGGTGATTTTTGTGTTCTGGCTGGCATTGTTCAAGTGATCTGAGTTTTTCATTCAATTCTTTGAATTGTATTTCAGGACTTGTCCTGCTATGTTTTTTTACTTCGTCGAATAAAAAAATGTTTCGCTTTACCTCATTTTGCCGCCTTTTCAACATTTTGCGTGAAATCTTTTTGACTTCTCCAGGCTAGTTTCTCTCTTCTCTCATTCTGCTAAAAGTGATTTTGAACATCAGTTGCTCAGCAAAGCAATTCAAAATGAACAGTCAGTATAAAAATTGAAGTCAAATGGAAACGGGATAAACCCATAAAGCCCAATTTTAGATGCCCGCTATTTGAACGTCGGTCCTATAAGTATTAGTTACCTCTCTCTAATGCTGATTGTTATTGATAGTAGCCCCTGTAGCCTCTCTCTAAGAAACAGAAGTATGTTCAACTACGAAATGCCATCAAAATAAATCGGACTTAAAAAAATGTTTTTGTACGAAAATCTTTTTTTTTCAATATCTTCTGTTATTTCAATCCCAGTCATGCTTATTGGAATCAACGGCGGCTATTTTCCGGCAATCTGCCGGGTATGTTTAAATATTAGTGGAGCGAGTTTTTGCTCATTCGCGTGATTGAATTTTTGGTCACACGCGACTTGACTCTCTCAAAGATGACTTCCTCACTCTAAAATTGACTTTTTTTACTTTAATTGCGAGATAGTGTCAAGTGAGTGTGTGTCACTCTAATTGAAGGTTATTTAAGATTAGCTAGTAGAGCAGCAATAAGTTATGCAGATGCTTCATCCAAATATAACATCCCAGCTTTTAATGAAAAGGATAGATTTTTTGTCCTTTTTACTCTCTTTTTGAGACTGCAGATCTACGAAGCTATCGCGGGTATTTTCTGGTCAATTATCTATTTTTTTGAGAAGCTTCACAAAATAATGCTCTCTGAGTTCTGGAATAAACAAAATATTTTTAAGAACTCCAATTCTTAAAAAAGCACAGCATTGTAACCAATTCTCGCTTTTCTAAACCATATTTACTTCTTTTCAATATCATGAAGTATCATTTGAATGCTTTCTCCATCTAAATTTCCATTTTTTGAAAATATAACGGAAGTTATTTCCGAAAAAAACTTATGATACAAAAGTGTGTCACCCATTTTTGTCCAATTAGGCTGAAATAGCGTTCTGTTCAATGTGTGGTTGAGAATGCTGTGGTTGAAATCGCGTTCTGTATTATGCTGTGGTTGAGAATCAAATTGCGCCTCATCAAACCCGTGAAAACGACGGTTGAATTAGTTAGCACTGTGTCCATGGATATTTTACATGTTGGTCATTATTTTGTAGGCCAAGTTGGCAAAAATAGTGGAGCATATTTAGGCTTGATTTTGATTTTTTCTGTATTCATAGAGTACTCGATTGAACAGTTGTTCTCACAGTGGCAAAATTGTTCAAAGAACCACAAAATTTGTCCGTTTTGAATGAGGTACCTGTCTTCTGAACTATACCGTTTTTGTAATATTTTATATACAAACAGTTTTTGTTGATTTTCTTGAGATTTTATAAAATTTTTCTCGAATATTGCTTTCTCCAGCTGTTTTAAAGTTTTCTTGCTAATGTCTTTCAACTTTGTTGATGGCCTTTAAAAAAGCTATCAATTTCACTATAAACTTATTATAAGTGCTCAGTGGTTGCTAGTCTAGACTTGCAGCTGAACTTCGTTTTTTTAATTTTAAGTAAATCCTTCTGCAGAATCGAACAGGCATATTTGCTGAACTTCGACACTTAATTTGTTTCGCCTTGAATTTCAACTAATGCGGCGTCTGTTGTGTTAATAGCCGTCCTCATCTTCTCAGCCGGCTATCATAGCGCTCCTATTTTTACTTTTCAAAGAATTTGAATTGTATTGGGGCGCTGTCTTTTTTTTAAGATCCGTTCACACATTTTCATGATTTTTTAAGTCAAATTGGAGTAGTGATTTTGGTCACGCCGAAATAGGAAATGGAGCGAAAAAGCGAGTGGTTTTGCGGCGTGAATTTTTTTCGCTCTAATTGAACAAAAATTTGGTTTATCGGTAGTGGTTTTTTGTTCACATGCGGCAATTTTACTCTGATTTTTACTGTTTTTTTCGAGTTTTTGGATCGGGTTTTTTTCTAAATGGTTTTCCCAATCCAGTCACAGCTCATTCTAGGCCTAGTTTTTTGTTTGAATTAAATTTTTATTTCTCGCTGGTGGTTTTTTTTGTTCACATGCGGAATTTTGACATTTATTTTCTGTTTTTTTTTCTTATTTTTTATCTGATTTTTTTTAAAAGGTTTTCCCAATTCACTCATAGTCCTTCTGGGTCGTTTTTCTGTTTTGTGAATGAAAATTCTTTGAATTGTACGTCAGGACTTGTCCTGCTATGTTTTTTTAATTCGTCGTCTCCATCGATGATTCTTACGACCTGACTTCTTGGAATTGACTTCAGTGACTTCTATTGCTTTGCAGTTAAAATTTGTGTACGTGACGTCATTTCTGCTTTTAGGTCAATTGCGTGACTTACCTCACTCAAAAAAATGACTTTGAAATCACTTATGGAACTTTAATTTTTTATGAAGATTTACTAGTTAATAGTGTGCATCTAAGTAGTGCCACTATTATATGCCCTAATTTGTGATTATTAGTCTTGAGTTTTTGATTTCGAATATCAATTTTGAAATAGCTCTTCAAGGGCGTTTTCCTTTTAGAACGTATGTGTCAAAATTTGACAGTCCGAAGCTAACCCGAAAAGTCTAGTGGTCTATTGAAGGACTGGTGGTCGATCTGTCTATCTTATTTCTTTAGGTGTTTCAATTCATGGAAGGCCACGAGCGTCTGTCGCGGCTATTTTACGGCAATCTGCCGGCTATGTTTTAATCTCCGTTCATTTCGATGAAAGCACTTTTCATCGTAATCCTTTATCCTTTAAGAAACAGGAGTATGACTAAATACGAAATCCAATAGAAATACTACGCACTGTGGACGTTCTTTTGTAAACCTGGGTCATGGGAATCAGTGGTGGCTATTTTCCAGCAAACTGCCGGGTATGTTTGTGTTCATACCGGGATTCAGCTGCGTTTATGTGAGTAACATCATCTGGCACGCTCGTCAGTTGTGAATTGTTTGCTGAATTTCACACTGGGATCTCTAGTGACCTTTAAGGTCATTTCAAGTTACTCTAATTTTTAAAGGGGTATCGTGAGTAAAATGGATTTTAAAAAAATTGAATTTTAGCGCTTAGTTTTTAGATAGAAAATTGAGTTTTTGAAAAAATTTTAGATCTTACCGACTAGTTTTGGCCTGTTTTCGCTTTAAATTTGTTTGCAGAACAGCTGGAAAGGTTAATTTTTTCAATTGAGCGAGAGTTCTATGTCATTTGCGTGAATAGATTTTGATCATGTGTTGTGACTTAGCTCATGCATCCAAAATTTTTGAACCTAAAATGTTAACTTCAGCCATATTTGGGAGTCTACTTGCTATTGTAGTCAATGGCTTTAATTTCGTAGTAGACATAGCTGCTTGGTATACATAAAGCAAAGGTTTAAAAAAATGTTTTCCTTATACAATTCTGGGAGTTCCAATTTTTGTTCAGTTTGCAGCTTCCAGAATAAAGCTCACTTTAGAGCCATGTATGTTATCATTAACTTTTTATTTAGAAAGTTTTGGATATGTAAGTGTTTCGTTTTTTTGTTATCATAAATTGCACTTGCTTCAGTTAGGTTTCTGTTTGTTCAGTGGTGTTCATCTAACGAGACGAGAATTCAATGATGGAGAAGAAAAATTGGGCTGTTTTTTGCCGCTTGTTTTGCTATTTTTCTGTCGTTATTTTCAAGGATCCGAAACTTTGCAGAATTGTATAAGCTTTAAGCTGCCAATGCGATATTACACGCTATTGGATAAGTGATTTGTTATTTCGTGTTCCGTTCTGTCAGGTTGAATCATATCACATAATTGTGTTGGGCCTTTAGATGTTTGCATGTGCAGTGGCTGGCAGAAAATCCCTACAGTTGATGAATGGAACAAAAGTTAGGAACCATTTTTGATGTCATTTTTGCTTGCACAAAATTATTGTTAACGTGTCTTTTTTATGCAACATTTTTGCTTGCCAATTTTGTTTAAGAATGTTTTTTTAATTTTAATTCTCGAGTGGCTTCTTGAACTTAAGTGCTCTTATTCAGAAATTAAATCCGTTGCTAAAACAAAAGAAAAGATAGAACAGGCCCTGATAGCCTAGAGGTTAATGCTTCAGTGTATTACGACGGAGGTCGGGGGCTCGAACAATTGCTAGGTCAGAATGGTTTGCACGAATAAAAAATTAACTCGGCTTCTGCACCTGAATTATAATGCCCCGCCTTCGTTCGACAGCAGTTAGTCGGTTCATGTTTCCAAATTTTAAAGGAGTTTAATGGGGCGCCCAATTTTTTCACTTAAATGAATTTCTATCAAGGGTGGCTCTATAGGTTGAATTAATCAATAGCTAATTTTTTAATTGATCTCGAACGATATTGTCAACGTGTTGGTCTTATGCAAAATATTTGCTTGATAGTTTTGTATTTTCGGATGACTTTTACGCAATTGACTGTTGCGTTTTGCGTGATCTATTCCCTCTATTCACAAATGTCAGCGGCTGAACTCAACTCGCGGCAGTTAACTATACTAAAAGTCAAATGAGAAGTGCGCCGAAATTGAGAAGTTTTTTTTCAGTTTTCACTTTAAATTTTATTAGTGGTTATAGTGGTATAAAATAACCTCAAATGATGAATTTGAAGCTTGCTTAGTAAATTTAGTTACCCCCCCCCCCAAAAAAAAGAAGCAGGCTCCAATGGATTCGAGCTCTCACTAGTCGTGCGAGATTAATTCTTCTGACTGATTTTTACATAAGTCACAATTTTCACGTTTGAATTCTGACCTCGCTCACTGTTTCAACTGAATGGGTTCTAAATTCTTTCAACCAATGAATTACGCAATATAGTGAATACGGTCAGTGTCAAAAGAGCAAAATCAAAAGAAACGGGATAAACCGATTAAGCCCGGTCATTAAGTCATAGTGCATTAGGTTATCAGAATTCATTAGAGCGATTGATAGCTTATTTAGTATTCAGCTTATTACCCTTCACTTTAGAAGCTGAAGTAGGTAGAGGTTTCGAATCTAACTGTAACTGCACACTGAATTAGAAAATTTTTTGAAACTTTGAGCAATATTTGAAAAATTTTGTCAATTCCAATCTTTTCTTTCATTTTCGGTTTCAATCTCGATATGCGTCTAGCGCGTCAAGGGTGGTTATTTTCCATTCTGCCGGCTATGTTTAATTGTTGGCCAAACTTTTAAATGCTATATTCTGTTTTTTATCTGCGATAGCTGTAGGGAGCTTATTTGGCCTTCTCGCTCTTTTTTATTTCTTCATCAAGATTTTTGTTACCACCATAATATAACAGCACTCTGACTTCTAATCTGACTGCTGTTAATTCTTTTATTCCTTGAACTTTCAATTTTTGGCTTCAATTTTTATGGCTTTCAATTTTTATGGCTTTCAATTTTTATGGCTTTCAATTTTTATGGCTTTCAATTTTTATGGCTTTCATTTTTTGTACTTCAAGTGAAGGAGATAGGGTCAACCCAGCGTATGTCACTCTAGATGGAGATTATTTGACGGCAGCTAATGAAAACAACACTTGAGTTATACAATTTTGTCTAAATAAAATTGACACCTCAGCAATTAATAAAAAAAAACAAATCTTTCTTCTTCGTCGGCTTCTTTTTCATGTTTTTTGATACCACAAGTCTTTATATCTATTGCCATCGCAGTTTTCTAGCGAGCTGTGTTTTTGTACCGTAAGCTCTCCAATTGTATTTTCTTCTAAAAGAGCAGGAGAATTTATCAAAACCAATAACGCCGAGTACATGTTACCTGCTTTTAATTCGAAAAAGTTGTAGATCATACTCTGCTTACTCTCAAGGTTTGTAGCAATTATATTACCCCTGCGGTCTTCTTTATGCCATTTTTTGCTTGACCGATTTTTCGTCTGAACCATTTGACTTTTAGTCCTCAAAAATGGGATAACAGGTAGTTCTCGGAGCGCATTAGTTCTCTTAAAGCCCTAAGCCTTACTATACTCTAAGAATGTGGTTAACCAAAACTGTTTTGAGCAGACAATTGTATGATGTGAAGGGCTGTTCTTAATCTTAAAGAGTAAACCTCCCTCAGTCACCCACCCCTACCACCACAAGTCGCCACCCTGCCCTCATCGCCTGATCCCCCCATACACACCGGTCACCCCCTAATGCTAGCATCCCTAAGACCCAGCGGGCTACTACCGAAGCCAACCGCTAGCCGGTCGTTTGAGAGCAATTCGCCCGACGGTTGCTCGTCGGTTATGTTTATAAAGTTTGCAACTGAATTTCCTGCGTTGGAGAAACCCACAGAAATTTGCTTGAATCTAAGTTCTCCAAGTTTTTAACTTCAAGTTGAAATTGTTGCTTAAAAGTCTATTTTCGGGTAAGTTAGATTTTTGACATTATTGAAGCTTATGCTAAAGTATTCTCTGTCACCCTGAAACTCCGTATACCATCCTATGGTATGTTATAATGGAACAAAAGTAAAGAAAGAATTTATTTATGATCTTCGTTTTCTTTAGCCATCTGCCGATGACCCATTTTCCTCACTGAATAACGCAAAAGCCGAATTAAATCCTAGTTCTCAAACCATGCTCAGCGAATTTGGAATCGAAAGCTCTGAACTTGACGGAAATTCCCCATTACCTCCGAATGCACTTGATACGCCTACTGCAGAAACAAAAGACTTCATATCCGAAATCTCGGCACCTGTTACAACTGATAACGAATTCACATCGACTTTGGAACCCTCCAATTACATTCCAGAATCAGTGTCCTCGGATCCTTTCGGGGCCTCGGCTTTCGGATTTAATGGAACTGCTGAAATATCAACTAACTCCTCAATTGCCAATGACCCCTTTGGAGCGGGTTCTTTCTCAGCAGAGACAAACAAGGAGCCGCTTCCGAGCGGAACGAGTGATGACGGTTTCGGTGATGCATTCGGAGGAGGTACCGAGAGTTTCGGCACAAATCACACTTTTCAGGTGACAAATTCGAGTGGTTTTGACGATCAATTCGGAACATGAATATTTTGAATTCGATTATTTATTTCCAATCTGCATGCGATTCGAAAATTTTTGATGGACATCACTTTTAAATCAGAATAGATAATGAACATGTAACTGTGCTGTACATCGAAGCTACTATTTATACTCTACTACAGTAAATTTGCAAATCAAAGTAGCTAGCTATTAACTTTGTGACTTTCTACTGAGTGATTCTAAAGCATGGACGTAACGACTATTATTTGGTGCCATAGATGTGTCAAAAAATGTTAACTTATTTAGGCAATATGATTAATTACGTATTGTATACGCTATAGGACTATATTGTACTTCTCACCTTCGACTTTTGATTTCGATACCATTAAAGAGCGCACCGTGATAGATATAATCATGTTTATTGACCTCACATTACTTTTCTCTCGTTGTAACAAATTTGTTAATCTGCTGTATACTGATATTGCTGCTGGTTGAAATAGACGTGGTAATAATAACCCTATATCGTTGACAAACCGACCTCGATCGCTATGACTCTTAAGTTATATCCCAAATTAAATGAAAGCTAGAATGACCACTGTAAACTGTATGGACAATTGATCAATTTGTATTTATTATTGATATTTTATTTATCCACCATTTTCACAAATTCAATTTAGTCTTTTGTATTTTGACTGATATCGTGAGCACTTTGAATGACGAGCAGAAAATAGTGCTGTGGTTAATTGCTCTCTCGAAGAAATCATATTTGTCACCTATTCTTACGCAATTTTCGCTTTCGATTTTTCTTCTTTTTCACGTTTGACTTCCGGATATTTCCGTGATTTAAAACCTTTTCCATTCATTTCGAGCGGCTGAGCTCAATTGCGCATGCGAGTTATTGGCACTGTATTAAATGAAGCACAATTTGAAGTTGTCGGCAGATCATGACTTTCAATCTGTGAGAGATGAGAACAAATCTATCAAAAACAACAAAAACTTCAAAAGAATTCTTGTCTTTTAAAATGCTTATAAACGCTAATTTGGCGTCTCTCTTGTCAATTTTTGTGATTAATTGCCCTCAAGCAAAATTTTTTAGTAATGCTAGACTTTTATGCTTTTTTTGGATTTTTTCCACGTTTTGTCTGATCATTTGGATCTTTTCCGTTTGTGCCTCCAGTACGTTATGCTCCCCCCAGTTACAGAGCACGTGTCATTACATGGTAAACCATTAAGTAAAAAACTTGGCACGTGCGTTTGGGTGGGGGTGCAAATAATATGCACCCACTAAGGGGGACACAAACGGAAAAGAGTTGATCGTTTTTTGTCCGACCATTTGACTTTTCGTCCTGAAAAATGGTATGAATAGATTAAGACCGGAGCGCATTAAGTACTCTTAGAGACTTACGGCTCACTAGTCTCCAGGTATGTGATTCACCGAAACTCTAGAAGACATAAATTCACGAAGTAAAGGTTGTTCTTAGATTTTCGGCCCCTCCGACTTTAATCCTCCCTTTAACCCCCATTAACATCTCTCTTGTGCCTACCTCGCCCCACCCCCTCATTTAAGCTCCAGCTAGCATCCTTAAGCCGCGCTGCTAGCTACTCACAAAGCCAGCTCCTCGCGAGTTGTTTGCGAGCAATTCGCCCGACGTTAGTCGGTTATGTTTCTTGATTGTTTAACTGGAAATTAAATTTCGAGCATTAAGAAAATTTTCATAGTGCTGTCTGTACACATTGGGTCACTCGCCTTGTCATTATTTGTTTTTTGGCAAATCATCCAATGAACTTGTAATTATTTAATAGAGGTAACTTTACTGCATATTTTACTGATGTTCAAATATAGTTTGCTTTCTACCAAAATTTGATGAAGAATTTCTTGTTTTGACTTTTTGCTTGACATTTTTGAATTTTTTTACCTTAATTGCACTCGCATTCAGAATTTTTAGCACCTGAAATCAATCGGTGACAGCTTACTAAACTATAATGAAAAATTGCGCGAATACTTGTTTCATTGTTTTAAATTGTTGTCTACAGACTGACAATTAAAGAAACTGTTTGGAACTGTTTGAGGTGACCTTTTGGAGTATAATTGTGAATCAGTTTTCAGTTGCGGCTATATGCTCAACTGGTTCTTCTTTTTACTCAGTCATTTTTGGCCGATCGATACTAAAAAAGAGCGCATCGAGAGTAGAATATTGAATTTGCAAGAACTATCGGAATTTCATTGAATTTTTTGTCAACATTGTACCGTATTTTCCCTTTTAGCGTATTTTTGACCAATATAAGGTATTTCCGCTCTATTATGTTCATAGTAGCGAGACTTTTGTGTTATTAATAACCGTGCAACCCATTAGTGAGACTCTTATTTGTCTAATTGTGGTTTTAGCTATCGAAAAGATTTGCATTATCTTGGGGAGCCTAAGATCGCCTTTTTTATAAACATTTTACGTCATTGAGATGACAAATTGAGTCAATGATTTTGATAACGCTCTGTTACGGTTTAAAAAGCCAGAAGTGAAAGTAGGCAATGGTTTTTTCGACAGCTTATTTGTTTTTATTATTTTGACCTTACAGCCTTGTAAAATTTTGTTGTTTTTTACGCTCTTATCACTTTGATTAATGAGGGGACAAATGGGGTTGTTTAGGAGAGGCATAAGTAAACTTTAGTAGAATTTTTGTTCAATGTTTATTGTGTGTTGGTTTGACTCTGTTTTCGTGAACCTTAAATAATATATTGTTTTGCTTCAGTTTGTTCTTTTTTTCTTATGAATCTCTATTGGCAGGTACCACAGGACTGTTTAATGAGGCATAAGTGAATTTACATAACTTTTTCAGTTGATAACTTAGCGTTTTTGTGGCATCGGCATATATATTTTGGTTTTATCAGTTTCTTTTGTGTTTTGTATAATCGCATTAATGGCAGAAACAGTGGGTATCTTAAGGAGCCACCAATAAACTTATATTTTGTTTGTGCTCAGTTGTCAATGCTTTTTTTAGCATTTTGCTACTTGATCTTATATTAGTCTCATTAATCGTAACTCCAATCTGCTTTCTGGTGGAACCGAGCGAATTTGTTTATTTTGACTTCAATGGTGTTTTTTCAAAAGAAAACTGAACTTTTGAGTATTAAGTTTTATGATTTGTTTGGGCAAATTGAACTTTGTTTCAAAGATGATGGGTTCTCCTTTGTGCATTTTTTTGTTTCTGCCTCATATGTTTAGCTCATTTTCAAGCGCTGGAGTTACCGTAAAAATGAAAAATGTTTCATTAGCTTCTCTTCTTTGGTTTGCAATTGGAGGTTAGCTCTATTTTTCTAATCAGTTGTCTCTCAATTTTAGTTACCACAATCAGATCAAAGAGTGATTTTTTGCGGAATTCTAACACTGCTGTTGTTATAGTGTGCGTGACGTCATTTCTTGCCGCATGCTGTATGGATTTGTAACCAATAGATTGATAAATGTTTTGATCGAACTTAATAAATCTTATTTGAGAATGCAAAATATCAATGAATTAATTAGGTGGTAATTAGGCTGGATAACCAGGAAACTTTCTTTGTTGAAAGCGAGTATGTTAGTGGATTTCTAGAATGTCATAAATTCCATCATTTTTCCAGAGGTCAGAATTTTTTCATCCACATATACGCTTGACTAGGTTAGCACGGGTAAACTTTTACAATTAATTAAGAGTTGACTACGAAGTGAAGTCGCTTGAAATGAAATAGAAGATCTTATGCTTGCTGAAACACGATTGAAATTTACAAATGAATTTTAATTGCCTAACTGTTGTCTTTGTCAGACCGTTTTCTTCGGTACAAAAGCTTGATACCTATTCAAGTTCGATTTTTTTTAACTGCCCTCGAACGAATTCTCAAGCAGTTATTGTAAGTTTGTGTGTCTTGCTCTTTTATTTAATCAAAATTCTGGCTTCAACCACTCCCCAGGACATTAAGTCCCTGAGTAGCGCCCTTAGAGCTTAAATAAGCAGTATGTGCACAATTCAGTAAAGATGCTTAGGAACGTTTGAGGAAGCTGATTATCATGGTTTCCTCGCTTTTATTGTCTTCGCCCTCAGCGGCTTAGTTCCCTATGCTTCAGCTAGCTAAAACCAAAGCCAACCCCTCAACTGTCATTTGAGAGAAATTCATTTGAAAGTATTTCTTAATATTTGTTTTATATATTTAAAATTTGATACTGGAAGGTTGAAATTTTTTCCCAAAACATTTGGCTACCTCTTATCGAAAAAAAACAGTTAATACATTTTATGTACCTAAAAGAACCACGTATGTTTACCAAATAAAATCACGAATTTTAAAAGAACGAAATTTCAATCAATTATTTTAGTCATTTTTTATGCAATTTTTTGCTTGACTTTCCGAGTGACTTCTAGATTAGTTTTGGTACTGTCATCCATGCTTTAACTGGATAAATAATCAACCTCTTGCTGGTGAATTAGCTAACCAGAATAGAAATAACGAAAGTTTGTAAGATCATTTCAAAAATGTTCCGTATTGTTCTAAATTGTCTTCAAATGTATTTGCATCCGGAATTTACTAACTTTTTCTGGAACCTGGAACACTCTAAAAGCAGAATTACTTTGCGACAAGATTAATGTTTAATAACCAAAAAGCGATCGCTGGGCCTATTATTGGCCTTCCCTTGGTTTTTTGTGATCAGATTTTTCATAAATGGTTTTCCCAATCGATTTCATAATCCATTCTTGGTCTATTTTTTGTTTAGTCAACGAAAATTTTTTGATTTGTTTCAGGACTTGTCCTGCTATGACTTTTCTTTACTTTAATTCAGAGGTAAGGTCAATTGAGTTCGGGTCACTCTATTTGAAGTTTTTTTTTGAGAGCAGATAATAGAAGCAGCAGTAAGCTAAACACATTCTTATTCAAAAAAATTTAATTCAAAAAAATTTTTGTATCTGTTTCTTTTACTATCTCTTTGAGACTGCAGATCTACAAAGATCGCGGTTTTTTCTTGCAAATTGCCAGCTATGTTTTTGGTCTTCATGAACTGTTTTCATGTCCTCGTGAACCAGCTATGTATTCACATTTTTCGTTTATTTTATGCAAAGAATATAATATTTGAACTACGATGTGTCATCAAACAGCCTGTTTTACGTCCTAATTTTGTACAAACGGGCTAAAGGTATTGTAATAATGTTCCGTTATAAAACAATTGGTCTTAGTGTTTGAAAGCAATTATTGTAGTTAAGTGTGTCTTTTATGCAAAATTTTTGCTTGAGAGGTTTGATTTCTCAGGGTTGTGACCTAATCTGAATTCTCATAGCGCTTGACTTGCTAATTTTTGCGTGATCCAGATCATCTCTCTCTCTCTCTCTCTCTCTCTGTCTGTCTCTCTCTCTCTCTCTCTCCTTCGTCATATTAAGCAGCGAAATTCGATTGGGTTTGTATACGACTAAAGTTTAGAGAGAGCGCCTAAATTGGTCCTTTTTTACTTCAAATCTTTAGTGGACTATGTAGACTCTAACGACATCATTTAAAGCCCCTTAGTGAATTTATTTCCCCCTTTTAACTGATTGAAGCAGGCTACCATAGAATCGAGCCCATGTCTGTCTCTCGTGAGCAGTTCTACAGATAAGAGTCGGTTATATTTAAAAAATGGTTTTTAAAAAAAATGGTTTTTAAAATGCTGCGATTCTTTGTATCAAGTGTTCAGGTGTGTATTAAGAAAAATTAATTTAGCAGATGATTTCAAGTTCGCGCCTGAATAATTAATTTGAAGTTCAGAGCTGCACCACTTTCGCTGTTGCAAATTTTCCTCAATTTTGAAATATTATCCGTTTCTTAAGAACATTTTTTTCTGAAGAAAAACAAAGAATAAACTATTAAGAAAAATTAACTTCAATGGATATACTTTTTTTGCTCTAAGATGCATGAACAGAAAATGGGAAATTGACTGAAAATAGAGTGTGCCTTACATACTTGCATATAACAATCCCCAATTTTTGGGGAAAAAATAGTGGAATAATTGGTTTACTTTCCTCAGGAAAACTGAATAACGTGGAACTTAAGTATAAAACTGTGGTTGTTGAATTTTGAGATAGAACATGGGAACTGGTGAAGAAGTTAATGTTATTCTGAAACCCAATCACACATTGCTGGATCCCGACTTCGATGGATACAAGCTCAATTTGGAACGACTTACACCCATCACCAAATCCTTGAACAAGCCTCCTGCTAAAGTGAACATCACCGGTACATCTTACAATGAAACAAAACAGTTGATGTTGTTCAATTGTCTCTTTGAAGATCGATTTACATTTGAAAAAGTTTACTACTTAGATACAAATCTTAATGCCCATGAGTTGTTTGTGGTGTTTGGAGAAATTCACAATAATATTGTAACTAAAATGTCAAATTCTCAGTTTTCGGCAAGTAATTACCCGAGCATATCATTTTCAAGTAAAGATTTAGCGGTTATCTTTGACGGTGGAAAACAGATTAAATTTTACCAAACTGGGAAGCGAAATATTCCGAAAGATGAAACTGTTTCGCAGTGGAAATTATTGGCGACCTTCAATTTCGACCACACTATCTCTTCAGTTTTATATTCAGTGGGTCATTTTGTTGAAAATAATGAACATTTGTTTGAGTTTACAATTGTAACGGCAAATAATTGCTCAAACGACGAGCTGCAAGAAGATTCGCAGAATGTGGAAAGAAAAACGCTGCTAACAGTCAGAAAATTTTTGATTAATGCATGTACAGAAAATGCTGCTGAAAAATGTAGAATTAACTTTGAAGGTTCGACGTTTCCTGAAACAGCATTTCTTAATGATGATTCAACTCTGTTGCAAGTTGCAGGGCTACGAGAGTTTAAAGTTGAGTCTAAAGAAACTGCAAAAGAAGGCCCATTCAAAATCACGTGTTCGCAAAATGAAAAGTTCCTTAAAGTTGACATCTCGGAGATTAAAACTGAAGAAAGTGATCTGCAAGTGAAAATCATGTCGAATACTTTGAAGTGTGTAGACAAGAAAAAAGAGATTGACTTGATTGAAGCTGAATTTTGTTCACAAGTGAATGCTGAGAGGTGCAATTGGAGCTTGAATGTTGAAGAGAGAATGTTGACTTTGATGTTAGAAAAAGAGGAAATCGGAGCTGTTTGGAGACAGTTGTTTATGACTGAAGAGTGGCAGAACTGTGTCTATATGATTTCAGATGATGTCGCTTCAAGTTTTGGTATGTTTGTTTTCACCAATTTCATGCTCAGTTTTTCATAGTTAGTTTCTAAAGGTGTTCACATGTTTTGTTCAGTTTTTCACAGCATTGTTGATTTCAGGTGCTTTTGGCATCATTACTATTGTTCTTGGATGTGATAGTTGGGAAAAATTTCGGTATCAATTATAGAGCTGATTCCTTTAGCTTTTCGAAACTAACACATGGAGTTTTTATTTGAAACTGATTTTAGTAAGGCTTGGCTTTTGGTTCAGAGGATTCATTAAATTCTTTTTGGAGTTATTTATTAGCCGTGTCCTCTTGAAAGGTTCTCGAATGTCCTTTTATACGCTGCTCTTTTTTGTCCCAGCCGAAGCTGAAGTAAAGGGGAATTTGTACGAAGGGGAATAATATTGTCCTATTTAAGCATTCGTCACCTTCGAAACAATTCGTCACCCCAAAACTATTCCAAAAAGCAAATAAATTGGAGTTTAATTTTTCTCGTTACTTTTCAGGTTTCATTGGTTTTTTAGTCATTTTATGTGCAATGTTGCCCTATATAAAATTAAGTTTAATGCATCGCTGTATGGGTACAAAAAAATTAATGCATCGCTGTATGGGTACAATTTGATCTTCTAGTATTGTTGAGTTATGCTATTTTTTTCACAAAATGAAATGTGAATATTTTGGTGAACAATGATATGGTGAACATTTTTAATAGTTTTGGCAAAATTCTATACGTTGCTACGCATTCATTTCATTATTTGTTTATTCTTTTAAGTGATCGCAAGATTTTTTATTACTCGCCTGTAAAATTTTTGCTCTTGATTACATAAGCAATGCTTTTCTTTCGTTTGTAAACGGTAATGATTTCAGAAGGCAGGCAACATTGCTGCTTGTTTCCTTTTTTGTGATGTTTGGCTGATGAGTTCTGTTTATTAAAATTATATTTTGAGACATAGAGTTCAATTTTAAAAATGGACTTTTGAATTTAAAGTATTGGCGCAAAAGAATGGAGTCCTGTTAAATTCGTCAGACGTTAGTCTCTAATGTTTAATCTAAGTAGATAATTTTTGGCTATTTTGCTAAAACAGATGAGAAGGGTGACGGCGACATGCAGAATAAGCCCTACAACATTGAAGAGTTGGAGGGATGTGATGACTTCTCAGCCACTGAGAGATCCAAATGGCAGTTGTTCGAACTCAACTGGGAATCCTACTCTCTTGAAACTGGAGAACAGGAGGAATTGATGACATGCAAGTCAGTTCCGAAGTTCACATCAAGGTAAAATTCCATAAAATTATAATTTCTCAAATGATTTTATACCACTTAGATTTAGGTACACCAGTATCGTTCATCCTTTTTATTGTATCTCTTGTTAAGTTGTCTGGAGCCTGTCAATTTGCGACGGGTGTGTATTTCAAAGTCAGATGCAATGACAAAATGTAGCTGCTCTTATGAAGCTGCTCTTGAAATCCAGTCAACGGATTAAACTGGAAACAGTGTTCGGACAAATTGGCGAACTTAAGCATATAATTGATTTCATTTTGATGTCGTTAGAAGTATTAATGTTGATATTCTGCTACGATAACATTGTAAAGTTATCACCCTCGTTGGCCAACGTTGTATGTATCGGGACTGTTTTCGTTGATCGACACAAATTTTTGCTGTTTAGCTTGCACTCACACGAGATATTGTTCTCCCGTGTTCTCAACTTTGGTGATATGCCCTCGCTCTGCCTGAGACATGACGTGGACGCCCTTTTATGGGAAACCACACTTCTCAACAATCAATCATCCAGCATTACGTGAGTTTACACTCGTAGGCTTTTCGAACTGGTAACTGACTATTAATTGCTCTTTAACCAAGTATTAATTGCTCGAAAATCAATTATTTGGGTCCTTTTCGTTGGTCTTTGCGATTTCATTTTTCTAACTATTAAAGACCGATTGTAATAAATTGCTGCGCGGTCCTATAAGCGCTTTAGTGGGCTATGTTTACGGCCGAATGAAGATGAGGAAGCAGAAATTCATGGAGTGGGGGATTCTTTTTTTTTGGGGGGGGGGGGGGGGGCTGGTTGACAAGCCACACCCCCCCCCCCCGAAGCTTTTATAAATTATAATCAGCTCGTCGCCTACTGAGCCTAGCCTCCTACAACTAAAGAGGCAGCCGCTGACAAAAGCCATCCCTCGTCTGTCGTTTGAGAGCAATTTACAACAGCAAAGATATTTCTCAATAGGTACAATTATCTCAAAAGATATTTCAACTCGATTTAAAAACGCCTTCCCTAGGGTTTGAACGAGAAGGCTAAAAAACGAGAAGGCTAATAATGGCCTCAGCTATCGCTTTGCGGCTATTAATGAAATCACTATTTTCCAACAAAAAATTTGAATTTTTTTGTTTATTTGAATATTCAATGAAAAGCAAAATGTCAGTTCATTCAATAGCATGAAATTACATCTTATGAAACTTTTTAGCAAGTTTTTTGAAGAAGAAGTATGTAAAAATTGAATTCAAAAAGCCAAAAAAAAATGTATTCGCATTCTTGCATGGATTTTGGATCTTGTGTGGATTTTGGCAAAAAGCAAAATTTCATTAAAATTCGACAAAATTGAAAAAATCTTAGTAAAAACGTCAGAAATTGGACGTGGCAAAAAATGGATTTTCTAACTAGCTTGGTACTGAAAGCATCACAATTAAACACGCATAACAACCGTTTTTTTGTTTTTAAAAATGAGCAATTAATCGGAATCAAACAATCGCTTGTGAACATTAAAAAAAATCTTGGATATTTGAAAAACGTAAAAAAGTTGACATTCTAGCAAAAAATGAACTCCGCCGAGCTTTGTGATGAAACCTTAAATGTTAAACAATCATAACAAATATTTCATTAATAAACGCACAGCGATAGTTGGGGCTGTTATTGGCCTTCTCTTGGTTTTTTATTTCATCAAAATTTTGTTACGACCATATGACGTAACAACCACTTCAAATCTGATTGCTGTTCATTATTTCATGCAATTTCAACTGTACGTGCGTGACGTCATTTCTCACTCTTAGTAGAGTGAGTTTTTGTTCATTTGCGTAAGTTTTTCTTCACACGTAATTTACCCCACTCTCAAAAATGACTTCCTTTGAAGTTGAGTTTTCTTTACTTTAATTCAAAGAGATAAGGTCACGTGAATGTGCCCTTATCTCTTTGAATTAAGCAGCTAATAGAGGCAGCAAACACTTATACAGATTCTTTAAACAAATTATAACTTCTCATCTTTTAATGAAAAGAGTATTTTTTGGTATGTCTTTTTTACTATTTTTTAGACTGCAGATCTACGAAGCTATTGCGGCTATATTCTGGCAATCTGACAGCTATACTTCAAAATTTGAAAAATTAAGCAATGAATCGTAATGAAACGATCGAGTGCGGAAAAAACTAAAGCAGTTTGTTTTAATTTTGTGTGGGAGGTTTAACAGTGACGCATGGATATTAATTCAAGTAAATCAATTGTAAATATCAATTGGAAAGTCGAGATAACTTGACAGCTCCATTCTGACTCTTATTTTTACGTACTTTATCGGTAATCGCAATATATAGCTACGTCTTCTGAAAAATTGATGAAAATAGGCTATACTTTATCTTTTTACACAAGTTCTTCCCTGAGAGATTAAAATAAGCTATATCTAATATTCATAAATAGGAACACTTTTACTCATAGGATTGAAAGCAGTAGGTTTTCCCGATTGTCATATTCCTAATTAAGTTCCAATTGATTTCAAAGCGCCCCTCCTGCCTATTTGCAAGCAATCTTTCTGAGTGCATTTAGTACATATTGCCAGTACTTTTTAGCGAAGTTTTTTTCGATAAATTGCGCTGAATTAACGTTGATACGTACCGGCAAGATTCCTAAAATTAACTGTTGATTTTGTAATATTAGCACCAGAAACTATAATCTATTTCTATATTCGCCGATTCCGATCGCATACTCATATTGAGATCAATTTTTCATATTTTTGAACCTAGATGACTATCTAACCGTTTTAGACAGTTCGGTGATCGCTAATAAAGAGGCATTAGTCAGTCATTTTTTTTCTCATTTGTGTGTCGGCACCTTATTTTATATTTTATACAAATTCTTGGGATGAAATTTACATGAGGTCAAAATTGAAGTAAATATAATTTTTGTTCTGATTTCCATAAAATCTTGAACAATACGGTAGTGTACCCACATTTGATCGAGATTAATATTAATTGTTCTTGCCTTAGGTGAACTCATTCGAAAGAAATGTGTACATTTTTAATTATCGTTGCAGCAATAAAGCTCTTTTCTCTATTAATTGTTACTTTTTATTATAGCAACCCATGGCAGCACACAATGACCTTCAACGCACTCGGATATGTTCAGGCCTCCAAAAGGGAACGCAAATTCATTTCATGCGCGCCTTCGGGGAAGTATGCGGCAATTGCTGAAAGTGCACGCCGTGTTTATCTCTACTTGCAACCGGAAGCTATTGAAACTACTCTGGTGAACAGGAAAACAGGCAGGAGGGTTCCAAAGATTGCAAAGCAGTTTGTTCTGACTTTAGACAATGTTGAAGACTCCATTGTTGGACTTGTATGCTATAATGAACATTTGTATATTTTGCAGTTGAATGAGGTGGTTGTTTACAGTGTAATTTAAGTTCTACTTTTGAATAATTTATCAATGATGCCTTCAGGTGGCAGCACTTTGGATGCTTTGAGAAATGAAACAAGGAGGCTCGGTATTGTGCGTCCGACCCCGCTCAACCATGTTTTTGACTTAATTGTCCACCAGAAGAGGAAGAGATAGAAAACTTCCAAAAATCTTTTATTGTTCGAAAATAATTGGTTTATCCATTTGAAAAATCGCTTTACGCTCTAACCAACATACAAATGAAACAATAACTCATTATAGAGCCGATGATAACTGCCATTAAGGAGAGTAAGAGACAAAACAAACAAAATGAAGTAAAAACATTAGGCATTACCTACTACCAAAACTCAATGTCTATCCGTTTTTTTGGAAAAAATATGAAAGTCAAGATAGCATCAAATTAAAATTAATCTAGATCAATTGACGTTTATGCTCAAAACAAATAAAATCGAAGTCATGAAGGCAATTAGCGATCAACTGAAATCATTCAATGGCTTCATTTATACCTTCTTGGAAAACCATTGAGACCTGTCACTATCCAGAATGTCACACGAATACAAAAAGAACAATTAGTCAAAAATGAAACAGTCACTTCAATTTTGCGAGGAAACGGTGTCGAAGGCTATAAGATGAAAATCTTTGTTCACTTAGAATGTTGAAAAAATCAATTGCGCCTTACTTCAACGCCGTTAATGTGGTATGCGACTTGCTGTCAACGTGCCATTTATATGACGATGGGACAAGACGGCAAAACCTAAAGAATTGGAAAGTGTCAAAAAATAAATCGAAAACAGAAAACAATTGCTTAAATAAACCAACAATTAAGGCCTCATTATAATTAACTTGAAAAAGAATTCGACCTCTAAATTTCTATCTTTTATGAGACTACGCTTTAAGATTGCAAAAATAAGATTGAAATTGGCAAATCTCACCATTGTTTTTTGTGTCAATTTTTGGCAATCTTAAGACAAACCGTTTCTGCTGAAAAATTGTTGATAGTTAAACTTGATGAGCAGCTTAGGAAGCTAATTGTACATGTCGTTAGTGCGACTAAGTCAAAAGATTACACAGTTACACAATACAGACAGAACTCATAAATTCGTGAGCATTTTTCTGCAAATGGTTTTTCAGCAAAAGAACCATTTGCTTTCGTAGAAATTTTTGTATGTTCATTGGCCTCTCTTTCCTCTAAATTTGAGGTATTGATAATTGAGATTTGATTTGAAATCATTCTGGTCTGTAAATAACATAAAAAACAAAAAAAGCAAAGGTATTTAAAATAAAACAAACAGCGCACCATTAAAATCCGAAATATGTTTGAACTATGAAATTCCATAACTACATCAAGACTGATCACACCCCTGCTGCTTCTCAACTAAAAAAAGTGTACCAAATGTAACCCAATAGTTAATTTGACCGAGAAGTTATATCAAAATTAATTGAAGAATTTTGGATACATCAAGTTATAATACCAAAAAAGCATTGCATCAATTAAAAGCATAAGATAATTTCGCTAATAGCTTTCTAGGTTCCCAATTGGAAGTTTTATCAACTAGACTCAGTCATAAGACTACAATAAGAACATCAAATGCTTGAAAATCTGAAATCATGAATTCCTTGTATCAACAAAACCATGAGATTTAATAATAAAACGCAATATTGTTTCGTTAGAACTGGTTTTAATGTAATGAGGCATCTTTTGTTAATTGTACTTTAATATTAAAAATAACTTTCTAGTGAGTAGGATGAAAGAAATGCGAAAAAACTCATTTAAAAAAAACAGACCCAGAAAAGAATCCGAATCCTTTTGCATCATTTTCCAAAACTCAAAAGATGAGACCAAAATTTGCCTTGATATTGCTGCTCGGCTGTTAGAAAATGCAATTATTCTAGAATATTTCGTTATAGTTTTTGGCAACCGAAAATCTTAGTATATCGAAAATAAGTTTTGCATTTGTAAATATCGGTTCAATTTACCGAAAGACCACAATAATGTTATTTGCAGAATTTTTGATTAGAAATGGGAAGCCTGTTTAGTCCATATCTGAGTTGAGCAAAATTGTGTCAGCAGTTTTTGTCTGCACCACCGGTTAAAGTGGAGAAAATGCGCCAAATAGGCATTTTTGATGCCATTTATTATGAAGAGGGGGAAAATGCTGGAAAAACTTCCATTATTAAACGTAAAAGCAATTAGACTATTAACAATTTTATGATATTTTATCAAAAATTTAAGCAAAATTTACGCTATCGTTAGGCTAACGTTAACAAATCTTTAAACCCTCGTAACTCCTCGAAAAAAGCGAAATTCAAGAAAAAAATTCTATTCTAAGTTTGACAACCTTTCTAATGATACCATACACAATCCTGAACAATAAATATATCAATTGGCGAAAATTGACTTAACAAAACACCAATAGAGCTTATAGTTCCTCCTCCACTAAAGTGGGCGGAACAAAAACACACTTGAGAAGTACAACGGGATTATAAGCGACTCTCTATTCAATAAGAGATAGTGAAGTCTTTCTTTGTGAAAGAAAGGTGATGCAAGCGAGACAGTGCAAATTTTGAAAAAAAATCAGCTCTGAAAACCAGTATTTGCCCGGATTCAAATTTGTGTAGCTCATTTCCCAAAGTCTGCACAAAACTTACTCTGGTGCGCTGGTACACCTTAACTGCATTTAATTCTGATATAAAATGTTACAATGACTTCCCTCTAATGCCAGTGTCCAGTTGATAAGCCACGAAAAAAGTTGCCCCAATACGTATAAAATTTTGGAGAGATTATCAACTCGACAGTGTCACTGCAGGAAACACATTTATGATTTGTCAAAAGTTGGTAAGGTAAGAGTTCTAGCATAGGCAAACAAGAGCTGAAATTTTTCAAGCAAGGACAAAGAGTTCGTGAAATTTGATATTAACTTACATTTGACTTTCAATAAAATTCGCATTGGCATGGAGCGCTGGGGGAAGGATAATTTGAAAGTATACCAATTAACAGTCTAATTCTGCCAGCCCTTCACGCACCAAGCTACTATCCACCGTACGCCACATACGCTCTTCAGCAATCCTCACCCCTCACACTTCCTGTAAGAGAATGTAGATAAGGTTCAATTACATTGTTCTAGACAGTTTAGTTTGGTAAGTTTTTATATCAGTTTTAAGTTGCGGGAACAACCAACTCGTTTTGGTTGCGATAAGGACAAAAGTCAATGTTTTTTCAAGTTTTACTTCTGACTTGATTGTTGCACGACATGCTCCAGGGGAAAGAGGAGGCCAACTAACACATCACAGACGTTTGACCAGATCGTCGAAGAGGGTGTAACCCAAGTTGCCTAGAAAACCGTTTCGAAAAAAGGTCAAGAAAAAATAGGCTAATCAGCCAAAACACGTGCGAGGGCGGAGACCGGACGAACGTACGTGCCGTAAGCCGTTTTCACCTTCACCACACGGTGTTGTCCATCTCGTCCAGGATAGACTTCAAGAACACGTCCAAGGGGCCAAATTCCACGTGGAGTCATATCTTTCAGAATCCAAACGATGTCGTTGACTCTGAGTGGTGTTTGGTCACTATCGCTCCATTTGGACCTCTTTAACAGTGTCGGAAGATACTCCTTAACGAGTCGTTTCCAGAAATGGTTGACCATTTGCTGCACATTCTTCCAAGACTTGAAACTGGCGGGTTCTTGGCTGTCGAACTTTCCTGGTGGGAGAGAGTTGAACGGTCTGTTGATCAGAAAATGGTTTGGCGTGAGAGGCATTTCATTTTCTGGAAGGTCAGCGACAATCGTTAGTGGTCTGGAGTTCAATATAGCTTCGGTCTCGACCAAAATTGTCCTGAACACATCAAGCGACAGCCTTCTGGAGCCTAGAATGATCAATAGAGTGCGTTTCGCGGTCTGGATCAAGCGCTCCCAAATACCGCCAAAATGAGGTCCATAGGGAGGATTGAAATTCCAGGTTGTGTTCGTTGCTGCCATTGCTTTGTAGATTTTGTCGTTGTCGAGACGTTTCACAGATCTTTTTAGTTCCTCAGATGCACCAATAAATGTCTTGCCATTGTCGCTGAGCATTGTTGTTGGCTGGCATCTGCGGCTTACAAAACGTCGATAGGCGTTTAAAAAAGTGTCAGTGTTGAGATCGGGACAAGCTTCTAGATGGACACACCTAGTAACCAGGCAAGTGAAGATGAGGCCGTAGTGTTTTTCAATCTGTCCTTTGGCATCCTCTATATAAAAGGGTCCAAAAAAGTCGACTCCGCTGTTCGCGAAAGGATACTGGGTAGAGTCTGTCGGGAAACGGCAGGCAGGGAGGGGAGCCATGACGGGTTGAATGTTTTGAGCGGCAAATCGTCTGCAGAGAAAACATCTGTACTTTATACTCAAAAGTGTTTTTCTGAGTCCAATGATGTGGTATCTTTGCTGCACAAAAGCTTTCACTGGCTCTGTTCCTTGGTGAACGCAAATGTTATGTGCATGCTCTATGTAGAGTCTCGCTATCTTGTCCTTTGCGTGCAGTATAATCGGAAATTTCTCAACTTCGACGTTATCTGGCGCAAATTGCAGTCTTCCGCATGACCGAAGGATTCCATTGTTGTCCAACATTGGGTTGAGCGAACGGATTTTGCACTTTGAATCTATCCTGGAACCACGTTTCAGGGCTTGGATTGTTGAGAAGAAGAAATTTTGCTGCGAAATTTTGATCAGCTGATTTCTTGCAAGAATGAGGTCTTCTGTTATATACTGGTGATCTTTAGGCCTTTGCTTTTTGATCCGAAAGAGCAAATTGAAGACTGTTGCTAAAGTCAGGAGCAACTTGTTCCAAGTTGAGAACCGTGTCGGGTCGATTATTTGCTCCGACAAATTGCGTGAAATTTCATGCGTTGCTAACACATGCTTTGAAGAGTTTTCAGCAGCGCTGAGCTGTCTTGTGGAAAGAAATGCTGGCGCTGTTAGCCACTTGGCTGTAATTTCGTCTGGGTTGAGACCACGGGTCCCGTGGTCAGCTGGATTTTCTTTGGTGGCAACGTGTTTCCATTGGTAAGCATCAGTTGATGCAAGGATTTCTTTGAGGCGATTCGCAACAAAAACAGGTTGCTTCTTGGTTGTCGATAACCAGTCAAGTACTACTTGACTATCTGTCCAGAGTGTAGAGCGAGTAATGTGAAATGATGACTCTTTCATGATGGTTGAAAGAAGGCGCACTCCGATGACTGCGGCTTCCAACTCTAATTTGGGTATGCTGATTTGTTTAATTGGGGCAACTTTGCATTTGCCTATTAGGTAACAAGTTTCAACATCAGTGGCTGAGTTAGGAACTGTTTTCAAGTATGCAACGGCTGCAACTGCTACAGCTGAGGCGTCGACAAATATATGGATTTCATTTTCACTTTCTGGTGAATGGCAACTCTTATTCAGAGTTCTGTTCAATGTCACTTCTGGGGAAGAAAAGTATAAATCCAAATTCTTTTGAAGTGGTTTAACTACTTGAGGGGCAATTTGATCGTCCCATTTTTTCCCAAGTTTCCACAGTTCTTGAAGAACTATTTTGAAACGGATCGTTGATGGCGACATTATTCCTATTGGGTCGAAGATCGAGGAGACAAGACTAAAGATCTTACGTTGAGTGTATGCTGAGGCATCTTTTGGGAAATCAGTGAGAGGTTTCATAAAAAAGCAGTCTTTCTCAAGATTCCATTTAACACCAAGAACTCTAACAATATCTGTCTTGTTCTCTTTGTCTTCTGGAGGGATTTGGTTTAGAATTAGAGAGCTGTTTGAAACAAATTTTGTGAGTCGAAACCCACCTGTTTGCAGACAATTTTTTGTCTGAAAAACTGCCTTACAAGCGTCTTGTTCTGTTGCATGTGATTGGATGTAGTCATCCATGTAAAAGTGCTTTCTGACGGCTTTGAGGGCTTCTGGGAATTGTTGTCTGTTTTCTTTGGCACAATGGTTAAGAACGTATATTGCGCACGAAGGTGAGCAATTTGCTCCAAAGATGAGTCTGGTAAATTGGTACTGTTGTATCTGATTGTCTGCTAACCAAAGAAATCGAAGAGCAGATTGATCAATCTGATGGATGGCGATTTGCATAAACATGCCTTCGATGTCCGCAAGAACTGCAACGGGATGTTCTCGAAATCTCATCAGGACACCTAAAAGGTTATTAAGGAGATCTGGTCCTGTAAGAAGGTTTGAATTAAGCGATTGGCCGCGGAATTTTGAAGCGGCATTTGCAACTCGGCGGACTTTTCCGGGCTTATTGATATTTTCCACAGGATGGTGTGGCAGGTACCAAATTCTGTCTGGTTGAGGATCTTGCATTTCCACCGGTTTGACATAGTTTTTCTCGAGGTCTGTCAAGAGAGTCTCATTGTATTTGTCCTGCAACAAAGGTTTACGTTGAAGGCGTCGAAGGGTGGTTTAATAGTTTTTTCCGCAATTCAAATGGATATATAGTCAGAAAACTAACTTATGTTTTTCGATTTTTCTGATTTAAGGAACATTTCTCTAAATTTTGTGCGTTTTTTTCGCATAATTTTCTTTCAAAGTTAGAAAATTGCCTTTACTCGCTTTGAAAATAATATTACTAGTCAAGGTTTATCAATCGAGGTGTTATAGTAACAAAAAGTTTTTTTTTTGGGACAAAAATCAATTTTTTGAAGGCTTTTTGTCGAAAAAAAAGTAGAGATTTTGGATGGCTCTAACCGGGGAACAGGACATCAGAGGTAACGTCTGAGACCTCGGGCGGACTTCTGCTGGTGACGTCTGAAACCAGTAAAAAAAACAGATCCTCTCGTCGGGGTGACGTCTGAAACCCAATTTCCAAAAAAAAATCGTCTGCTGGGTAACGTCTGTAACCCAATCTTGGCTTCGTCGCTGAAAAAATTGCTTGTCTTTTCTTTTCTGTGACTTTTCTGTGTCTTTTCGGTGTCTTTTCTGTGTCTTTTCGGTGTCTTTACTGTGTCTCTTCTGTGTCTTTACTGTGTCTCTTTTGTGTCCTAAGAGACTTTTGCCAGTAACAGGGGAGACTTTTGTCCTCAAAATTGTTTTGCGGAAAGAAGGTTTTGTTCTTTGAACGAGGGGTAAACCATAAAATGTAAGAGAATGTAGATAAGGTTCAATTACATTGTTCTAGACAGTTTAGTTTGGTAAGTTTTTATATCAGTTTTAAGTTGCGGGAACAACCAACTCGTTTTGGTTGCGATAAGGACAAAAGTCAATGTTTTTTCAAGTTTTACTTCTGACTTGATTGTTGCACGACACTTCCTAACCCTCACACTTCCAAAACCTCCAAACTAACCGTGTACACTACTACACCAAAATACTACCTCCTTCAGCTAAACCTGTTTCCCCCAGCGACCCGCCCCAGCCCTCAACGTATTATTTGATTAATATCCGCCCTCATCTTCTCAGCAGGCTCTTATTGCGTTCCTATTTTTATTGGAGAAGTCCTTTTTACGACTCGAAGAGGAGTATTGGTGGAGCGTTTTTTAAGCGATAATTTTTTGGATTGTATATAAAACATAATTCAAAAGTTAATGCCGCACCTGAAGTGCCGCACGCAAGTGTTTAGGTCTAGCGGCTGAACCGTTTTCTGTTCATGTCGTTTTTTGCGAGAGTGAGAAAAGTAAGTGGGAAAAAAATTAAGCGAGCGAAATCTTTTGATCACGTGCGGCTTTTCGAAGCAGTTTTTAGTTTTAACTCAGTTTAGTGTGTTTGGAGGCATTTTTGACCATCTGAAGCAATTATTACAATTTCAGATTCAATTTTCGCCTTTTTTTTACAAATTTGACCTGTTTTGATTGTTTTTAGCAGTTTCCGTATACTTAATCAGTTTTTTTCATTTGGGAAATAGCTTAGTTGAAATTAGTTGCATTAGAAGATTCAAACTGATTTTTTTAATTCTGAGTTGACTTTACCAGAGAAAATTGAGTAAATTTGAACAAACTTCACCAAATTTTGTGTTTCTTGTTTTGAGTCTATTTCTTATTTTATGCTTCTGGGTGTAGTTGTACTTGATCAATTCTTAATTAAGAGCTACTCTATAAAGTGTGCTGCTTTTGAGTGCTTCTTGAAGGCTAGAGATGGCACTTTTTCACTAAAAAAATTACAAATTTCTTTTCATGTTTTTTATCTTATCATGTTTAAATTGTTGTTTAATGAGTCTCCGACAAGCACTGGGTGGTTTACTGGTGTACTAGAAAATTTAATCTTTTTTTCAGAATAATATTTGGGAAGTTGCATCTTGTCGATATTTCTACAGTGAATATTTTTTCGATTTGGTCGTTGATCATTTCCTTTCCGTTTTCTCGGTGCTGTTTTATTAAACCCATTTTGTTAGATTCTGTCAAAAGTTAAGAAATAGCTGGGGACTACTTGTATTACAAAGTTTTAGTGGTTTTTTGCCATTTTTTTGGCAACTAGAGTAATTTTTAAGATGCTATATCAGTTTCTGTCAGTTGGGTTTCTAATGTCATTTTTCGAAGGTCAATTTTCTACTTCGAATCATTTCTGGAATTCTTCCGAATATTTTCTAATCAGTATTATTGAATTGAATTTTGAAGCAGGCAATGAAGCGCTTGAAAACATTTGGAGTGGTTTGGGTGCTGAGTATAACTAAAGAGGGTACCAAAAAGAGCTCTGTTTTTTTCATACGATTATTTTCGAGAGAGCGAGAAATTGAGGTGTCAGCGTCAAAATTTTTTGTTCACGTGCGGCATTTAAATGCAGTTTTTTGCGAAACTTTGTATAGAAGGTTTGATTCAGACATCCTGTTATTTAGACTATTTTTTAGTGCTCTGAAGTTTTTTTCAATTAAAAGAGCTTTATGCTAATTTTGAGGTTGGTTTTTCTTCAATTTTGCTCTTTTTAAATTCAAAATTTGGCTTTTTTTGCCTATTGTTTGTTTTACTGCTTTCAGTTATATTTGAAGAGACAAATTTCTTAGTCCTATATATACTTGCATATTTCTTGAGCATTTCAATATTCTTTTTTCTCAAAGGAAGTTTTTCGCTTTTATTATCCCTTTTAATATTACAAATTCAATAATTTTGTGTAGATTTTGGTTACGTGAATTTTATTTTGAACGCTTTTCTTATTCGTCTTCAAGTTTCTAAATCGTATAGGAATCCATATGAATCAAATAAGTTCTCGTTCTTATCATTGCCTTTTGATTAATTTGATGTTGTTCTGAGTTGTTTTTGTTAAATAGAACTGAGTAAATTTAAGCAAATTTTGGCCGATTATGGTCTTTTTCATTAATATTATTTCTTTTTCTGACTTTTTTCTTTTCGTTACTTTCCCTTGTTGAATTTTGAATACGGAGCTAATCTGAATGTGACTAAAATGTCAAAAGCTTAAAAAAGTGTCAACGGAGCTAAAAAAATGTGTCAATGGAAGCTAGACAGGCGAGTTTTCAACGAAACAAATAATGCAAATATCTCGATTTTCTCCCTTTTTCTGTCCTTTCAGTTTATTTATTGTTTCAAATAATAGTGCTAGGTATTAGAAGGTTGATTACTAGACCAGAAGCATTAATAACACTTTTGTCAAACCATAATGATTGGGAATCAGCTTTTTGGCAATTTGTGTACAGTTTCTAGCAGCTTTGTAGAGAATATTTTTTGTTTAAATTCTTCATTTTTCTGTTCCATTAAATGCATTAAATGTTTGCGATAGTTTCTTGGTCAATTACTAGTCGTTTAAAAATTAAGAACTGAACATAACCTGTAGTAACATTAAACATTATTAATTGCACTCCGACAAAGTTTGTATCAATCATATTAGTCCTTTGGCCCATTTATGCAAGTTTTTGCCTACCAATTTTTTGTCTGACCATTTCAACTTTTCGTCCTAAAAAACAGGATAAACATATAAAAACACGTCGTGCATTAAGTGGCTGAGCATTGCTTTCTAAGAGACTTACGCTGTACTGGTCTTAAGTTTAACCCCCTCCTTCACCCCTTGAATGAACTTGACTTTTGAGCTGTCGAAGCCAAAGATTTTGAAACAAACAAAAGAACGTGTAAAAATACTCAAGAACAAGAGACTGCTACGTAGACAAAACGAAATGATGGATAGCGACTGTCTGCATTCGAGCAGAGTTATAGATGTAGATATAATTGATGACAACCACCCCCCACCCCCGCACACACACACACACACATACACACACACACACACACACACACACACACACTACCCGTCAACCCTCATCCACCTAGAGGTTGCAACCCTTTTCTCGTCTCAACTGTGCCAGTCATCGCTTGACCCCCTCCCCCGCTCAATTTTTTGCGCAAATTTTCGCCTGAACATTTCGATTTTTCAAGTAACTGAATTAGGTCAGAGCTCCGGCTAGTTGTACGAGCTCAATTCTTCCGATATTAGTCGGCCATGTTTTATTTCAGTTATTAGCTCGATTTTTATATTGTTGGCCCTAGCGCTAAATTTGAAGGAATTTTGATTCATTGCTGGTATTCTAACCGATAGCCTCTATGTCGTTGTCTGACGATAATTTTCAAGTTTTGCATGGCGTGAACTTCAAAATTGAAGTCATTTTAGAGATTTTTGTGCGCGAAGTCATTCTTTACATTCAATAATAACTACTTTTAGGCTGAACTGTGATGCGTTTATCAAAAATGGGTTCATCACTCTCTAAATAGTTTGTAACACATCTGTTAAATTACTGTCATCGATAGAAGACCAAAGAAATCCTGTATGTTACGACTATGCATATTAGGGTTTCGTGAGTGGATAAAGATAAGCAACAGAATTTTCCAAAAGTTTTTAGCAAAGTTTTGGCAACGACAGCTAACCTTTTCATCTGTCTCTCCATTGGTTGGAATGCATAGATGAAACTAATATACTAGCAGATCAATAAGTCTAAAATTTCGGGTTCTGTCAGCAAAGAATTTTGTTACATTTTTTAAAATTGTCAGCAATCACGCAGTAAACTTTTGCAGACTTGAAAATATCAAACACGAAAGTCGAAAAAATATTTTTAAAATTACTTTGTTTTTGCTACATTGTTTTTACAAAAGCTGAAAACAAAAACAGAAGCATATTGAAAGCCTTTATTGGACAAGTTTATACTTTGAAAAACAAAAAAGTATTACAATTTAATTCTGTAGTTTGTTTTTCTTTTGCTGGGCAACGATTAGAAAAATTATGACTCACTTCCAACGGTAAAATAAGTTTCTGCTTTAAGGTAGAATTTCCGCTTAAAAGTTTGCCTTTAGATTAAGTGCTTTGATTCATGCCTCTGAGTAAATAAAAAAAGAAATCACAAAAATACTATATTAACTGTTTAAAAATAACAACACATGAAAAAGTCACACATGAACATGACAGAAGAACAAAACATGAAAAAGTCTATTTTTTGCATCACGTAGCGCTAATAGCCTCATATATAGTTTAGATGCAATTATAATCGTCGGGTTCATGGATGGCTTAGATTTTACCCAAACCAAGTGCTGTGATCGAACGTTGTTCGGTGGTGTCCTTCCCAAAAGGGAGTGAACAACTTTGGAGTCACAAAGTGTAATTTTTTTTAATTTTTCGACTGTCTTGATTTTTCCCAAAATCTTAATTTTTCCAAATTTTTATTTCATTTCTTGATCTCAGATGACTCATGCTGTTGTTCAATAAGGACTCCAAAACTTTCCCAAAACTTTGTTTATTTCAAAAACCTGTTTTCTTGTTCGCAGTTTAGTCTATTTTAGGTAAGTAATATTCGCTGGCCTCAAAAAAGCTAGTAATGCAATTTGGTAAGGCTCAGCGGTGATGTAGTGCCAGTTGAAGTTTTCTTCCTGAATTACTTAAACCTAAGTATTTTGAATCTTTGATCAAAGGAGAAATGAATATTTTTGGAAAGTGTCAACTCCTTAGATTGCTATCAAAATTCAAAACATCACCACAAGAAAAAGCTACGTTATCACTCTTTTTTGGTGATTGTTGTCCTTGGATGACCGTATCCTATCATGTTGTAATTCTACCAATTTTGATGCCAACTTTGTGGCCAATTTTTAAATCAATAATTGGTTATTTATTGTAGTTATAATTTGTCTCCATTGTAATGTAGTTATTCAAAAAGCATGCATAGCTTTTGATTATTGTTCTTAAGAAAATTTAAACTAGTTTTTACTACATGCAAACTTTAAATTTTTTATTTATTTATATACCTGAGGCTACAGCACTTTAACGAGTTTACAAGTATTATTCGTACCAAAAAAGAAATTGTTGTGTTATAACGTGACCAAGCAAAACTCAATATGATCAAATTTACTATTCCAATTACTGGCTCAAATTTGCATACTTTTCATTAATTTTCTTTCAAATAATTTTGTGGCGTGTATGAACGCATACGAACTCGCAGCTATTCACTAAAAATTATAATTTATGTAAATATGACCGAGTTTAATTAAAGTTAAATAGCAAGCAAATAGTTTCAGCCAGAACTCGTAAATCAGACATTGAAAAGCTCTCATTAAAAACTTACTCTTTTAGCAAAAGTGCGTCAGAGATCAAGCGAGAGAAGTTCGAATATGGGCGCATATAGCTTATCAGGTATATTACTTTTTTACACCTTTTAAGAACATATCATTGTTAAGTGCGTACATATACACCATATCGCGTGAGTGAACCAACTCCATTAAAAAAAACCACAACCATAAATAACGTATTCGCCTTTTGTGGTTTTGAGCTGTTTGTTTAAATAGAAACCCGTTAGCATAACAGTTTTCGCGTGACATTTCAAGTTATTTTTGGTGAAGTACCTTTTCATCAGCTCGATATTGAATCATTTGAGCCTTTTGCCGGTAATTGAATATAACATCTCCAGTAAAAGGTAAGTGACAAGTTAGCAGAGGTGTTTATATAGTTCAAATATCAACTTCGTTTTTTCTACTTCAAAACTTGGGAACTCGAAAGTAATTATCGTTACTTTTTAGGAAAAATGACAATATATGACTTGAGAGATGGTTTCAATAAGTGAATCGCATCAAAACAACAGCATAATCAGTCCAATAATTTAAAAATCTATTAGTAACTACATTTCCCGACCCCACGTCTCAGAATCTTGCAAAAAGTGAATTTAATTGTGGAACTGAGATCTTAAGGCCAAGGATTCCAGCTAAAAAAGGTAACTTTTCAGGACTTTGATTACCGATTCAACAAATAGTTTGACCGAATCAATAATCACAGTCTTAAAAAGCTACTTTTGACGGGAATTGCTTGCCGTCGAGATCTCAATTCTTAAAATTAAAATTAACTTCGAAAACATTTCCGCGTAAGAAAAAGTTTCATAGTAAAATTTTTTTTTACGAAAACCGTTGGTTTAATCATCTCAATTCATGATAAGTACTGTAAAATGAGCAGTGGAAAAAATTGTTTACTAATAATATATTTTTTATTATAGAGCAGAAGCAAATTGACGAAGATATGGCGAGGTGCGTCGACTGTTTCCACCGGACTGTCCGATTCCCGGAGAAACTCATGTCCAAACTATTCTACAATTATGGCAAAATTGTCGCCAAATATCCCTGGCCTGTCCTGATAGTCGGGTTCCTCATCCAGGCACTTTTGGCTCTCGGACTGATCCGGCTATCTACCGGATACAAGGAAGCAGACACCGTGGACGCTTTCATCGCCAGAGGCACCTGGCTTTGGAAAGAGCGGCAACAATTTGTGGACACATTTGATATTGGTTTTGACAATTACTGGCCAGCGCACTTGTATGACCTTCCAGAGTTCTACATTCTGTATATACAGGCTAAGAACGATACAAACATTCTAAATACACAAGGCATGGCTGAGATTTTGAATTACTGTCGCACGTTTGAGACTGTGTCGGCTGAAATTGACGGACAAACGATTGTGTACCAGGATGTCTGCGCAAAATATAGAGGTTAATATCTGAGTTTATTAGTGACCGAAATGAATAACTCCCAGGAAAATTGAATTGTTTTTTTAAACCATCATTGTCTATGGCACTTAGCTTGCCAAACTTTTCTTAAAATCTGAAACCGAACATTACAAAAATTTACGTTTAGAAACCAAGCATACCGAACATTTTGTTACAAAATTTCGCTGTTGCAAAAAAACTAAGCATTATGACCATTTGTTACAAAATTTTGGTCGTTTTTGTTTGGTTTTCTGGACTAAGGAAGTTTACCGGAGCAAGATTAAATGAAATATTGTTTGTGTTGCCCGATTTCTCTACGCCAAATGATATATGTTGATAATATTGTCTGAACCTACTGGAAAGTAATAAAACATATGGCTTATTTGAACCGGATCCTAATAACTTAGTGAATCAGCATCGAATCACTATTTAAGCTCTGTATTTCTACCCTATTCAGTACTATGTTTATATTTTTTAGACTTCTCACGTTGACATTCTGAACAAAAAAATCAGCTCTGAATTTTTAAAAAGCAGTGATTTTTACAAAATATGCCCTCATTAAATTAAAAACATCGGATCCTCATGATGTCAACCTTAACTCTGCTCAGAGAAACCCAAGACGGGGTCTGCGTTGCCCAGAAAAACCCAAGTCTTGGCCTCTCTCTGCCCAGAGATGTCTCAAGTCTTGGCTCCGCTTCCCAAGTCTTGGCATCTATCTGCCAAGACTTGGTCTCTAGAAAATCTCTGAATCAGGCCTGATGGTCTCTGGGGGCTCAGTACGGGACTGTATATGCGCAGATTATAGATGACTTACATGTGTATTCTCTTCTCAGTAAGTAACCTCAACACTTAACAAAGTGCAGTGCATCAAACCGTACAAGTTTTCTCTATGCTGGATTTTGCTATGTTCTAGTTTTGGTAACGGGGGGGGGGGGTGCATTAGCTTTTATATCAGCATTTAAATACTTAATTTTCAATATAAACTTTGCGAAATGCATCGCTAAATCTTCATAGCTAGCATTTAAAGTTAGTGTGTTTTTCCATCGATTTTGATCTTGGCTGAGTTTTAAAGGTCGCACAGTCCCGACATTCTGAGGGGAGATTTCACAGGTGTGCTCTCGAGTGAGTCTGATAATATTCGGTCTCGCACCTCGTCCGTCCTGGGCAATCTATATCTCCACGACAAAGTGCTTTAGATTTTATATGAACATATGCTCTTATTTGAGTTAATTTATAGGCGACTGTGTCAGGTCATTCGAGTGCGACAGTTTGCTTGCCCTGAGCCAAGCTGTGGTCAACCCAGCCTCCGGATTCCTGTATGCCTCCCTCTCGCCTCTACTTAGCATCTTCGGGCAAGAGTTCGGTCCCCTTAGTGTTACGTGGGTTTGGGGTAACACTTCGACTGAGACTGTGATTTCCAGTGCAACCCATCTGGCTTTGTACAGTTACGTAAAGAGAACAGACCAGGGTGAGAAATGGAGTGCCGAGGTATTCCAGCAATTGGATACACTGAGAAAAACTTTCACCAACGCCAACTACTATCTTTACAGCTATGCTCAGGGTAAGTTAAATGCACAATTACTGTTTTACTATGAAAAATAACAGTTCCAAACTTTTCGTTGAAAACTTCTTCAACTTGAGTCAAATGCTAAGCACATCCAAATTTTGCTATCAGCCTTGTCAGTAAAATTTTCTGCGAGCCTAAGATTTTGGAACAATTGAATCAAATTTTTGGCTGAGTCATATTTATTGAAAAACATAGGAGGTGACTAAAATAGCGGGATTAAATTTCAGATTTGTGTGAAATTAACTGACAAACAGTTACCATGAACAAATGTGCAACTAATTGTTCCCAAACTCTACAAAATGGGGGCGGGTCATTTTTTCATTAAACGGATCGATATCTTAGCATCTTTGCAGAGAGGAACAAAACTTATTCAAGCGACTCTTTCAAACTTTTCATTTCTCGAGGAATTTATAAAATCAAGCGATTATTGCTTTTTTCTAAGTGATTTTTACTTTTTCCGAAAGCTAATATTCGCATATTGGAATAGTATCTTTAAGTTATTCTGTTTGTAGTTAAAATATTTTGTTCTCATTTCTCTCCTTCAGCTTTTTCACTGATAAAAAAAATCAATTCGAAAGACAAAATCAATCGAACCGTGAATCTTTTTGGTTGCATTCAAATTAAATTAGAGTTGGTGCCAGAAATAAAACAGTGTCAAAAAAATATCTAGGAAAAAGATTTTTAATTTTTCTCAAAAGAAGATTGTAGAAATTATTTAAGTCCTGATGTCTCTTTAATGCGATTTTTTGTTTGGCCAATTTTTGTCTGACCCTCTTGACAGTTCATCCTCAAAAATGGGATAAGCATGTAACACCCTGAGGGCACTCAGTTCTCTATTTGCCTTTCGCATTAAGCGCATTTGCAAGTTTTAAAGTGTCATATCACTGTAGCGCTATATTTTTTAACGCCAGATTTTTCTTAAATCAGTGTCAGATTTTAAAACCTGCAAGAGCGTGCTGTGTTTCAAGTAAAGTGATGTGACCTGTGAAAGCCATCTCGAACATCTGGCTTACAGCTCGAAGCTGGTTCACATATCTTGAATTTGATTCACTAAATCTTTTCTTAGACATATAGCTGATTGGAATGATGGAGGTTGAGCGAGAACATCTTAATGTAAATTGTACATAGCTTGACAAGAAGCTCTACTTGTTCAACGTATGGCTAGAGAAAAGAAGTCTTGAGTAGCAAGAATGAACATGAGAGCGGCTTATAAGAGATGTCTAAGTTCTAGAGATTACGACAAGTTGGTGTAATGGATAGCACACTGGGTGTGCAAGTAAGAGATGCTGGTTCGAAGCCTGTTCCGGCACTTTTCACAGCAGTTGCGCCCGCTTAGACTCCCTGAAATGGAACATTATGTGCAAACTCACATTACCTATCTTTCTTGTTTATTTTTCAGGGCGTAAAGAAGACAGCGATTTGAGAGATGACACGATTCCGCTTTTGGGCGGGTGTGTGGCTGTGATCTTTGTGTACTGCTGTGTGGCCACATTCAACCTCAAAGTGAAAGGAAACAGGGTCATACTCACTCTGGCAGGTCTCATTTCTTCAGCCGTGTCTATTGCCGGTGCATTCGGGGTCATGTTGGCGGCTGAAGTGCCTCTTGTGTCCATATCGATCATCATTCCCTTCATTGTTGCAGGTACCACTGCTGAAGTTATAAAGGAAATTCGGATCTAATGTGTTTCGCCCAAAGTGTTTTTATGATACCACTTACAAATTTCGAGTTGTTTAACGGCCCGTTACGATAAAAAATAGCACGTGCACTGGGGGGGGGGGGCATGTGGGGTGGTAGAGGTGTGAAAGTTTTATGGTCACTAAGCTTGGTGTGGGGTGAGAGAATAGGTCTATAAACTATTGTAGCAGATCTGTGAGTTTTGAGTTTGATAATAATGAATTACGAGATCTGCTGTTCAATAAAAATATCCAATAATAAATATAGGAAATGAAATGAACTCGTCCAAAAGAAAACACGATTATACTGATGCATGTTGCTGCTCCGTATGTTTTAATAAGAGCTTAGTGTAAGCCATTTAAATAATTCTGATTTTTTTCCTAAAAGAAGTTATCGACAGGACTATTAAAGAATCGCTATTTTAAAAGAATGACTGTCCTCTTTTTGAAACACTCAGGTGCAAGTTTCAGAATGCCAGATCTGTGAAGTGGCAGTTTCTATAATACCGAATTTTCCTATATACAGAGCCAAATTTTAAAGTTGCGTTTAAGTTTGCGTTTCAATCAAGATCACGTGACTAAGTTGCTAAATTCAACGCAGAATTCTGGCTTATTTCTCGAAACCCTTCGTGGTTCTCGAACATGATAGTTGAAACTATCATGTGTCTCTTCCCCTCTTTTAGGAATCGGCATTGACGCAGCCCTGGTTCTCAGTACAGAATGGGCTAGCTTGTCACCTGCAAATGGTGGCATCAGCGACCCCGTTGAGAGGGTGGGCGTTGTGATGGAGAGGGCATTCGTGGGTGTCACCTTGTCCCATTTGACCTCTGTGATCGCCTTCCTGGTCGGATTGGTGTCTCCATTCCCAGCTGTGGACTATCTCTGTGGATACATGGGTTAGTACATGAACGGACCTAAAGCCAAGTCAGTTTCAGTACTGGACAATTCTAATTTCAGTACTGATTCAGAGTTGCGACCATGTCACTTTTTGCACTTACCACCCTAAAAACAATTCTTAGACATGACAAGCACGTCTAAATGCACGTCTCTGCCAAGTTTCTTGGGTGGAGTTTCCCATATAGGTACAATAACCTTACATTTTCGGATATTTTTTGTGAACAAACAGCCAGTTGCCAATAAGTGCTGGGCAAACAATTTTTTTTGTCGTCTTGTTAAGGCTAACGCTTGAACTAAATTATTTTTTATTTTAAATTTTGTAGTTAGTTGAAAAAATTGTTCTGGACCCACATCAAGGTGTGTGCCTTCCACAAACCCGAGAAAAATTCCTAAAACATATAGGGTGCCTGAGAACACTTACAAAATTTATTACGGCCCTGTATAAGGCCGTATCAATAATTTGACTGCATCGTAATCATAAGTTGTAGTTGCCGATTGCTCGATTCTGCCCTATTAAAAATGATTTTAATTGATAATAATAAAATGATAATAAAACGCGTGATAATAAAATGGTAATAAAATGGTAATAAAATGATAATAAATGATATTAAAAATAATATAATCTCATTGAAGCTATTTTTTCTCCGCTTTTTTAATCATTGGATAAGATATTCACAGCTCTGAAAAAATTGCAAAATTTGGTACAGTGCGGTATAATTTTGCAATATTTTCTAAGATACTGTTTTTCAGAAAATTTGCCTAAATGTGTAAAACTCAAAATATCTCAGAACTCACTGTATGAATTCTTGCTGTTATTTCCATCCGATACAATACCGTTCTAATTTTCTAAGTTTGGTCAACATGGGGGCTCTGCTATATTTTGAAGTGGCAGCTTTTCCACTGAGCCAGATGCAAGTGCTAACTGGCCCAAAAATTGTAGGAGACAAACAGCAATTTTTTCTTAGCTGCCAAAACATTGAGAATTTTGCCAATCGATTGAATTTAGATGAGGAACTACGTGCTAGCAGGGTAGTACTACATGCTTTCTAATAAAATGTTGAAGGGGAGTAAATCTGAATTGAAAGTACGAGTGAAGTTCGGTTTAGGGATTAAAAAAAAAGAAATAAAAAAGTTTAAATTGCTTAAGATAAAGTAATTAAAATAGAGCCCAAGAAGCGCAAATTGTGAAGCCTAACTATTCAGGTATCATGAAAATGTGTTCAGAGGTAACATTTTGACGGGGTATACATTCATGTAAGTCAATGAAAGTTCTGAAAAGGGAATTTACTTTTTAAAAGTGACTCCAAAGCTTAAATGCAGCACCACAAAAAAACAAACAACCCACTCACAAATAAATTGAATGGATAAATATAGGAAAAGATAAGGACTTTGTTAGCGTCAATTTATCCGTCTTTTTGATAAAAAAGTCTTCTTTTTTAGTACACATAGAGATGTGGAAATGAATCTCGGGAAACACAACCTCAGCCCTATATAGCCGTCTTTTACCTCTCAGAGTAAGAGTGATATCTGCATTTCATTAAAACAAGAGTGTCTAGGTATAGTTTTAAGGCATTTGTTGAATAATTTCCTCTAAAATTTAAAAATTGAACCCTTATTGTAGCTGATAACAACAAAAATGATAACACAGAAATCTTTATTGAAGCGTACTTTATCTGCAACAAATTTTCAAAAAAATTATTAATTGCGCTGTTAGAACCAGCAAAATGTGTTCAGTACAAATTATCAGATGTTAAAAGGCTGCCATATCAAATTTAAGGTCCTTAAGGTAGCGTAAGAACCATTCTGCAGCATTAATATTGTTTACCTGCTTCCGGAACAATAGGGCTAAATACAAGAATTAGTACCATTCTGACGTTGAATTTTCACGTTTTTTCTTGTAAATGTGCTTTTGGTACTTTTGGTAATATTTGCAATTATTATAAGCATGCATTGTTATTCTTATTTGGCAAAGAACTTTCATCCTAAATCAAATATGACTAGCGCATCAGAGCCTAAAATCAAAGCTCATTTAAAACTATTGTAAATTTTTTGAACAAGATAAGGGACTCTCACATTCAACATAAATTTCAGTCCACCCCATTTATGCATGTTTAAACATAATGTTAAAGTAAAGTAGGTCTACATGAACGAACATGAACATTTTGCATTTTATACAAGCTAGCACAGTTAGGCTTTGAAGGTATTAAGTATCTCAACAAAACTCTGTTGCGTATACTGTAGGCATCAATAAAATTTTCTGTATTATATCATTTTTGGTGTTATCGGCTACAAAAGGGGGTCAATTTTTTTTAAAATTGTGTTAGGAAACAATTCTAAAATGCCTTCAATTAACCCAGATACTCTTGTTACAATGAAAAGCAAATATTCGCCAAAATTTGGATTTTGCGGGTTGGCAAAAAAGGGCTACATAAGGCTGGGGGGAGCGCTAGCAGAAAAGATTCCAATTGCCTTAGATAATCGGAGAGGTAATAGAATTCATTGTTTCAATAGTTTGTCTGGTAGGTTGCAAAAACGTATATCTTCTTCAAGTGGTGAAAATTTAGTATTTGCAGTGGTAGAAACTAGCAAGGACGCCCTGGTTTAACAAACCAATTTCAAGGAATAGATTTTAATATAGAGCAGGCAAAACAAGTACATGAAGACAGTCAAACCTATAATGTTCATATTATGAGTTCAAGAGAAGCTGCCATGAAGCTTGAAATTGTATAGGATGTGCATTCTGTTTTTAAATTGGTCCCGACTTGACTATTAGGGTTCTACTTTTTTCATCTCGATCCATTTTAATCCCCCATATTTTAACCCCATATCATTGAACACTTCTCATTTCATCCCGCCAATTTTCAGTCGACATTAAAGGCATGTTTTAACTTAATTGAGTGGATGACTTAATCTCATGTCCAGTTGTAGTTCCAATGCAAATCTCACGGGCCAATGAGGCGGGGCCATGGACCGCGAAGCATGGGCAAAAACTTATTCGACTAACTTTAAAGTATTAATTTAATTATAGATTGAAATCGTAGTGATGTGATGGAGGGATCAGATAAAAGAGAGGTTAAATGAGAGAGGGTTTTAATAATAGGGGTGAAAAAGCGGGACACCAACTATCGGTGCTCAACTAATTGTTAAGATCGTAAGGAGTGATATTAAAGTATAGTACAAAGTACTTGAGAGAAAAAAATTTATGTTGCTAGAACAAAAGATCGAACGACACGAGACCAAAAGTTCGAGCCGCGTATTGAACAATCAAATCTGAGCACTCATTTACAATACAGCGCATAACATCTTCTGTTGTGATATTTTGTTCGGTTGTGATGGATTCGTACCAAGGGCCGCTAAGGCGTGGCCATGGCTTGCGAGGTATGGCCATATCTTGGTAATTATATTTCAACTCGCAAATGATGCTTAAATTCAAACAAAAAGAGTAGAGGAATCTATTCTGTTTCGGCCCCCAGCTTAGTGAGCATAAATTTTTATGACCCCCAGGATAACGTGCTATTACTTACATAGTAACGTTTTATATAACAACATAAATTTTTTAACTGGGGGGTCATAAAAAACACTGGGGGGCCGAAACAAAATAGATCCGATTAGAAATTAATTGTCGATCAGTTGTCCCAATTTTTCTTGTTTTTGATATAGTGCCCTTTCGATCTATCGTCCGGTCACCGAAATTTATATGAGCCTCACTTGAGAGCTCAGTACAATGATATTGTGCTTAACACGTGCAAATTTTTACATTGGAATTTCCAACTTCCTGTATAAATATGGGGTCTTTCTCATTTTAGCCCCCAAGAAATTATAACCCCCATTATGGTATAATTACTATGATTGGGGGCGATAGGTTATTTGACAACTAAGTTGGGGGCTATAAAAAAGCCTTTTGCTGGGGGCAAAAATTAACATTATGCATTTTATACAAGCTAGCCCAGTTAGGTTTTGAAAGTATTAAGTATTTCAACAAAAACTCTGTTGCCTATACTGTAGGCATCAATACAAATTTCTGTATTATATCAATTTTTGTGTTATCGGCTACAAAAATGTCATTTTTTAAAAAAATTGAGTTAGGAAACAATTTCAAAATGCCTTCAATTAACCCAGAAACTTTTGTTACAATGAAAAGCAAAAATTCGACAAAATATCGATTTTGGGGTTTGGCAAAAAAGTGCTACATAAGGCTGGGGGGAGCGCTAGCAGAAAATATTCCAATTGCTTTAGATAATCGGAGAGGTAATAGAATTTATTGTTTCAATAGTTTGTCTAGTAGGTTGCAAAAACGTATATCTTTTTCAAGAGGTGAAAATTAACTCTCTTCAGTGCTAGAAGCTAGCAAGGACGCACTGGTTTAAAAACCATTTTGAAGGAATCGATTTTAAAATAGAGCAGGCAATACAAGTACATGTAGACAATCATATACATATATTGTAGACAACATAATTGTACATGTAGACAACATATATTGTTCATAGTATGAATTCAAGAAATGCTGCCGTGAAGCTTGAAATTGTATAGGATGTGCATTCTGTTTTTAAATTGGTCCCAACTTGACTATTAGGGTTCTACTTTTTTCATCTCGATCCATTTTAACCCCCCATATTTTAACCCCATATCATTGAACACTTCTCATTTCATCCCGCCAATTTGCAGTCGACATTAAAGGCAAGTTTTAACTTAATTGAGTGGATGACTTAATCTCATGTCCAGTTGTAGTTCCAATGCAAGTCTCACGGGCCAATGAGGCGGGGCCATGGACCGCGAAGCATGGGCAAAAACTTATTCGACTAACTTTAAAGTATTAATTTAATTATAGATTGAAATCGTAGTGATGTGATGGAGGGATCAGATGAAAGAGAGGTTAAATGAGAGAGGGTTTTAATAATAGGGGTGAAAAAGCGGGACACCAACTATTGGTGCTCAACTAATTGTTAAGATCGTAAGGAGTGATATTAAAGTATAGTACAAAGTACTTGAGAGAAAAAAATTTATGTTGCTAGAACAAAAGATCGAACGACACGAGACCAAAAGTTCGAGCCGCGTATTGAACAATCAAATCTGAGCACTCATTTACAATACAGCGCATAACATCTTCTGTTGTGATATTTTGTTCGGTTGTGATGGATTCGTACCAAGGGCCGCTAAGGCGTGGCCATGGCTTGCGAGGTATGGCCATATCTTGGTAATTATATTTCAACTCGCAAATGATGCTTAAATTCAAACAATAAGAGTAGAGGAATCTATTCTGTTTCGGCCCCCAGCTTAGTGAGCATAAATTTTTATGACCCCCAGGATAACGTGCTATTACTTACATAGTAACGTTTTATATAACAACATAAATTTTTTAACTGGGGGGTCATAAAAAACACTGGGGGGCCGAAACAAAATAGATCCGATTAGAAATTAATTGTCGATCAGTTGTCCCAATTTTTCTTGTTTTTGATATAGTGCCCTTTCGATCTATCGTCCGGTCACCGAAATTTATATGAGCCTCACTTGAGAGCTCAGTACAATGAGATTGTGCTTAACACGTGCAAATTTTTACATTGGAATTTCCAACTTCCTGTATAAATATGGGGTCTTTCTCATTTTAGCCCCCAAGAAATTATAACCCCCATTATGGTATAATTACTATGATTGGGGGCGATAGGTTATTTGACAACTAAGTTGGGGGCTATAAAAAAGCCTTTTGCTGGGGGCAAAAATTAACATTATGCATTTTATACAAGCTAGCCCAGTTAGGTTTTGAAAGTATTAAGTATTTCAACAAAAACTCTGTTGCCTATACTGTAGGCATCAATACAAATTTCTGTATTATATCAATTTTTGTGTTATCGGCTACAAAAATGTCATTTTTTAAAAAAATTGAGTTAGGAAACAATTTCAAAATGCCTTCAATTAACCCAGAAACTTTTGTTACAATGAAAAGCAAAAATTCGACAAAATATCGATTTTGGGGTTTGGCAAAAAAGTGCTACATAAGGCTGGGGGGAGCGCTAGCAGAAAATATTCCAATTGCTTTAGATAATCGGAGAGGTAATAGAATTTATTGTTTCAATAGTTTGTCTAGTAGGTTGCAAAAACGTATATCTTTTTCAAGAGGTGAAAATTAACTCTCTTCAGTGCTAGAAGCTAGCAAGGACGCACTGGTTTAAAAACCATTTTGAACGAATCGATTTTAAATTAGAGCAGGCAATACAAGTACATGTAGACAATCATATACATATATTGTAGACAACATAATTGTACATGTAGACAACATATATTGTTCATAGTATGAATTCAAGAAATGCTGCCGTGAAGCTTGAAATTGTATAGGAAGTGCATTCTGTTTTGAAATTGGTCGTGACTTGACCATTAGGGTTCTACTTTTTTCACCTCGACCCATTTTGTCCCCGCATACTTAACCCCATATCTTTTAACACCTCTCATTTCATCCCGCCAATTTGCAGTCGAAATTAAAGGCTTGTTTTAACATAATTAAGTGGATGATTTAATCTCATGTTCAGTTGTAGTTCCATAGCAAGTCTCACGGGCCACCGAAATTTATATGAGCCTCACCTGAGAATTCAGTACAATGAGATTGTGCTTAAAACGTGCAAATTTATACATTGGAGTTCCCAACTTCTTGTATAAATCTGGGGTCTTTCCCATTATAGCCCCCCCCCATGAAATTATAACCCCCATTCAGGTATAATTACCATGATTGGGGGCGACAAGTTATTTGACAACTAAGCTGGGGGCTATAATGGAAAGGACCATATATTTGTGCGAACTAAATTTATTGTCTTGAAATCTTTGTAGTTAAAAATCAGGATCTTTTCCGTTTGTGCTCGCAAGTACTTTATACACACCTCAGTTACGGAGCATGTGTTATTACGTACTAAAACATTATGTAAAAATATGGGGATCTATTCTGGTTTACCCCCTCCCCCAGTGTTTTTAACACCCCCCCCGTTACAAACTATATGTTGTTATATAGCACGTTGCTATGTAAAAATAGCACGTGCGCCTGGGGGCGTAAGAAACGTAAGCCTACTAAGCTGGGGGGCCAAAACAGAATAGATACAAATATGGCATGTGCGTCTGGGGGTACAAATAATATGCACCCACTAAGCTGGGCGCTCGAACGGAAAAGATCTAAAATCAATATCCAAAATTTCCAGCTGAAAGGGTTGGACTAATGTTGTTTAGATATCGGTCAATTTTTTATTATTTCCACTTGAAACAACATCAATCTCATGCAGTTAAGATCTTGGATCTATTCTGTTCCCCCCTCAGTGTTTTTTATGACCCCCAGATACAAATTATATGTTTTTATATAGCACGTTGCTATGTAAGAATATAGCACGTGCGCCTGGGGGTCATAAAAAAATTATGCTCACTAAGCTGGGGGGGGGGGGGGGGCAAAACAGAATAGATTCAAAATCTTATTAAAAGATTTCTCTCTGGTCCCCCCCCCCCCGAACCCTTTTCTCTTACTCATTGCTGAGATCAATGACCTCTAGATTTGAACATAGCCGTGACAAGTACATGAGTAACTAAATCACGCCGTGAATGTTTCAACTGGATTATACATTTTTCTCTTTCAGCTGTGTGCATAACTTTCTCTTGGTTCGGTGAAGCCACCGTCTTCCTTTCTTGCCTCTGCATACACAGCAGGTGGGCGAAACAAGACGATGATCACAGCGACCACTCAAAACCCGAACAAAATGGCACAATCTCCGCGGACCCGCCCAGCAAAACCCAACTGACATACGACTCGAGCCCCGTCGAAGTCATGACGACAAATGATGACTTAAGCGTCATTGAATCTCTGCTCATGTGGTTCTTGCCACGATTCGTAATCAATAAATACATCAAGACCATTCTGATTTTTGGTCTGGGCGTGGGGGCTGGTCTGGCTATCATCTCCGTGTACAACATACCTCGGACTGAGCTTTACTCTATTTACTACGAAGATGATTCGTCAATTGGAGAGTTTTACGACGCGAGAAGAACCGAGTACCCGTTCACTGGCAGGATCCAAGTACTATTGGACAAAGAACTCGACTATTCTTCGGATGCGGTCAGACAAACTATTCGGAACTTCTATGCCGACTTTACCGCTACCGGGTTTTATGAAGAACCGTCGGTAAGTATATTTGCTTAAAGGTTTACAACAAAACAATATTTTGTTTAAAATCATAATTATAAAGTCAATAATTTTTTTTGGATAAAGTTGTTTATAGCTGATTGGTGATTGCATCGAAAAGCTAAAACGTGATATGTTGGATTGATAGTATGAAACAAACTCTTAAGTATGGAACGAAACAGATTGGTGAACAATTTTTAATTGATATGCGCTTCTTCGTATTCAAAGAGTTCAACACATCAGGAATTAATATTGGTTTTGAGGATCTTTTTCGTTTATGTCCCCATCACGTTTTGCAACCCCCCCCCCATCGTCTTCTCAGCCGGCTATTACTGCGCTCCTAATTACAATCTAAGAATTTAGATTGTTCAAATTTGCTGTCTTTTTGCTACTCGATTTTTAAAAACAATTTCGAGAACAATCTATGAAGATTAAAAGTTCTTCAACTACTTAAAAAATTTTTCGCAGTTTTGCAGTTTCCATTGTTATTTCTACTCTCTTATTGTTTCAAAATATTTTTCTGTAATAAGTTAGGACAATTTTGCTTAACTGAGTAGTTGGCTAGGGCATAACTGAAAGACTTCGTGCTCGTTCAGGAGTTTTCCTAGTATGTTTTTTGTAAGATGAGACTTTCAGAAAAGATAAACATGTAGACCTAGTGAGCAAGAAATGACCTTGGAGGCTCACAGGTGATTTTAGTAGTCTTTTAGGCTGACATTGGCCTACTTTGGGGTGAGAAGATTAATTTTCAGAATTATTAGAGCTTAAAATTACGCGATTTTTTTTCAATTTTAAGGTTATTGATAACGTTTCGTCAAACAAAAACTAGTTTTGTTTTAGCTATTTTTTGAAATTACTCTTTAGACGCATATGTGTTGGAAATGAAAAATAAACAACAAAGAGCTCTATTAAACGTTTCGGTACATTAAATTTTTTGTTGTCAATTTTTGCGTTTTTTGAGTACTAGGGGCCAATGAAAATTTTTATGGCTTTTTTGTGGGATAGTGGATAGATTTTGCCAGAACTCATTTAGCTAGGGAGATATCAGTTTCATGAAATTTGCAGTTTTCTATAATTTTTTGATGATTTTTCCAAACGTTTGGGCAATTTTTGTTGATTTTTACTCTGTTCGTCTATTAGAGGCTTGAGCATATATCTGTTAAGATGCACGCTTGTTTTTAAGTCAATTTAAGAAGAAGACCATTTTTCAAATTATTATGGATGAATATACTCATTCAAATACCAATAAATTTGCATATTTTTGAATTAATTTCCCAGTTTTTTGTAACATTTGTATTTTTTGAATTCAAGTGATCAGGTAAACCTATTCTGACCATGAAATGGTTATTTATTGTCAGTTTTGGAATTAGCAAATGGTTCAGGAGATCTGAGCATCAATTATTATTACCGAAACGGAATTTTTTGCTCTTTTTTGTAATTTGAAATCAACACGCTGAAACCAAACACAGCCACAAATTAAACACCAATAATTTGTGTTTTCTCAAGGTAATTTGTTAAAATAATTTCGTTATAATTGGTTCCTATTGGTCAGCTGGTCAAATAATGCACTATTCTTTTTCTTTCATTTTTGGGGGTTATATTTCATGACTTCTCCTGCTGTTTTCCTAAAGAATTATTTGAACTTTGTCAGTTTTTTTGTCAATGATAAGTCAAATATGAGTACTGATTTCAACCACGCTAAAGTGATAAACAGAGGGAAAAGAAAACAAATAAGTTAAAAAAAGTTTGATCGAGATATTAGTGTTTACTTGTAAATTTAGTTTTAGTTTTTCCTTTTTGCTGATGTGAAGGCTTCAAACTTTCATAGATGTTTTTTATTAGCACATAGTTTTTTAAGTTAATTGAAGTGCAGTTTTAGATTGATGACTTAGACGATGTTTGTCAGATTAAAATGTCATTAAATTATTTTAATTTGGCTATTCTTAATTTTTTGTTTACTGATATCCTACTCAAATTAATGACGGGGCCAGTTGGTTTTTCATGAAGTTGTAATAGAAGCTACTTATTTCTTTAATTGAAGCTATTTATTTCTTCAATCGATATTTAAAAGTTTTAACAAATTGTCATTTTTTTGCAAATTTCGTCGGTGGCATTTTAGTCCTGCAAATTTTTTGTAGCGCTTTCATTTTTTATTATTTAGTCTCACTAATAACAGATATTATTGTTTGCTACCGAGAAATAATTGAGTTTATTCAAAGTTTTGAGTTCATAATTAGGGTATGTCATGACTTGGCAAAAACAGTTTTAATTATTACCTAAATGTTTTCATCACTTTAAATCTTTGCCCCATTTTTGAAGCATTTGGTTATCTAACAACTTATTCTGATAAACGACGAGTGTAACCAGGTGCTAGTTAAGCATAAAGAATTTCAATCCAAGACTTGATTTTATAGCAATTCTTCTATGACTTCTACGCGAAGAGATCTGGAAAAATTTTAGTTGATTTTTGTTTGAGTCGTGTCCAGTTTTGATTTTTAATTGCTGGTTGTGCTACTTAGTATTACAAAAACAAAGCCCATTGGTCTTCTAGTAGAACTTCCTTGTCGCCAACTTTTAAATGTCGTTTTTGTTGATTTAGATACATTTTGTTTTTGAATGAATATTGTTGAATTTTCAAATCTCGCTTTCGTTTGTGGTTGTTTCTCTCCATTTTCGGCGTAATAGAACTGCTATTGGGTGTTTATGGTGTTATTTTTTATTTGAAAGCTTTTCTGTCTGGCAACGACTGAAAGTGTATGTTATTCTCTAATTAGAATGAAGTCATCAAAAGTACAGTAACATTCCAAAGTTTTAATGGTTGGTCATAAATAAAACCCAAGCCGATCTTCTTATGTAATTTCTCATACTACGAATTTTTAGTCCAATCATTTGCGTCTGACCATTTGACTTTTCAGCCTCAAAAACAGGACAAAGAGGTAAAGCCCTGAGGTGAAGTTTATCTATGAAAATGTTGAATTAAGAAAAGTTGCCAAAATTCTCAATTTATTACGGCTGAGTGTCCAAAACAAAAAAATATATATTTTAATTATTTCTTAAAACATTAAGTTTCTACCTTACTTGTATTAGGCTTTATTATAAACTGCTTCTAACATTCATGAACTGCTTAAGTTATAAAATAAAAATCGATCTGTCGAAAAGGCATCTGATCATACTGTAGTTCTTTTCCAATTTCCTCATCGGACTTTTCCCTGACCAAATGACTCCTAATCAGACTCAAATCAGACCATCATCCAGGCTAACGTTAGGTCAGTCCAGACCCTGTTATTTCTCACTAAGGATGGCCCAGAGTGCGCGCGAGTTCTGTCTGTTCAGACATAAGGTTCCTTTCTTGCCTTGACCTGGGAGTTAAAGTTAGCCTAATATTTTTAAAGTAATCATTAGTAGTTCTGCCAGTAGAATGCAAGTATTTCTTGAAGTAAAAATTTTCGGAATGCTGGAACAATTGCCGAACAATTGACGAAAGCAAGGCTTGAACAATTTTTCGTTGTTCAGCTCTCTTTCGTGACTCCTCAGCGAAGGATGAAGATGCCAGTAACTGTTGTATTGAAGTATATTGATAATAATTTCTAACATATTATCAAAATATATTAAAAAAATTACCAATTAACCTATTATCATAATATTTCTAACATATGTCTCTTGTTTAGACTTATTGGATACCCATTTTTGAGCAAGGCATGGCGGCACAAAACCAAACCATATTCTACAACAATGAGGCTATATTCAACCAACAAGTGTATGGATACTTTCAAGCCCTAGGCAGCACTACTGATGGTCAGCTGCGCTATATCCGATTCTTGCAGGATGATATTGTGTTCGCCAATCCACCCACAGATTTGAAGGTAAGTATTATTTTTATTATTATTATCTTATGAATGTTATTATCCTATTTTTATCCTATCCTTTTTCTCCTGTGTTTTTAGGAGATTGGCTTTTTCTCCTAATATTGTTGATAATAGTAATAATAATAATTTTTCTGAATGGTTAAAACCAGCAATTTGCTCAAGTGTTTTTTAAACCAGGAAATAGGTAAAGAACGTGTCCGGACAAAACAGTCCTAAATTGCTAAATAATCCAGACAAAACAGTCCCAGACAAAACAGTCCCAAATTGCTAAATATTCCCAGACAAAACAGTCCCAAATTGCTAAATATTCCCAGACAAAACAGTCCCAGACAAAACAGTCCCAAACAAAACAGTCCCAAATTGCTAAATATTCCCAGACAAAACAGTCCCAAATTGCTAAATATTCCCAGACAAAACAGTCCCAGACAAAACAGTCCCAAATTGCTAAATATTCCCAAACAAAACAGTCCCAGACAAAACAGTCCCAAATTGCTAAATATTCCCAGACAAAACAGTCCCAGACAAAACAGTCCCAAATTGCTAAATATTCCCAGACAAAACAGTCCCAGACAAAACAGTCCCAGACAAAACAGTCCCAAATTGCTAAATATTCCCAGACAAAACAGTCCCAGACAAAACAGTCCCAAATTGCTAAATATTCCCAAACAAAACAGTCCCAGACAAAACAGTCCCAAATTGCTAAATATTCCCAGACAAAACAGTCCCAGACAAAACAGTCCCAAATTGCTAAATATTCCCAGACAAAACAGTCCCAGACAAAACAGTCCCAGACAAAACAGTCCCAAATTACTAAATATTCCCAGACAAAACAGTCCCAGACAAAACAGTCCAATATTACTAAATATTTCCAGACAAAACAGTCCCAAACAAAACAGTCCCAAATTGCTAAATATTCCCAGACAAAACAGTCCCAGACAAAACAGTCCCAAATTGCTAAATATTCCCAGACAAAACAGTCCCAGACAAAACAGTCCCAAATTGCTAAATATTCCCAGACAAAACAGTCCCAGACAAAACAGTCCCAAACTGCTAAATATTCCCAGACAAGACAGTCCCAGACAAAACAGTCCTAGACAAAACAGTCCCAAATTGCTAAATATTCCCAGACAAAACAGTCCCAGACAAAACAGTCCCAAATTGCTAATTATTCCCAGACAAAACAGTCCCAAATTACTAAATATTCCCAGACAAAACAGTCCCAGACAAAACAGTCCAATATTACTAAATATTTCCAGACAAAACAGTCCCAGACAAAACAGTCCCAAATTGCTAAATATTCCCAGACAAAACAGTCCCAGACAAAACAGTCCCAAATTGCTAAATATTCCCAGACAAAACAGTCCCAAATTACTAAATATTCCCAGACAAAACAGTCCCAGACAAAACAGTCTAATATTACTAAATATTTCCAGACAAAACAGTCCCAGACAAAACGGTCCCAAACTGCTAAAAATTCCCAGACAAAACAGTCCCAGACAAAACAGTCCCAAATTGCTAAATGTTTTCAGACAAAACAGTCCCAGACAAAACAGTCCCAAATTGCTAAATATTCCCTGACAAAACAGTCCCAAATTGCTAAATATTCCCAGACAAATCAGTCACAGACAAAACAGTCCCAAATTGCTAAATATTCCCAGACAAAACAGTCCCAGGCAAAATAGCCAATAAAAGTAGAAAAATTAGTCCCAGTCAAAATAGTCCCGAATAAATTTCGAAACCATTGTAGATATAATCTACAAACAATAAACAAACCTAATCTATGAACTAAGCTTCTGAATACATTGTTTTTAATTGATATGAATTAGCGTTAAACCAAAAAAAATCGGTTCAAAGTACATCATTCAAAAATAAGTTGTAATCGGCTAAATATTTGTTTTAGGACATACAATTATATGAATAGATTATGGCGTTTCGTTGTTTTTTATTTCAATTTTTCCCTATTTTTTCACTGCTTTCCGCTTTGCGTCACATTCCATTTTGCGTTTGAAAACTAGTGAAATCCACAGTGGAAAATATGAAATATTAAAACTTTCTGTTGACTATTTATCCCAAATTTTATAACAAAGTTTTGAGTTTGCTTCAATCAGGTTTGTTTCAACGAATGCAGACAGAAAACGTAAACTGTTTTTAAGTTAGAGAATTGTTCTTAAGAACTGTAAAAACTATTCTTAAGTAGATTTTGGTATCAATCTTAGCACGGGGGATTTCTATGAAAATGATCAATTGATTTCAAGACTAAAAAACATTAAATTCAAAACTTAAAAACTGAGAGTTAAAGTTTACATTATGTAAACTAACGATCTCATTAATTAGTTTCAAAAACTTCTTATACGTATATATATATATATATATATATATATATATATATATATATATATATATATATATGCAGTTTTTTAAGAAAATTGACATCTTATATGTTTTGACGAGATGTATCAGGTTTGTTTCAATTGGGTTTGAAACAGTTGAGGTATCTTAATCTGTTCCAGATAGTGCGATCTCGTATCTACATTTCTCTAACAGCCTCCACTACGGGTGACGCTGGCTTCAACGAAGAGATCCTGGATGCGACCAAAGATGTTCTGGACAAGTATGAGGACTCCTTGAATGTCTACTGCTACAGCTTCGTCTTCTCTGAGTTCGAAAGGAACATCCTGTTGAGAGGAGAAGTGTGGATCTCAGTTTCAATCGTGGCTGGTATGTTCATCACTATTTAATTTGAGTTCCCAAATTGTCAAATTGCGGGGCGTTTAACTAAATCGAACAGACGGTTAAAAGATTTCGACTACTTGACAGGATCATATTTAAATAAGCATCTCTAACACAGAGTAACTCGTCAGCCAGTAACGGTTGATCTTTCATTTTTGAAATCGGTCGGAAAATGCGAAAATGCTTGTGTGATAATGCAAATACTCCTAGCATTGTCCTTTTTTAACTTTTTTACGGTTGCCTCATCAAGTACATACATTTGCGTAACGCAAACTTTGCCAATCCATAAGAGTAAAATAAAGTTTAAGGTGATCTAATTGCATATATTCTGTCCCGCCATCCGTGTCTTTCATGGCCCCACTTAATTAAAATTTATGTGGTTATATAGCAAGTTACTATGTATAAAAAGTACGTACGCCTGGGGGGGGGGGGGGCGTGCGTAAAAGTTATATGCGCACTAAGCTGTGGGCCGAAACAGAATAGATCCATCTAGATCCATCTAATATTTACCGTATAGGTCACGTTTTGTTTTTAGAGGTTAGAGGAAGCTATAAATTCATATCCATTATGTGTTATCTGTGTTCGCAATGTTGTTTGTTTATTTTGTAAATATAGTTATTGTTTGTTTGTTGTGTTGGTTGAATAGTGGTGGCGATGGTGGTGACTCTCTTCTTCATTCCCTCTCTCACAGTCTACTTCCTTGTCATCTTCTCCTTCTTCTCTGCCATGGTGTCTGCGATGGGACTCATGGGTGCATGGAATCTCACGTACTCACTCGCAACATACATCCAAATCATGCTTGGATTCGGTTAGCAGTCCATCATCACTTTGTTCGAATTTTGAATCGTTTTTGATGGTATATACTTTTGCTCACTTTCATTCAGGGCACTAGCTCTCAGACATAAAAGTGAATGTAAGATAACAGTCAGTCATATACGTAACTTTCGGAACTGACTTCATACACGTAAGGAGAAAAACGTTGAAAATGTTTTTTTTCATTATTCATCGAAATTTGTAACAAGCCTCAAAATACGTTGCCATTTTTATTTTAGTAAAATTTCATTTTCTGGAAACACCAGAGCTATAGAGATCATTAGATAGATTTTTCCTCGAGTCAATAACCACGAATTTTGAACTAAGGGTAGCGAAAAGGAATTGTTTCCTTGGAAAAACTTTTATCTTGCAATACAAAATTAAAATGTAATCAGAAATAACTGCAATGAAGGCTGTTGCTATACCCCATTAAATGCGTAGAAGTTATAAATGTTTGACATTTGAGTGATAGTGGTTATGATTACATGATTACATTGAGTAAGTCCAGGACTCCAACCCGGTTGCATCTTTTGATGATCCAATCAGGAGTAATTTTGAACAAGGGTCTTCACATTTGACAATTGTGTTAAATTACTTCATCATTGCAGGCGTGTTACCGCGCTGAACTCTTAAGTAAACTCACTCGAAGCTGGTTTTTCATATCGTATCTTAATACATTTTTAAATAATACTTACTTACATTAAATAATTTTAGTTGTTCTGTAAGTCGCACCGACCTATTTTGTAAGTGGGTTTAATTCGGTACCAATAGACGCTTGTAATGACTATGAATTACAAGAGTTGATTGTGATGTGTTTGTGCTTGTAGGTTTATGCATTGACTACATGGCCCACATGGCGAGAGGATATATGGTGGCAGAGGGAGATAGTCCCAGACACAAAGTCAAAGCCACTCTGGCAACCACTGGCGTCGCCATGACTAACGCCGTCGTCACATCAGTTCTCGGAATTGTCATGCTTAGTGCCGCACCCAGTTTTGCGGCCAGAACTTTCTTCAGGTCCGAATTTAAAATTAATTCTAATGGCCATATGTAATGGCTGGTGTTTAAATGTTGCTTTGAAGTGTTTTACGAGAAGAATGTTTGCAAATTTAGGTTAGCGAAGTCGATCGGGGCAGTGAATTGGGAAATCAAACTTGCTGGCTCCCAAAAAAATTACTCAAATAAGGGGGAAAAACAAAACGTGCCAAAACGAAAAGAAAAATGATCAATTTTGTGCGTGAAGATACAAAAGTTTTTGTGACTACCTGAAGTTCTTTCAAGCGCTGCTGACCATTTTCATTACAGAAATGGGCAAGAGTTTCTTCAACAGACTAAACGAAAAAGAAATCGGATTTATTCTGTTTCGGTCCGCAGTGTTTTTTTTTTCATAGCCCCGTCACAAATGATGCGTTGTTGTATATAGTACGTTAATATGTAACAAAGTGATGGGCTGTAACTGGGAAGCGCCTGGTTGAGGGAGGGGGTAAAATAAATCCGACAAATCCCCCGGTAAAAAAATCTTTTACATGACAAATTGAAGAACAAAATTGATCATTTATTCTTTTTTGGTTTAGGTCAATGTTCCTGATCTATCTGTGCAGCTACGTGTTCGGAGTGTGGCTTCTTGCGGCTGTGTTGTCCATTTTGACGCCTGTCTTTTTGTACAACGAGAGGGAGGATAAGAAAAGAAGTGGATCGGTGACGCCTGAAGAAATTTTGGAGCCCAATACGTACCAAAATGGAGCTGAAAAAAGGAGCGTATTCCAAGAGCAGATGTAAAACCAAAGAAGTCTATTTTGATTTTGAAAATGGCTTTTAATTATCAATTATCATGGGTGAGCGAGCATTGAACTGAAATACGTTTTATTGAACGACAAATATTAAATATTAGCTTACATTTAGTGTAAAAATTGTGAATTATTTTGCATACTATTGTCCAATAAATGAAAAAATGATTTTGTACAATGCTTCATTGACACCTCTATCAATTTCCGTCTGTTTTTTAAAAAGATGAGGTTTCTCTTCAAATAATGAGTTCATTATCTTTTTGTGACCGCTAAAATACTGTCTAGGAAAAGTTGCTTTGTAATCAAAACCAACTGAAATTGAAAACAAAGAAAAAATACAATGCATGACAGCTTCAATGTTGTCCTTCAGGATTTAAAAAAGATAGGGCGGACCCTACTAGAGCTGGTAAAACATTGCAAATAGATTGCTACTAAATTTCTGCGTGTGATGTAGCATTAATTATTTCTAAATACATATCATTAACCAATAACTGAACAAAGGTACAAGAGTATAACTTTTATTATAACACTGAAATGATATTCCATTTTAAAATCGACACACATTTCAGAATTCTAAGAAAGCTAAAAAACATTAATTCAGAGCAGTAACTAATTGTTCACGGACGAAGAGTTCCCTGTTTCAAGTTGTTCAGGTTCGTCCGAAGTATATACAAGATGGAAGTTTATCTGAACAAGGCGGCTCGTTAATGTGCGTTCGCACATGATGTTCCGACCCGAGCTCATCTACATTTTTGACTAAAATGTCAACCAAATCAAGAGATAACAAAAATAGATGTTTGAGTTTAAAACAATCGTTACACATTCTATCTACTAATTGAATTACTAATGCCATGCTTCATTACAGCACCAACGTGACCTGACATTGAAGAGACTAGAAAAAAAATAGCACCAACAAAATTTTGGCGGCAAAAAATGAATATCTAAATTTAAAAGCACCTGGTAACAACGTCAAAATGCAGTCAGATAAAACCTTAACTACACAAGTTTACCTTTTACTAACTATACAGCAGATGAAAAGTTTTCTTAACGAGACTAGGTAACAAGCCGACAAAAAAAACGAACAGTGAGGCGAAACTTAAAAATTAATCAACATTTTTTGCACCAAGAAAATTCAAAAATCTTAAAAAACATTGGTTTTTAATAAAAAAATCCTTGATAAATTACTAAAAAGTCATTACAAAACCAAAAGCACCCGTCTGTGGTCAGACTATGCCATAGAAACAAACTAAAAAGAAACTCAAAAAATTACAAACGATTTGCGAAAACACAAACCTTTGCTACCATTAAAATCAATACCTATCATCTGAATATGTATTTTTAATTCAGTTGTTATTTCTGCTATTTCAGTTGAAGGATTTATACTGAAAGATTAAATAAGTTTACTTGGGCCACATTTAAAAACCATTGGGATCTGTTATTACGCGATTGTTCTGAAGGAAGAGAAAAAGAAACGCAAAAAATGGCCATTCAATAAACGTTCAGAAAAACGAAACAACAGTGGCACATGATATCAATATATATGTTATTTCTTGAAATACACGAAATTCGATGGGACATCTGATCGATGAATAGAAGTTAAATTTGACGAAAGGAACCTATTCGCTATATACTGAATGTTTCGAGCAACATCATTCATTCAGTCCTCAATTACAAGCCTATGAGATCTGTGAGCAATTTACGGCTACCTAAAGAACAAAAACAGCGAATTCAGGAAAAAAAATTGAGCGACAAAAGGGTCGAAGGCATTAAAAAAATGAACTTTTCACTAAACACTCTTCAATTTTAAATTAATTTTTCAGGAGCAATGGGAAAACCTTTTTTATCAATATAATTTCAAAAAATCAACAAATATAAACAAATACATTAGACGCACGAAAATTGCGGGAAAACACGTATTATCAACGCCATTAAATTCATTAGCCTTCAACGGAAGCCAGTATATACAATAAATGATGCCTCGAGGGGACAATAAGTTTTTTTGCCAATCGTATTTCATCAATAAGACCTTACAACAAGTTAATGACTATGAAAACAACAACAGAGAGAGGCAAAAACCACAAATTCAGTAGAAAAGTGCCTGAAGAAAATGTCGAAGCAACTCAAATCATTAGCTCTTCCCTGAAAACTTTATTTATGATCCGTTGAACTTCTTCCCTAAACCAATAGGGACTCTCAGCAGTAAGATGATGTGATAAGATTTCAAAAGGATCGAAAAACAAAATAAAGTACCCAAAAAAAATATGAATTCTCGTGGCATTGATGTTTTAAAACTAATAGGTAGAAGATAAAACCGCTAACCAGATTAATTTTGGCTATAGTAGAACGGAAATGGATTCTGTTAGAACCAACAATGACCAAGAGTATTCACGAAAAAAAATTAGGAATGGTTGAATTTCAAAAAAGTTTCGAAAAATTATTTTTAAACCCTTAACAGCCAGTAAACTCAATCTTTCATCGGAGCTCAATGACGACGCTCAGATATAACCCATAGGGAGGAAAATGATGTCTGTCATGCATAGATAGTTAAAAAGACATCACAATAAGTCTTATGACAGAAAACAATAACAAAAACAGCAAAAACTAAAATTCAGTAGAAAAACGCGAGAAGAAAGTGTCGAAGACAATTAAACCATTAGCTATTCTCTGAAAACTTTCTCTGTGATCCACTGAACGTCCTCTCTAAGCCAATTGGATTACAATAATCTTTGGATAATGTGATAAAGAGTTCAAAAGTGACCAATAATTCAAAAAATCCAAAAAAAAAATTTAAAAAAATTGAAATCTTTGTCATTGAAGTCATATAACCAATAGCTAGAAGATAAAACAGCTAAACAGAATATTTTTAGTCGCAGTAAAAAGCAAGTGGGTCCAGTCAATACTGAAACTCACTAACAGTTCAAGAAAAATTTAGGAATTGTTATTGTTCAAATAAAATTTTCGAAAAATGATTTTTATTTTAACAGACATTAAATTCAATAGCTTTCAACGGAAGTCAATAAAAACGCTCAAAGATGCCCCGGTGGCAGTACATTTATGTTTGTCATGCATAGGTATTCATTATGAGATCACAGTAAGTATAATGACTATTAAAACAACAAAAAAAAACAGGAGAAAACCAAAAAATCAGTAGAAAAGTGCAAGAAGAACGTGTCGAAGCCATTTAAACCATAAATTTTTGTTTAAAATTTTTATTGGCCATCCACAGAACATCGTTTTTAAGCTAATGGGAACTGTCAATATTTGGATAATGTGATAAGATTTCAAAAGTAACCAATAATACGTAAAAATCCAAAAAAAATTTTAAAAAATTGAAATTTTTTGTCATTGAAGTCATATAACCAATAGATAGAAGATAAAACCGCTAACCAGTTTAATTTTGGTTGCAGTAGGAAGGAAGAGGGTGCTCTCACCCCTGGACTGACTTACAATTCACTATAATAAGATTATGATTCTTTAATATTCAAAAAAAAATTCGAAAAATTATTTTTTAAGTCTTAACAGCCATTAGCCGCCCCCTCAATGAAATAGACATGTTCACTTAATGCTCATTATGGAAAATATTGCACTGTTAGTCAATGAATCCCTACCATAGGACTCCAAAAAAAATAGTAAAACTTCAAAAAGAAATTCAAAATTTCATTCAAAATTACGAAAACTCAGAATCGAAGCCAAAAAAAACATGAGCAATTCCTTGAAAACGACGTTTTTTGTTCATTGCGCTTCATTCGACTATAAAGGAGTTTTGTCATTAATAGAACGTCGATATAAAATGTGACTTGTCTCTAGGTGACTTAAAAAAGCAAAAAAGAGAAAAGTTTTATTAAAAAAAGGGCTCTCAATTCGATTTTTTTTTGATAGTGAACTTCCCTATGAGACCAGAACTAGTCTTTCTATCGCCTTGCATTCAACTTTTACGAACTCAAAATTTATTCTTTTTATAGAAATTTGAATTAATGTTTTCGTAAAAAAGATCTTAGTTTGAAGAAAATTGTACTAAAAGTGAACAATCATGCTAAAGATCCCATTGTTCACACAAAACTTCAATCCTCGATAACTCCTCGAAAAAAACGAAATTCAAAAAAATCTTTTTACTTTTGAATTCTACGCTGGACCAGCTTTTTAATGATACCACTCACATTTCTCTACGACGAATATATCGATCGGCCAAAATTCACTGAACAAAAAAAAAACCCATTTGAGTATATAGTTCCTTCCCCCACAAGTGGGGTCGGAACAAAAACAGTTAATTGGAATGTTACAATAGAATTTCTGAATTTTTAAATGTCGTCAATCTGATTATCATTCATATTTCACCCTCAATTGCAAAAGATAAAAACTGTTGAACCCCGGATTGACCGCCATAAACCCATCTTTGATACCATATCAGAATCATGTATGGTGCGTATGGTATCTTAAATACCCAACCAAAGAGTATATGAAAAAAAAACAAAACTAGGTCTCAAATTATGTATTTTGGATCGCATATTCAGCACAATGTTGCATAATTTGATTTTTTTGACAATTAAAAAATCAGAGAGTAACTAAACGACGCTTCTTATGGAAACTTCTTTAATTGGACACTTCTTAAGAAGTCGCGTCGAGGTTGTAGTTGTTTTTGATTAAAGTTCGTTTTTATAAGAACTCTTTTGAAAAAACTTATTGATAACGATCTACCACTATTGTTCGCTGACTTCTTACCTTGGTTTTTTGCCGACGAACTTAACATTTGCTCTATTGAACACCTGTTTAAGAGACTTGTCCTTAATGTCTTTTGCAATTGGATTTTAGCAAAGGGAACGCTGAGAATATTTTTTTAAAAAACAGTCTCCTTTTTTAAATGTCATTCTAAGATTGAATGTCAATTATTCTCCTTTGTTATTGGCTCTATTCTTAAAGTATGTCATCGCATAAACCACAAGATCCATAACTCAAGAGGCAAATATTTTAAACTAGCTTGGTCAGTAACAGAAATCACAGTAACACAAATCACAGAAATCGTTAAATTGAATTCTAAATTAATTCAAGATCAGAAAATATACAAAAATTACCTTATGGTTATGATGCTTATCTAAGCAAAAATATACAGAGAAAACTGAGATCAGCTAAAATTATTCTCAAAGATAGACATGTGAAAAGATTTAGAGTTCTAAATCTCCGATATAATTTTCTTTTTTCGTTACTTTTGATCGAAGTCAAGTTCACCAGTTTGATGACAGTAGATATCAAAATCGGTTTTCCATAGGTCAGAAGATTTAGCTTCTGACATCTGATTGATAGGCCAAAAAAGATCATGATAGCGCCAAGACCAAATAAAAATTAGAATCGAGTTTAATTTTGTTGCCATAATTTATTGAGAAAGCAGAGAGGTTCTTAGGTAAGTTCCTCTTTTGCTGAAACTTTACAAAGATTAACTTCTGAGTTTTTTGATGTTCTTGCAAAGCCATCACATCTTCCCTCCTTGTGGGGATAGCTTCTCCAAATCTATCCGACTGTTTTCTGTGTCATGTTCATGTGCGTGAAAGTGTTGATGATGCGCGAAATGGTCGCCCGGCGCTTGATGTTGCTGCAGAAGTTTTCCTTGATTTGAAGATCCCCAAAACTCGGTTCCAAATTTCAGGCTCCGATTGAGATGTGCTCTCCTTCACTGGTATTGATGGTATTATCATATACATTATTATTATTTTTTTATTTTTATTATTAGCATTACTTTTATGATTATTATTATTATTATTATTATTATTATTATTATTAGTTTTATTATTATGATTATTATTATTATTATTATTATTATTATTATTATTATTATTATTATTATTATTATTATTATTATTTCTATTATTATTATTATTATTATTATTATTATTATTATTATTATTAATATTATGTTTATTACTATTATTATTATTATTATTATTATTATTATTATTATTGTTATTATTATTATTATTATTATTATTATTATTATTATTATTATTATTATTATTACTATTATTATTATTATTATTATTATTATTATTATTATTATTATTATTATTATTATTATTATTATTATTAATATTATTATTATTATTATTATTATTGTTATTATTAATAAAATTAATATATTTATTATTATCTTTATTATTTATACTAATGTTTTTATTATTGTTAGTATATTTTATTATTGTGTCGCAAGTGTTTAACTGCAATCAAGTCAGAAGATCAATCTGCATATTAACGCTTTAACTTCATACTCAATATATAAAAGTTAGTTAAATAGTCTGAACTTTCGTTCCTCTCTTTTTTCTCACTACCCTACCTGATTTATTAAGATCACTGTGTAAAGCTCTGCTAATTCGAAAAAACGATCATTTCTTACAAAAAAATAACGACGAAATAACGAACAAAACAACGATTACCACGTAAGGGCTTTGATCGTTTTTGTCTAAGGAAAACGATCAAAAAACGACGATTTCTTACAAGTGAAAAACGAAATTCCTGAACACGGGAAAGTACAAACGAAAGATAATTGCATTATTATAACGTCGTCTTCTGACAAAGAAAATTTAGTGAATGGAGATATTGCATAAGACGTCTTTTATTTCCTTTCAATTTTAACAAGTGACATTCGTTCAACAACATAGTGACTACATGGCTTATTGCAGATATCACACTCCACTTGGACAGGGGAATATTCGAGGATAACAATGCACAATCCTAGAAATCTCCTTTAGTTGTGCCTTTTTTTGGAAGCCGTATCAAAATCAACCACAGAGTGGTGACCAGGGCTAGCCACCCTGAAATTGGAACGCGATAACCTCGAGGTCGGCAAATTCCTTCAATTGAAACCCTCGAATGAATAACAACTCAATCTGACAATCATTCGAGGGAGCGACTGAAAACGAGGCGCGATATTGCAAGCAAAAATGTTGCGTAGATTTTGAAAACGAAAACAACCCGATAGAGCAAATAAGCCCAATGTCGACAAAATCCTAGGTAGCCCCCAAATTGAAAATCTTGATATGTCTATTACTCGATGCAAGACCTTCGCGAAGATTCAATCATAGCAATCCGTATAAACAAATTAAGTGCTATTCTACAAAAGAAATCGTTCACGAACTAAGCATCACCTTCCAAGCACCACCTTCAAAAGACCTACAAATTACCACCTTCGACAGACTCGAAATCTTTGAAGCTATGCAACGTCCAAACCTATCTTTGAAAACATTATACAGTTGCCTGAAAGAAATAAATTCCCACTGTTGAATCGAAAAACTGGGAAGATCTCGGGAGAGATATTTTCATATCAAAACCTCAAATTCGCCATTTATCATTTATCACCAGCCCTACTCTAACGTCAAAATATATTTAGATTCTTCAATGAAGAGCTTATTGCCGAAACGCCCTAAAGAGGACTAACCCTTTATTTTATCACATCCGTCAGATCAGGCTCACAAGTAATCTTTTTTTACAAAAATTGTTTTGCTTTCAAAGTTTTAAGCATAGTCTAAACAGACGATACACATTGAACAACCCGGCCGAGTGGGCCTGTTGACACTTGCCAAGTTGTTATGGTATCTCATGTATATTTTGAGATTGTCGCCGAAGAAGAGGAGAGTTAAAAACCTAACACCACAATTAGAGAAGTCTGTTTTAGGTGTTGTACTTGAAATTTCCTAGCCTAATGAAGAAGTCCAATTAGATTTCAGGCAAAAAATCTCTTCGAAAACAATATTACATCGTTGTCAATATAGATAGGCTATCTAGTATCGGACAACATTCAACAACCTTGATACAAACAAAGCTGCGAATGCCCAGAAAGTTACTGTAAGTTTCACGTCATGCCTTTAATATGATATGACTAAGCTCAAGCACTCATATCGCTTGAATTTGAAATATTCTGTTCAGAAAAAAAACAAAAAGTTGATCTTATTACCAGTTGCTGACCACAGGGGAACAAGAATGGTGCAAAAACTCATACAAACAATTAAACGTCAATTAGCAGTCCTATATAAGGACCCAAACTGCTCAAATTTTTCTCTTAACAAATGTTTAGACAATAATATTGAAAATAACCGTCTAATTCCAAACAAAAGTTATAAATAAAGCCGTTCAACTCCCACTTCGGCAGAAAAACTGAGACCCAACTTTCCAGCAAAATATCTAAGCCTTCCCACTCCAGTCTTATAAAAACATAAAAATCTCTCCCTGATTACACAAGTAGACGCGAAGGCAATACTCACTTTCCCGAGAAGCCGTCTGGCCGCAAGGCAGTCCCTCTAAAGACACCCTCGACGTCCACTATCGAAATGAGTCCAGCCCTGAAAAGGACAACCTTCCACAAGGCCCACCAAGGCCGTGATCAAATCCCAACAGCGATTACTAAGAGAACATCTACATTGCGTAAATTTCACCGCGTAAGGATATCCATTTCCGAAATTCATTTCACTTTAGGCGATAAAACCACAACAAGAACTGTTGGTAAAGACAACGGGGGCCAAAGAAATTTAGCACGTAAAACGAAGGAACAAACGCCTACACTTTCACTGTTATGGAACATAAAACCTGATGACAACATCATCAATTATTCATCCTACACCACAATAGAACCGCACGTAAGAAAAAATTACAGTAATTAAGAACAACGATTTTGCCATTGCCCAAGAACAGAATTTAGGTCTCATACACATAGTTGCCTGTGATATGGTCGGGGACTATAATAGAAATAAGGAAAAAGAAAATTCTCTTTAGAAGAGGCCACAGTCCAATTCGCTTCTCTAAATTGAGTATCTAGAACTTCCAGACCAAGTCCTCCTCTCCAACCAAAAATGCGTGAGCTAGCCCCACAATCGTGTCGTGAACATTGCAAAAGCGAATCAAAGCAGACGCCATCCTTTAGGACAGATTACGATGCAGAGGTATACCCAAATCGTCACGGGCAGATATGCCCGATGCGTGTATCTCGTGTTCGTTTTTAACTATGTTAATACATTGAAAGTGGAACAATATTGCGGAAAATAGCTACTTTAGCAGAAACCGGTTAAACTGAAGGGAATATCGTATCCCGTGTTCGCACAAGTGTCCTAATTTTAGCCGCGAATTACAAGTACAAACTTAACAACATATTTTTTTGCGAGTTGTATCACGCATCCTCTCCATTTATGTATCAATTTTTCGCACGCAGTGTAGCTCGATTTCGCATATAATCCGCAATTAGGCCTAACTTAATTACTACTTATTTAATTAAGCCTAACTTATTACTATTAGTAGTACTTTATTACTACTTTATTACTAATTATAGTACTTTATTACTACTTATTACTACTTATTAGTACTATTTATTACTACTTATTAAAATTGGCCAGTCCCACATTGATATACAAAGCCTTTGATGTGCGAGGGATTTTTCGGAAATAAATCAGTTTTTGTGGTTGCATGTATTTAAAGCACTTTAAAGCTTTGAAAGCTTCAATTAAATCTTTATTAAAGTGGATATTGCATGCTAAAAATGCGCGCGAATAATAGATACCTAAATTGAGCGAAAACGTGCTACAAGAATTGTTACCTACTTTTCGCACCGGATGTTCTTTTATTTCGCAAAATTGGATGAACCCCTTTTGCGAAAAGTAAGATACAAAGGATGTCTCCTAATTTCGTTCCTTGCTTGTATCTAATTTTCGAGCCAATTTTACTAAGGCGTTCATTTTGGGGTATACCTTTGCATCGTAATGCACAACATCTTAGCATCAAACCAAAGCCCTATACCTCCTAAAACTCTGCCAAAGTGACCAAATCAAAAACCACCTCAAAATCCAATTCATCCAACCCCTCTGGACTACTGTTCGGACTGAGAGCCAAACAAGCAACACTCAAAGAACCAACGGCGTTCCTCGCAGCCACCCGGGCCGAGGTTTCACCCCTATTTGACCCCTAATTAGCGGGGATTAGGGTGTAATCCGTTTTCCACTGTTATTTATCGGGGAAAAGAGTGTAAGAGAGTATTTTTTAAAAAATTACTCTTTAATTACGCTCTTTTGTCAACTCTTTTTACACTCTTTGTAAAGAGTGTAATTAAGGATGGAACTATAATAGATTACACTCTTTTTTCCACCCTTATATTAAGTACCAATCATGTTTACACTCTTACACCCTTATTTTTAAGAGAGTGTAAAATAAGGTGGACGGATAAAAGATTACACTCCTTTTTCCACCCTTATATTAAGTATCAATTATTTTTACACTCTTACACCCTTATTTTTAGGAGAGTGTAATTTAAGGTGGTCGGATAAAAGATTACACTCTTTTTGCCACCCTTATATTAAGTATCAATTATTTGTACACTCCTACACCCTCGTTTCTGTGATGGATTTTCTTCTATAAGGTCGAGCAAAAAATCGACCCCCCAACCTAGTTTTTTGAACTGTTGCTATAATCTATTTTCGAACTATGCTTGCGACTTTTCAAAAAAAAAATCAGTTCGTGCAAGTGAAACTGGAAAGTGCTCAAAGGCAAATAAATTTGTGCAAATATCGATAATTTTTATTCTTGAATCATATTTTTCAATATGATCGAGCTGAAAATCAACCCCCCAACCTAGGTTTTTGAACTCTTGCTACAGTCTACTTTCAATCTATACTTGCGTCTCATCAAAGAATAAGTTTGGTGCAAGTCAAAATGGAAAGTGTTCAAAGGAGACAAATTTTGCAAAATATCGAAAATTATTATTTTTAAATCAAATTTTTCGGTATGATCGAGGTACAAATCAACCAGCCCGAGTAAGAGCTACGCGTCCCCAGTCATCAAAAAAATCCTTCATCCAATTCCACTCTCTGACGGACACACACCAAATGAATCGTGAAACAAAATTTACCTGACTTCGAACACCCGCAAGTGTTCATACATATATCAATCGACAGACTAATCACTGTCGTTCTGTGGAAATGTTACGAATTTCAACCAATCAATTTCGAGTATTTCAATTTGAATTTAAGTGCGTATAAAATGTACGTAGAAACTTCCGAAAAAATTCATTCAATCTATTTTTTTTGTAAATATAACCACGATATGTACGGATTAAAGTGGTTTTGAACTTAATAATTTTATAATCTCTACACGATTGTTGGCTGCTTATGAATCGATTTTGACGTCAATAGCATCAGGCAAAAAACTGGTAAAAGAGCATCAAAACATCTTGCCGTCTACGTTTCACTTGTTGCTTTGTACGTTATAATGCTAATACGTTTACAGCTTGGACTTATACGTCTGCTGAAGTCATTCTTCCGAACTACAACTTTGGTTACAACTTTGGCTCTGGGTTTACAAACACCCATTTCCTTCGTTTTAGCCTAATTGTGATAAATTAAAAAAATAGGTCCATCCATTCAGGCCAACTTACTTTGTACCTCTGCTCGCACAAAATTGAGTAGAAATTTAATTCTCCTTGAAAAGTTGGCTGAGTTTTCTTCCGGTTCTAATCGGGGGAGCTAAATTGAAATTCCGAAAACGAAATTCAAATCAACTGTAAGCATTCGCCTTTGTTTAGCTTTGCTCTGTCCTGATTTGGTTTCATACAAGCATCGTGTGCCTGTTACGCCACATTGACCCGCGCCACAGGAAAAGCTGGCGGAAACTGCCATGGACTGCTACTCAACTTGAATAGTGAAGAGGCTTTTTATTTATGGGCTGTGTAAAATCGTAACCAATGGCCTCAAACCAGAACTATCAGAATTTTAGGTGTGAAATATTTCTTTAAGTCGAACCAACAATTAAGTAATGCAACTAGAGACAATATAACAGCTGCAAACACCGAACAACCCTTAAGAGAACATTCAGCTCTGTTTTGGGAACAAGCTACCAAGTAGATTAGGTTCAGTAATGACTTTAACAAGAAACGAAAAGTGAAGTAATTTTGTTAGATTGGTTACCTTGAACTCTCAGAAATTTCGGGTATTCTATTAAAGATTTGGGATCTGTCGTGCACTGATTGAGAGTTGGCAGAACTTTGGCGCTTGCTGCTATCATATGTACTGTTATCACAAAGTGTGGAATCATAATAAATGTCATCATTGAACTGTTACCATGAAAGTCTCTGTAAAGAGGTTAAACCATCTCTTTCAATCTCTTGCGTAATTTATATGTAGGTATCCTAGCTCTCATGAGGTCCAATAAGAGCATATAAAAAGCCACTGCTACGAAGCTGAAGTTCATAAACCGATTATAGCGTATTACTGACCTCAATGCATTTTACGGGGATTTATATGAAATTGCGTTCTATACTGAATACTAGCTTGCTGTAATCCGCGAGTAGCTTGTTGCAACAAAAAAAAACCGTTAGTATTCACTGACATACGTTATAACTGAAAGAAAATAGAGTTTCACAAAATTCGTAATTCTGGTCAAATATGAAAATTTTTACAAGTTGGGACTCCATATTTGTCCACCCCCCCCAATTTTGCGAACCCGATATGGCTGAACCCAGCCAGGATCACCGACACCCTAGGGGGCCCCCAAGCTCTTTGTGTACCAGAATTGGTAGCGACAGCTTTACTAGTTGGGGAGCCATTAACACTTATATGGGGAAAAAGTAATAATTTTGGGGTAAAATCCGAAAACGCTGATTTTTGAGTTTCATGAACGCCACCTATTACAGGGTGCAATAAGGCCTGGAGCCCATGCCTAATTAGGCTTGATGCGGACCGTGCCCCCCAAACCGCCTTATGTAAACAAACGACCCGGAAATGTAGGATCGGCCGAGAACTAAGCGTGAACCGATTTGTCGGCCGTTTTGAAATATTTCGCTTATCACGGACGTACGACGCAACCGGGCCGTAAGCCTACAGCGGGTAAGCGGACGTGCGGACGGTACCCTAGGAATTCCCCTATGTAACTAAATTGCACGTGAGAATAGAAAAATCCGTAGTTCGCATATATATAAATTTGGTAGCCATGTTGACTGATATCTATTAGGTAAGTTCGGTGTTCGACACGTTGAAGTTTTACGGCATTGTTATGACGGAATGTAAACAAAGTAGCCAATAGCATTATGGCAAGTGGAAACGTGGTGCAATAATGACGATTATTTAGTTTGAGTAAACAAACTGTTTGCTCGGCTCAGTATAAAAGCGGCTTACACTATGAGCGCAGCGCAGAAGTTGCAAATCGTGAACGAGTTAATTATCGATTGTTTGGCATAGTTTGCCGGTATTATTGAGCGTGAGGCTCTGTGAATCGTTATTAAGCGTCGTTGCGTTAACTTTGCCGGAGCGATTGAGCGCGATGCTCTGAATAGTCGCTGTTACAGAATTAGAGTTATTTGGTTAACTTTACCGGAGCGATTGAGCGCGATGCTCTGAATTGTCGCTGTTATAGAATTAGAGTTAATTGGCAGAGTTTGCCTGGTTGATTGACCGAGAAGCTCTGAGTAGTCTTTGCGATTTGGTTGGATTATCGAGCACAGATTGCTGTTGCAAGTGAGCGAGAGGCTCTGGAACTTGCGGTATTTGATTGAGCAAGCGGCTCGGATTAGTTACAGTTATTTGGCAGAGTTTGCCTATTGAGCGAGAAGCTCGGACTTATTGCTGTTGTTAGACTGTGGTTCATCAGTCTGTTATTAGCTGAAGGATAATTCCAGCTGTTTTGATTGCGTTTGAGTATAAGCGGCAATCGGTATTACTGTAGAGTTGGATTGAGAAATAACTTAGATAGTTATTGTTCCAAGCTTGTGGTTGCTTGTGTTAGAATTAGTTATAGTAGTAGTTATTTTGATTGTCGTAGCGCATGTTACCTGATGCCTATTGAGTTATTGTAATTAGTGTTACAGTTATTTAATTTAAGTGTTTTTACCATCGACACTTATGAACAGCCAAGAGCATAACAAGGGAAATCTATTGTTGTTAAGAAGAAGACGAACCACCAAACTTAAACCTTTCGAATTGTGAGATCTGGGCGCTATTGTTTTCCCGTGATAGGCTGCCTAATAAAATTCAGAATCTTACAGTGGCGCTCCTGGGTGGGCTCCTTCTTCAGCGAGACACAATAGGGCGAACATCTACGAGTGGTAACCATGTATCGGAACAACGACAGCTGCGTGGGGGATGGCGACGATTTGTGTGACTTTGGCTCGAACCCAGGGCAAGTGGCGAGCGAGTACGGCGAGGAGATCGAAATACACAATCGACAGAGGAATGAAGAGATGGAACTGTTGGAGATGGGTAGACAACTCTACAAAATGTTTCGATCATGTTCTAATGGACGTGCTGTGGATTTGGAGCAAGTATATCGCCGGATTGCGGATAATGGACTTAACTCAACAAACGTGTTAGAAATGATGCGAGGACAAGGGGAGGCAAACCCATACACTGGTTCCCACACGCAGCCGTGGAACATAGAGGGACGTGAAGCCTATAGAGCACCGACAGTGAGCTACGCCGAACAGGATGCTGAGACGAAGACCAAACTGGACGAGATAAGTCCCAGACTGCAAGCCATTCAACAAGGTATCCACGCATTTGAAAGACAGGGACCCTATGAGATGGTGGAAGACTTCGCACAACGTGTTCATCTGTGGAGTTTAGAATTGAGTTGCTTGGATGAAGGAGAACGAGATGACATAGCAATCGACGTGATGTGCACAAAGGCTCGCGAGGAATTGAGGGCAGGACTCGGAGCGAGCCACCACTATAGCTATTTCGAAGAAATTGTCTGGGAGCTCCAGAGATTGGAAATTGAAACGGAAATCCTGGTTCCAAGATCAGAGACCCGAAGTGATGGCAGCGAGGTGGCGGTGTACCAAACATCGAACGTGTGGTTAACCCATAGCAAAAATGAGACCCAGCAAGGGAGAGTATTTGAAACTGAAAAACTTGTAGAGGAAGCCGTCTCCTCCAAAGACAGCCGCAATTCCACAGCACAATCAATTCCGAGCACTGAGTGGGAAGTGGAAAAGGAGACTGGAGTACTAGACATCGACTGGTCCAAGAGTATGGAGCTAGAAGGAAGAGAGCATGAATTGGACTCGCTGATTGAAGACGAGTTAGAAAACTTAATTTTCCAAACACCAGAGGAAGTGGTAGCCGATTTTGCGGAGCGGGTAATTGCTTGGAGCACCAATCTTGCTCTCAACGAGGCGGACACGGAGTACGCCAGGATTCAAGCACTCTGGCTCAGAATGACAGATCAAATCTACCTTCAATTGCCTAGAGACAGGAACTGGAGCCACATGTCAGATCTAGTGGAAGACATGCAGGTGGTGGAGCGGCAGATCAATGAGAGACTGCAAGAGTCGGTTGAGTGCATCGAATTAGTGGAGACTGAGTTAGCAGCAGCTAGTGCAGTCCTGGTGACTGATGAGCCCAAAAACACTGATCAGTGGGACGATCAAAATCAAAGAGGGTCTACGGAAAACATTCTGGGTGACATTGAAGAATCAGAAACGAATTGTTTAGCTCTACTCACCGGTGAGAGGAGAATAAAAACCTACCCCTTTCCTCACAGCGATGAGCAACCGGACAAAGTAGTCACATTGTGCACTCAAAAATTTCCATTACTGAAAGTAGTGGCAGCAACAGACGGAGACAAACTAGTTTGCGAAAGTCTTGCCTCACAAATTGGCCCGCAAGAAGACAAACCAGGCAATCACAAGACAGCTGGGCCGTCAAAGGAGAAGAAAACAAATGTGAAAGAAAGAAAAGCAAGTAGAGGATGCAGAATACGATTTAGAGTTTGTCACCAAAAGAAAAAGGGGTCGAGCGCAAGGCAACGCTCCCGGAGCCTACCGCAGAACAAAAAGAGAAACTCTGATTCCGCAATAGGGAACTGCCAATTGCTGAGGTGTTCAGTTTCTGCAATTCTGCAAAAGACTTTGCTCATCTTGACAAAACTGATGGAGATTGTGTTTCTTACGGCTGCCTGGAGCCAAGAACCGCAAAGCTCTTCGAATTGTATTTCAAACGCTGAGGGGGACGGTTCTTTGGCAGGTCCAGACGAACGGCACGAGGTGAACAGAGGAAGCTTACCTGAGGAAGCCTTACACACTGAACTATACGTCAACAACGCTGTAGCGAAAGTGGAATTAGAGGGAAGAAAGGCAAGCGAGCCAGTTTCAAGCAACGCGGAGCCATCGCTTAGACAACATTCGAACGAAGGGCCCAATGAAGAGCTGCAACGCAGCCAGGGACACGCTGACTTTGGCATTCCGACCCCCGATTGCGAGGAGAGCTTCTCAACAGATTGGGAGCGTCTAGCTGCTTCCTTCATGGCAATAGACGAGACGCAGAGTGAGCAGAACTTTGAATTACCACAGTCGGAGAGGCCGAAGACTACGCTCAGAGAATCATTGCATACGAGGTCATCGGACAAGCAGCCGGCTGTCCAACACTTGAGCGCACATCGTGGCTCAGACATAGACTCTAAAGTTGAGTTTAAATCTCAGTTGCATGCGGCTGACCATTGGAGAGAAGTGACTGGTCTGGAGGAACCAATGGTAGCTAATAGTCAGGAATTGTTCTCCAGTAGTACCACGGAACTTGGTCCGCCAAGTAGCGAGAGAAGCGGCTGCCAAAAGGAAACCCCTTATCAGGAGACGTTGACGGCAGAACAGAACCCCACAGGACCTAACCAAAGCAGACGAGCGAACCTGGCTGCGCAAGAAGCAGTAGCGACGGACAATCAAACCTTTCCTCCAGCGGATGGGAGGGAACAAAACCACAGATGGAGTCAACCCCTATATGCAAGCCAGCCAATTTCTGGTCAACCTCCGGACGGGAGAAACATGTCTCTCAGCCGATGGGCAACAATGAAGGGAACCCAGTCAGAGTGTAGAAGGGAGGAGCAGCAGGGACAAGAAGGAGGAATCACGTGGGACATTTCAATGGGAACTCAGATCCTTGGTGTGGCTTGTGAAATCCCGTTTAATCCAGGTCCTTCACGAAGTCCGTAAGACTTTTCAAAGTTCCTGCTCATTGACATTTTGTTCATCCATTCATGGTACTATAGATCATCCACTGGTGCTATAAGTATTACTAGAGCAGTAATTTGTTGCCCTCAGGGGGAGTTGACAGTAAGCAATCACAAGCTAGAACTCAAATAGGACTAGGTAAACAAATAGGTAAGGTGATATAGGAACGTGTATTGGTTTAGCAGATGTCAAACAGCATCATATGCACTCGCTAGTTAAACCTAAACACACCAGGCATCATAGTTAAGTATCAACAGTCTCAAGCCGGTTATCATTCAGCTGGCAACGCGAAACCGCTTAAAAAGGCTACTTAGAGAAAGTACGGAGAAAACGAAAACTATAAATGGATCCGCAGTTTAGCGTGAGGCAAGCACTGCAGGACGATGGAATCTTCTCACCAGAAGAAGTCGAAGCCGCTGCCAGGAACGTAGCACGAAGCCTGGGAAGGGACCTTAAAACTGATGTTGACCTTGCAATGCTCGAACTGAAAGTACGGCATCTCAACACGTGCTTCTTTGCCCATTGGGATTATTCTATCCACCAAGTGCTTCTCTATATGGATCAATCGTATATTGGACAACCAGCATTGATGGCCAATGAGATACACAGGCTCGATGTTTTCCAAAGGAGTGGGGGTACTCCAACTAAAGATGGAAAAATTGGAGGAGTCTCTAAAGAAACACTAAAAATACTGCGATTTTTTGAGAAGGGTGCAAAGTTGAAGAAATATAGAGAAATATCAAAGGTGTGGTGGAGCCCAACCGAGGGAGAGCTTTTTCGCAGTATGTACAACACTCTTGGAGAAGGGAGTTAGTGGGGTCAATTTGGAAGACGATACGCTCAGGAGCTTGATTCTGAGACAAGTGATAGAGCGAGCCGATAGAGAGGCGGAAGCTTAAATTGGACATTTAAATAGGATGAAGAATATTGGCCTAATCGAAAACTTTTTGTGTGTTCAAAAATTCTTGGTTTAAAAGTTACAATTTTACTGATAGTGCATTTTGATCTGATGTTAAATTTATCCAGGAGGATAAAAGGTATAGAAGGGAGGTATGTAAAATCGTAACCAATGGCCTAAAACCAGAACTATCAGAATTTTAGGTGTGAAATATTTATTTAAGTCGAACGAACAATTAAGTAATGCAACTAGAGACAATATAACAGCTGCAAACACCAGACAACCCTTAAGAGAACATTCAGCTCTGTTTTGGGAACAAGCTACCAAGTAGATAAGGTTCAGTAATGACTTTAACAAGAAACGAAAAGTGAAGTAATTTTGTTAGAGCGGTTACCTTGAACTCTCAGAAATTTCGGGTGTTCTATTAAAGATTTGGGATCTGTGGTGCACTGATTGAGAGTTGGCAGAACTTTGGCGCTTGCTGCTATCATATGTACTGTTATCACAAAGTGTGGAATCATAATAAATGTCATCATTGAACTGTTACCATGAAAGTCTCTGTAAAGAGGTTAAACCATCTCTTTCAATCTCTTGCTTAATTTATATGTAGGTATCCTAGCTCTCCATTTATATGAGGTCCAATAAGAGCATATAAAAAGCCACTGCTACGTAGCTGAAGTTCATAAACCGATTATAGCGTATTACTGACCTCAATGCATTTTACGGGGATTTATATGAAATTGCGTTCTATACTGAACTCTAGCTTGCTGTAATCCGCGAGTAGCTTGTTGCAACAAAAAAAACCGTTTGTAGTCACTGACATACGTTATAACTGAAAGAAAATAGAGTTTTACAAAGTTCGTAATTCTGGTCAAATATGAAAATTTTTACAAGTTGGGACTCCATATTTGTCCACCCCCCCCCCAATTTTGCGAACCCGATATGGCTGAACCCAGCCAGGATCACCGACACCCTAGGGGGCCCCCAAGCTCTTTGTGTACCAGAATTGGTAGCGACAGCTTTACTAGGTGGGGAGCCATTAACACCTATATGGGGAAAAAGTGATAATTTTGGGGTAAAATCCGAAAACGCTGATTTTTGAGTTTCATGAACGCCACCTATTACAGGGTGCAATAAGGCCTGGAGCCCATGCCTAATTAGGCTTGATTCGGACCGTGCCCCCCAAACCGCCTTTTGTAAACAAACGATCCGGAAATGTAGGATCGGCCGAGAACTAAGCGTGAACCGATTTGTCGGCCGTTTTGAAATATTTCGCTTATCACGGACGTACGACGCAACCGGGCCGTAAGCCTACAGCGGGTAAGCGGACGTGCGGACGGTACCCTAGGAATTCCCCTATGTAACTAAATTGCACGTGAGAATAGAAAAATCCGTAGTTCGCATATATATAAATTTGGTAGCCATGTTGACTGATATCTATTAGGTAAGTTCGGTTTTCGACACGTTGAAGTTTTACGGCATTGTTATGACGGAATGTAAACAAAGTAGCCAATAGCATTATGGCAAGTGGAAACGTGGTGCAATAATGACGATTATTTAGTTTGAGTAAACAAACTGTTTGCTCGGCTCAGTATAAAAGCGGCTTACACTATGAGCGCAGCGCAGAAGTTGCAAATCGTGAACGAGTTAATTATCGATTGTTTGGCATAGTTTGCCGGTATTATTGAGCGTGAGGCTCTGTGAATCGTTATTAAGCGTCGTTGCGTTAACTTTGCCGGAGCGATTGAGCGCGATGCTCTGAATAGTCGCTGTTACAGAATTAGAGTTATTTGGTTAACTTTACCGGAGCGATTGAGCGCGATGCTCTGAATTGTCGCTGTTATAGAATTAGAGTTAATTGGCAGAGTTTGCCTGGTTGATTGACCGAGAAGCTCTGAGTAGTCTTTGCGATTTGGTTGGATTATCGAGCACAGATTGCTGTTGCAAGTGAGCGAGAGGCTCTGGAACTTGCGGTATTTGATTGAGCAAGCGGCTCGGATTAGTTACAGTTATTTGGCAGAGTTTGCCTATTGAGCGAGAAGCTCGGACTTATTGCTGTTGTTAGACTGTGGTTCATCAGTCTGTTATTAGCTGAAGGATAATTCCAGCTGTTTTGATTGCGTTTGAGTATAAGCGGCAATCGGTATTACTGTAGAGTTGGATTGAGAAATAACTTAGATAGTTATTGTTCCAAGCTTGTGGTTGCTTGTGTTAGAATTAGTTATAGTAGTAGTTATTTTGATTGTCGTAGCGCATGTTACCTGATGCCTATTGAGTTATTGTAATTAGTGTTACAGTTATTTAATTTAAGTGTTTTTACCATCGACACTTATGAACAGCCAAGAGCATAACAAGGGAAATCTATTGTTGTTAAGAAGAAGACGAACCACCAAACTTAAACCTTTCGAATTGTGAGATCTGGGCGCTATTGTTTTCCCGTGATAGGCTGCCTAATAAAGTTCAGAATCTTACAAGCTAGGTATTGCTTGGAAACGAGAACGTCGTTGAGAAAATTAGAACTAGTAGAACAGAAGAGGTTGTGAATTTATTAGGTTTCGAAAAGTACACCGGGTTTTGGACAGCAAAGCAGTTCCAGGGTTGACAAGAGGTCTGACCAGGAGATTAATGGATGATCAGTTCCGAGAAGTGCAGGGGGTTGTGTTTGTGTGGTACCGTTGTTCAAGCAGGACATTGATGTTACTCCAACAAAATCCTTGAAAAAGTAATTCAGTAGTCTGTCTATTCATTTCATCTAGCCTTACAGAAGCTGTAAACTTTCCTTGAAACTGTTTCCCTTAGATACGAGGAGCCTGTGTTTCTGACTCTAACTTTAAGGGCGATTGCATGATGATTCGAAAACAAACTGATGTCCAGATTAATTTTCTTGCAGGACAAATCTTCTGTTTTTGGGTTTACTAAGACATGATCCAAAGTACCTGATGCTGCAGTAGGGAAATCAATGATTTGTTGAAAACTGTAAGAGTTAATTAGGTAAACAAAATTCTGCGTATCTGAGTTCTTATCTGAGAAATCGCGCCACTCAATATCCGTCAGATTGAAATCACCATACACAATAGTTGAATAGAAGGACTTTGACAGTGTAAAGATTTCCTCAAACAGTAAATAACCATCTTGAGGTGCTGTATCATACGGAGTGGGACATGATGAGTTGGGGGGCATAAAAACACACAAATAAAATATCTCAAAAGTTAAAACTGAGAGAACAAGCTAACACGCCTCCATCAATGCTTGAATACGAAAGATTGCGTAATTGCGAAGAAATAGCTCGTTGTCGTGAAATGAGCATTGAAGCGAAGTCTCTGTAAGCATGAAGAAGTCTACATTTCTCGAATGTACGTAATTAGCAAGTCTGGTGTTTTAGCTCGATTGATTATACTACCTATATTGAATACAAATAACTCGAGATATTCCTCGGACTCCTGTTTCAATTTTAGTCACCATTGAGATACCTCAATTTCAGTGCCATCATGGAAGAGCTCTGGTTTGCTAGAGATTTGCTAACAAAGATCTTAGTTCCTTCGCCTTGATTATAGTATTTAATTTTGTGAGCGTTTGCAAACAATTTTCTTACCGTCGAGGAATTGTTGAAAGCCACTAACAGCGATCTTGGTTTTAAACTTGATTTGGTAAACTTACCCAATCGTCTGATATTGGAAACTGTGTTGTCTTTTTCTCCATGAAAATCACTGCTTCTCTGAGTCTCTATAATTTCATGCTGCATAATGTCCGAATATTTTGAATTTGGTTGCGAAAAAAATTCCGGTTTACCTGAAATTTTAATCTCCAAACTGGTATCTATCTTTAGTGAGCTTTCAATGTTGACATTAGGCAGTCTTGATTGGGGAGGAATTATAGAGTGAATTTAGTTGCGAAGAATATGGCTAAGGTTACAATAAATTGATTAAAAGAACATGTCCAAAATTGAAAAATCCGGAAGAGGAGTGTTTTTAAAAAAAATGATAACAGATGTAAATATGAGTTGTAAATAGACTAAATATTGTATAGAAGGAAAAATTTTTGATTGAATCTTTTAGAATAGTTCCTAGAATTGTTTTAAGTGTGGTCTCAAGCAAATGTAAATACATATTCATTTTATCTTTTTACAATTTGTAAAACAGTTTTAACCTGTCGGTGAACGTAAAGTTCGAAAACGTTTGTATCAGATTTACCGAGATGTTGCATATTTTGGCTGCAAGTTCGCTTCATCACACTGTAAATGGTCTCCCATTTTCAAGCAAAAAACAGTTTTTAGGGAAAATTACATCGGTTCCCGGATTCTCTTTCAACAGAAAATCAAAAAACTGGTTCAAAAATGCAAGAAATCTCCTTAAGAAGGGTCATCTGAGCAAGAGAAAAGACTTGGTAGTGTGGCACGACCTGATAAATAACACAATTTCACGTCACATGTCGAACAACTACCAACCTTGCAGCGTGCCGGAGTTGACATCGTTTCTTAGAACGAACAAAGACCGCTTCAGTGCTATTGTTTACTGTCGACGTATTGGCACAGAGGACATATTTCAGGAGCTGCTGAAGTCTGAGGTACTGGTGCTAAGCGTAACCAAACGCCTGATGTCGAAGCCAAAGTGGAAGACGCAGCCAGGAAAATATTCCCAGCTGCATCAGGAAGCTGGGCTGGAGATTGGGACCCTGGACACTGTACGCCATCAGTACAACTTAAGAGGGCTGCTCAAGAAAGGAAAAGGCAAGAACTGGGGCAAAAGGCAGAGGAAAGCGGAAGCCAATATAAGAAAGGTGCAACAGACACAGACTGACGAGGAGCTCCTGAACAATCGGGATTCTTTGCCCCTGTCCTTGAGCTTCTTTGGGGTATGTGGTTGCTGCTACCAAAGACGTGGCTCAGGTATGTTTTGAAATAATCAAACTGTTACAAATTTTATCTAGATTACTTGAAAACCCTAAATAAGTTCAATAGCTGCAATTTTAAAACAATGCCTTGACAATGACATAATTCTGGATTTTTTGAGGTTTCGCGCTCCTAAAAAAGAAATTTTTCTGAACAAGGGGTGCACAGTTTTCATTTAAAGCTCCTGAAGCAAGAAACGAACCGTGCGGAAAAAGGCCGTAAAGTGTTCAAGGAAAAACTTGAGCCAGATAGGAGTAATTTTAGGGATAATGTGAGACCAGAACTGATGCCATCCGTTGTTGGCAGCATTAGGCGTGAAATGAGGAATCACTCCGCAATGGACCATTAAAGACTTAATGGAAAATTTGATAAACTGTCAGAGAGACAGGATAGACCACTGCGAAATGGCTCCCATAGTAATGTTGTGATAATGGATGCCGTGAACTTCCAAAGTTTGTACTTGACATCCTATCGTTGGACCGAAACACCCTATGAGAGATAATTTTAATGAGGTGCACTTCTTTTCAGACGTAGACAAACTTGTACGTGAGTTACGCGAGAATAAGACTGAGGGTGAGAAGCTTTGTGAAATTGAGGCGTCCGCAAAATGTATGCAAAAAATATACGCGAAACCCCAATGAATAGAGCTGTCAAAAAAGTGCATGATTACCTAAAAGCCAATGATTTGCTGGCGGTACCATTTGACAAAGGCTGCGGTTTCTGTGTGATGAAGAAGTCAACGTACAGGGGAAAACTTGATGAGGTGCTGAACTCAGATCAGTTTCAAAAATTCAATGGAGCAAAAGATGATATTGTGATCAAATATGAAAAACAGATCAACAACAGCCTGCAACAATTAATGAAGCAAGGGAAAAATAGGGACAAAATTTATCAAAGACTCAGGTCAACAGGTTCATAACCAGCGAAGCTTTATGGCCTGGAAAAGGTACATAAAAAAGGCACACCTGTTCTTTGGATACCTGGTAGTAGCTACGAAAACTTAAACTTCTGACATCATTTTTCCAGAAACTACCGGGCGCAAACCTTGAAACCAACACCCAAGATAATAGAACGGCCTTAGAGTCTCTCACTCTTGAATATGACGAGCAGATAGTATCTCTTGACGTAAAAAGTTTGTACACCAACGTTGCGGTTGGAGAGGCTATAGAAATTGCTCTAAGAGAACTCTATTTAAGCAACATAGCTCCAGATATCCCAAGATCCGCCATGAAAAGTTTGCTAAAACTTGCGGTGCCGACTGTTCATTTCAAATGTAATGGGTTTTGGACTAAACAATCAGATGGTCTGGCTATTTTACAGGTGGTTTTTACAACGCGGAAACTGAGATCATGCCTCCCCACCCTGAAATCATCTTTCGATAGAGACCTGAGATCCCACGTGGTATATGAGATTAAATGTAATGGATGCGGATTCATCTATGTTGGACAAACAAGCCCGCATGTTAGCACAAGGATCTAAGAACATCAAAAGAAGGATTCACAGTTGGGTCAACATCTGGTTGAATGTCGTGGTACCACGAAAGACTATGAAAGGAAAATTTTGGACGTCTGTCGAAAAACTGTCTGTCGAAATTCTGGACAGTAGAAAAACTAAGGATTATCGAAGCTATATACATCAGCAAGCTGAAGCCGGCACTAATCACTCAAGATGAATATAGGGGGCGGGAACTCACGTTAAAATATTAGTTCAATTTTTAATTTTGACTAGATGAGAATACATAGGGCAAAAAACATTTTGTGTATGACGAAACGAAATTTGCAAATTCTCAACAAGAGGGCTACTCAAAATTAGGGCAAATTCGGAATAACCCTAAAAATACCAAAACGTGGCCAAAATTGAAAAATCCGGAACAGGAGTGTTTTTAAATAAATTGATAACAGATATAAAAATGAGTCGTAAATAGGCTAAATATTGTATATAGGGAAAAATTTTTGATTGAAATTTTTAGAATAGTTCCTAGAATTGTTTTAAGTATGGTCCCAGACAAATGTAAATTTATATTCATTTTATCTTTTAAGAATTCGTAAAACAGTTTTATCCTGTCGATGAACGTAAAGTTCGAAAACGTTTGTTTTAAATATCGGAAGTAATTTGAATTTGATAAATCTGTTTCTTTCACATTATAGAGTGAGTTGACTTAGCTTTCAGGTCTGACAGTGTCGATTTGATTTTCTGTAGACTTGTTTATGGCTTCCTTGAATTCCATCTCTTTTTGTCTTCAATCTCACTATCTTCTTCACGACTTTAGTTCAATCATTGCAAAACCAGAAGACGCCTTCGGTTGACATGTCAACGCTTCAGTTGGAATCTTTGTGCATGTGTGGTGTACTTAGCACCCACATTTGTCACATCCAATAGAATTTGTAGTTTCATCAACTGTTGACGAGCAATGAGTACATGTTAAGTCTGAACCACTACTGGTTGACTTTGTCCTTCTCATGTTTCGCATACAATATATGAACTATTTGATGAGTTTATCACAACAATTAGGCTGTGCAATGCCTCCACGGTAATCATTTTTTCAGTGTCGCTGCACTGTTCAATGATTCGCCAATCGAAAGCCTTTGACGAACCGCAATATTGCATTATTCGCTAGCGTGCTGCCCGACCGGTGAATCAAGTCCCTGGTGCTCATGTCATTCTCGTGGTAATATGACGGCAAGTCTGGCCGGCAAAGGTTGCTTCAAATCCACTACAAATTTCATAAACCACGTGAGATTTCAGATTTTTTCGAAACTCGACTAAGGCGAAGGCAAGTAAGTTTTCAATTTCCTCTTAGTAAAAATAATATTTAACCGATATAGATATTTTCTGTAGTTTTTCTTTCAATGGCACGCTTATATTGCCTGAATTGCATTAAAAATGTGGGGATTTCCTCTCGACTATTTTTTTGCACATGTTAAATCCAGAAAGTCAACTTAGCTGTGAAGTGAGGGACCCAAGCCACGAATCACTGATTCTAAGCCTAAACAACTGTACTACTAACTACATTTTAAGTTCTGTTACAGAGTGAACTCGACGGTCGGAACTAAATGACTTGTTGAACTCGTTTCATCGTATTTGATTCCAGTGCCACTCAATCGGTTTCTTGGAAGTAGTGGCCGGTGATAATTGCACTATTGCAATATTCTTATTTCGTTACACTCATATGTGGACTTTGTGCATGTAAAGTGTTGCGACTCAATGTGAAGAAATGAGTAAGGAAAAGAAAATCCTTACAAAAACGTGCACTGTTTGCTACTCCCTCTCTTGTTGAAGTAGTAAGAAGTGGTAGTAGTTTAGGCTTCAGTGTCGTGGCACGCGGGTTTTCTGCCCCTCAATTGCTGTTTATTTTGACCATATGTACGCAAGCGCTCTTGCTGGAGTTCTGTTGATTCCAGTATATTTTAGACGCTCTTTAAACAGTCCATTGTATTTTGCTTTTACTGACAATATGTAACAACTGACTGGATCTACTCCAGAAGTTTTGATCTGCTTTCCTTTGCAGTTAAAAGAATCGGATCTATTCTGCTGCTTCGGCCTCCACTTCCAAATTATGCGGTGTTATATAGCACGTTAGTATGTAAAGTAATAGCACGTTCGGATTGTGAATGTAAAAGGTATACCCACTAAGCCGGGGGAGCTGGAACATAATAGACAAGTAGAATCACATTGCTATTTACTTAATTCTCCTAAGTATAATCGATTATTAAACATTACAAAAACTATAAAAGCGTTCAAAGATAATCCGAAAAATCCGCCTAGGTTTTTTTTGCAACCAGTAAATTAAAATTATACAAACAAAAAATTACCTCAAAAAACATCAATCAATTTTCTTAAAGAATCACATTATAAAATTTTCTTCCGGTTGTTTTCTTCCTAGTAATAAAAATAACTTATAAAAGCTCCTATGTTACTATTCAAAGAAATATGTTCATGTTGTGATAGCACGAAATCATTCAGCGTTTTCTTAAAAACTTTTTCATTTTTTGCCAACCGAAGCCACTGTTGTAACTTTTTCCATTTTTGTACGCATTGACGAACAAGAGAATTGATTCCATTGTTCGAGACAGATTGTCAAAATTCCAATAGAATTTTGACAATCTGTCTAATTTAGAATCTTTTTGTTCGAGTGTTTTGATAAAGACTCAGATACCCGAGATTTTCAGATTTTTGTGGTCTGGTTATATGATAATGAAAATTGATTAGCGACATTTTTGCTATTATTAGCTCAGCTGGTAGAATCCTTGTCCGAATTAGCAGATCACTCGCTTTGTCATACTTTTTGCGCAGAAAGCACACCTTTATACCCCTGTTAATCTGTCGATTAAGGCTTGCTAAATTTTTTTGCAGATAAAAAAGATTGCCGAAAACGATAATTGTGAAAGCACGTGATTTTAAAATTAGAATGCCCGCGTTCAAAGAAATGTATTATTAGGTATATTGATCTTGTAGCATGAGTCATCTTTTCTAAGATTTTAGTCAGCTGCTCATCGAAATTAAGGTTCCTGTCAATTTGAATACCAAGATATCTGCAACTTTTTGTGTTGTGAGGACTGCGTTTTTGTAAAAAACAGATCCGAAATCAGAATTATTGCACGAAAGATTAATTCAATTTTGTCTGTATTCAATGTTGATTTGTTCATCTCTACATATTCCTGTGTTTTTTGTAAAATCTCCTTGACTTTTCCATGTAAGCTACTTTCCTCTCCACAACAGACAATACTTGTGTCATCTGCGAAGTGAATTACTCTTTCCGTTGTGTTAATATTAGATGGAAAATCAGTCGAATATAAAACAAAAATGAGTGGTCCCAAAACAGTTTCCTGTGGTACAGCGTGATTCACAGTTTCACAATCAGATAACATGCCATTTAGTTTTACCTTTTGTCTGCAGTTGGCAAGAAATGAAAACAGCAATTCTTTCGCCTCCTGGGAAAAACAATACGTTTCAATTTTTTAATGATGTTATGCGAAATGAAATTAAAAGCTTTTGCAAGATCTAGAAAAAATCAAGAGTTTACTTTGGTCTAAATTATACGAAACTGTTTCAACCAGTTGTAAAACTTCATCGGTTGCTGAATTTTTTTCTGAAATCCGATTTGATCTTCATTTATAATTTTTTGCTCATCAATGAAATCCGTCATCTGAGTTAGAAGGAGGCGCTCAAAAATTTTTGCTAAACTCAGAGTTACAGAAATTGGTCAATAATTTGTGCTATCCAATTTACCACCTTTTTTGAAAATTGGTGTTAAATAGGCTAGTTTCGTTTTAGTTGTGAAAACTTTCTCCTTAATGTATTCTTTTAAGGCGAACTAAATGTACGCCTATAGCTAATTTGCACGTCTTTTTGAGACAAATTGATATCAACCAGTTCCTGCTGCTTTGTCATTGTCCAGCGAGTCAATGACTGAATAAAATTCTTTTCTAGTCACAGCTCTGATTATGAATTCGGGTATATTAAATTTGTCAGGGTATTTATAAGTAATATCTGAGGCTTTGAAAACTAGATTAGCAAATGATCTATTAGACAATTGACAATGTTTTTTCATCCCTTGAAATTTCACCACTATTTAATCTGATTTCATCAACTTCGAATTTTTTTCACTCCGACTGATCTTCTGTTTTTTGAATTTCCATTGTTCCTTACTTGTTGGTAGTTTTTCGAAGAAATCGAGGCAAAAGTTGTTGTGCGCCCCCGTTAATCTCCTATTAACTAATTTTCTTACGCTTATATTTTTTGTACGTCTCACTGTCAGGACTTTCCATTTGTTTGAACAGAAAATGTTTTTTAGGCAATCAAATTCTTCAATTCTTTTGTTTGATTGCCCAACCACGGCTTAGAATTCTTAAATCTTACCCCGGCTTTTTAACAGTCCTAATCGGTGCGTGTTTTTCAAGATTTTTCTCCAAAGTATCGATGAGTGAATCAAACATATTGTTGCCATTTTCACATTGTTACATTTTCCACCATTCTGCAAGGGTAAGATCTCTGTTAATTTTAAAACGTGAGAGAAGTTGGTAGGAGTTAAAAGGGGTTGTTTTAACATTGTAGGCAATTGTCTGATCTTTCGAAATGAAACAGTTGTCAATGAGTGTAAATGTTTTATCAGTACATCTGGTTGCATCCCCTAGGTTAAGAATTTCTAATCCTTAATTTGACGCAGAAATGTCTAGTTTACTTTTTCTGTATTCTGCAGGTAATTCAAGTTGTAATCTCCCAGCAAAATAGCGTTATCTGTTATACTGTAGGCCCCCGATAGTTCGGTACTTAATTGATCAAGAAAATACTTCCCAAGACGTTTGTTCGGGCAATAGGAAACGTTAACAAGTAATTTTTCATTCAGAGGGTCGCTTATTTCGACCCAAATGGATTCAATAAAATTCTAATCAACCATTTCAATGCTTGATTTAATACTGGCGGTAAATTTCCTCGGAATAAAAATCCCTACTCCTTTGAAGCCCCTGTTGTGTCTGGTCTACATTTCCCAAAGAAAGTGCGATGCTGCTAAAAAATTGTCTTCAATATTACAATCAGTGTTCAACCAGGTTTCAGTTACAGCGACAAACGTATTAATGTGTGCTGTTTGCAAAAAGTTTGAGAGCGCTTCAAACTTATTTTTCAAGCTTTGACATTTGCCTATACTTGTTACAGAATTTCGTTCTGTTCAATTTTGTTGACAATTTTCATACGTCGTTTGCTTTATTTTACTAATGCTTATATATGTTTACACATGTAACGAATTTTAAGCGTCTTTTCTTTAAAAGTTACACATGCACAGGGGCGATGAGAGGACAGAGTGTATCTATCCTGATTTGTAGCTATAGACTTAATTTTGAACCAACTTGGTCCCAATTTTTGTGCTACATTCTACTCAAACCATTCACTGTTTTTATTATACGGATACATAGTTAGGTCGTTAATTTGAAATCTTAGTTTCATCGAAATTTCATGGCTGCTTTCTTATTGCTTCCTCGGTTCATACGCGAATCAATAATTGCTTTTGACTGTCTTTTTATCTGAGTTCGGGTCATGACATCTTCCTCCTCGGATTCGTTGATCTCCTCTTCTTCGTCATCAAAGGTATGCCTAAATCGGGAGCTTCTAGTGGACACTCGTGCATTCATTTGTGTCAATTTATTCTGAACCACATAATTGAAATCCGAGTCGTCAATTTCTTGTCCTACTTGGTTTACGTCTGTGTCTTTGCCGATTTCAGCAACAAGCATGCTTATTTTGTCGACTAAAATATTTGCCACGTCAACCAGGTACTCGTGTTCACGGCGTTTTTCCCATAAGCTATGTCTGGGGCGCTTCAGTGTTTTCAACGCTGATAGTTTAGCGTATATATGATCTAAAGCTGTTTTCAAATCAGTAGTTGTTTTTCGTGTGCCATTAAGCTTGTTTTGTGTTATTGACATCCTAACATTGTTCAGGTTCTCTTCTGTTTCATCTTCCGTTTCGTCATCAACTGAAGCTTCAGGTATGATTTCAGTATTGAAAGATCTGCGAGTTTCGTAATCAGCAACACCCTCGTATTTCACCTCATCAAAGTTGGCCTGAAGTTCCCTTTTCCTTTGTTCTAGGTTTGCAATCTGTTCTGCTTGGTCTTCAATTTGTGCTTCTAAGTTTTCCTTAGTTCTGAGTTGATCGCGAAAATATTTGATTGCTTGCTGTGTTGATGTCAGTCCTGTTGCGTCTTGCACTTTCTGTTGAGCTCGCTCAATCTTTCCTATTCTTTTCTCCTCTGAATCAGCTTTAGCTTGTCGTTCCTCCTGTAGTAAGGCTGTTGAACCCTCTGATTCTGGCACTGTGGGCTCATCTTTTTTCACCATTGTTTTCAATTTGTCCATTTCGTTTTGTCGATGATCTCCAATCTTTTTCAGATTTAATCGTTTCTTCTCTCTTTCTCTTTTTTCTTTAGCAACATCCTCCTCCTGTAGATGAAGGTCACGTTTAGCAAGTTCTTTTGAGTTTTCGGCGTCGCGATGCATTTCAATCAGGCTTTGCAAATCATCCTCGTTTGCTTGAATTGCCCTCTCAAGATGAAATAGGTTATCCTCGTAGCATTTGCTTTCTTCTCCTAACATTCGAGCTAACTTTGCAAATGCAGTGACCGTCTCATCTCCTTCGATGTTTCTAACTTTGTACTTCTCGATGTCAGTTGAAGTCATCCTATTTCTGCCTTTCTGACAGAGAGGGTCCAGGTATGCTTTACTCATGCGCTCAGCAAAAGCATGAATGCCTCTCATTTTATCTATCATTTCAATTAACGATTTCTCTTTCTGTCTCGTTTGGTACTGAGCTAGGTTCAATCTCTTAATCTGATCACATTTTTTATTTATTAGACCCTGAATGGTGACTTCAGGTAACCGCCCTACAAACTGCTGTTTTCCCGTATCATGTCCTGGGAAAACAATATTTAACGTTTCATCATCGCATGAAATACAGTTCTTGTAATTTTGTATCAGTTCTTTATTTTCGACACGCAGAGATCTAATTTTGGCATCATTAGTCTTTTGGGTGTAGTTTGACGATTCAGCGAATGCTTTTCTGTCACCCTCTATAAGCTGAATCTTGGCAATAACTTCGGCGATCTCTTCACCAATATTGTTGTAAGTAGAGATTTTATTTTTTGACGCAGCTGGCATTGTCTATATGTTGCTGTCTAATTTCACAGGCAAGCGATCGTATCTAAGCGTTTAGATGTACTAAGCGAAGTAGTAGCGTCACTTCTAGAGTGTGACTTCTTTTCGTTTTTGCATGCACGTTAATACTGCGGTACTTACAATTAGAGCACCGATTTAAAGACATACATGTATACTGAACGGCAAAAGTTAGTTAGCACCCCCTAGTTTTACAAAAAAATTCAATTTTTGAGGCAACTCCAACTTAAAATCAACGAAAATTTGGCCATTGATCCCCTACACCATTTTACACCATTGATCCCCATACACTAGTCCTCTGGTCTATGAAATTCAGATAAAACGCAGCGTTCACTTACAAAAATCCCAGTGTAAAGATGATGAGATCCATCCAGAGTAAAAAGAAAGTAAGAAAGTGAGACCTCTGGCTTTGGTAGTTAATACCGTTTCTCAAAACCATAAGATGGCAATTATCAACTCCTAACAAAAAGTGGTCGATTTAATTCTGATAGTGCAATCTCTAGCTTGTTCATTTGCTTGATAAGATATGCTGCTCCTATCAAGCTTATCAATATGGTCAAAAACATTTCGAGATATGAGCTCCGAGTTTCAAATGTTTGTGTCATTTAGGCGTTTAAAAAGTAAGTTTGTTTCCACTCGCGCGATAATATATGCTGGATCCTGGGTGTTAGGCAGCAGGAAAACTCTATTCTCAGAAATCAGTGTACTAATTTCAGTGTACTAAAATAATGCAAGAAATTTAACAACTTTGACAATTTCATTTAAATTGTCAATTTAAGCAATTTTATATTCTTCTGCTGTTTTGCACTGAAAGAACGGTTAATAGCCACTGACGGAAAACTAAAGCTTAGCAAAGTAATTCTTCAATTTATTTTTGCCATCTCAGTGGTCATCCTAAGTCTACTTTTGCTTGACCTACTTAGTCACCTTTTTCGCACTAGCACAGTGTTAGCAAAAGCGCCTAATTTTTAACTCTTTGATTTGTGGAACATATACGTTATGAACATAAATACGTTAGAACATAAATCTTTGTTGCGTTAGAACATAAATCTTTGTTGCCCAGCAACTGGACACAAGCACCCTTGTTTTAGGGCACTAAGTCCCTCGGGTGACTACTGTTCTATGTCCCAATGTCGCTATGTCTTGAGACATGAAGATAAAAGGTTGCGAATTTTAGTTAAGTATGATACTAAAAAACCAAAATAATACTGAAATCTTATACTGAACGTCAAAAGTAAATAAACACCCCCTAGTTTTACGAAGTGAAAATTCACTCTTGACAGAATTTTTCTCCAGCTTGTGATCAAAATCCGAATTCTTTTTTTTACACCATTGATCGCCTGGCTAGCAGTCTTGCTTACTTATCGTATTCAGATAATACGTAATGGTAACTTACAAGATAACCCAAAGTAAAATTGACGAACTCCATCCAAGTCTCACAAGAACGATTTTTCAGCAAGTCACATACTGTTCACATTTTTAATTCTTTAATGTTCAACGCAAATGCAAACAAACATAGTTCATCATATTAGAACATCACATTTTGAGATAACTGCCTTCTAAGAATGAAACTTGGATGGAGTTCGTCAACTTTACATTAGGGTGTCTGGTTAGTTACCATTGCGTATTATCTGAATTTCATAGGCAGGCAAGACCACTTGCGTGTGGGGAAAATGGTGTTAAAATTGTTTCAGAATTTTTTTGGTGAAAATTTTTATAAGTTGGAGAAATCTTAAGAGGAAAATTTAATGTTGCTTTGTAAAACTAGGGAGCACTAACTTCTTACTTAGTGTTTTTTATGCCTCCCAATTGCAATTTATCTGTTATATAGCACGTTACTTTGTAGAAAATAGAATGTGCGCCTGAAGACGTAAAATTTTAATGCCCACAAAATTTTAATGCCCACAAAATTTTAATGCCCACTAACCGGGGGGGGGGGGGGGCTAAAATTTTTTCAAGAATTCTGCTCAGTTCTTTTGCTCAATTTTTTACCTTACACCAGCTTGCAGGTTTTGAAAAATAGCGTGAAAATTTGAGCAAAACGTACACGTGACTTCTTGACAGAAAACTCGATAGTAGTGAGCGTGCTCAGCGTGAAAGTTGTTGTTTTTTATTAACAGCAATGTTGACGTCTCTCTAGGGCAAGAAATGTAGACTTATTATGTTTTTATTTTGTTATTATTATGTTTTTAGGGCTATCAACTTTGGCAAGTCTAATTAATCCTCATCTGTTTCATAAAAAGCTACAGCTTCAACTTTGAGTGATTAATGTAGTCATACCCAAAGTTTCTCGTTCTTTCACCAAATGAGAAAGTCATACCGTACTTAGTTCCACTATTCCCCACCCCCAATTTTTAACGACACATTTGAAACCATGTACTCTAGTTCTCTAAATGTTAGAACATAAATCATAGTCACGAGGGCTGCTAAGGTTTATAATCTAAACAGGCTTGGACTACAATTTGAACTGTGGAGTAATCAGTGTTTCAATAACTCATACATAGGTAGTCTTAAAGTCTGTGGTAGGTACATTTTTCTAACTCTTTGTATAATGAAAGTCTCTCAAAATCATGTTTTGAAGACTGCTGGTGATGGGAACTTACATTCGAAAAGGATCAACTGAAGGTTAGCGTGGATCTGTGTTGTATTCAATTAATTGAATGAATGACTGAAGCTTTTTTGTGACCTCACTGACCGAGGGGGGTGTCACGAAATCCCCAGATACGGTTAAACAAAGTGTGAAAAACCGGGAAACCTAGTTGCTTAAAAAGCAGTTTTAATCCGAAAAATGTTGAAATCTCCGACGAGCATTTTCTTTTAAGTTTTTTTTTGAGCTGGAGAGAAACGCAAAAACTTTTCCGGAATTTTGTTTAAACACCTATTTGTCAAAATTTTGTGCTTAAGGCTCACTGTCTCAGCCTTTTTGTTTAGCTCTTAATGAAACAGTGAAGAGAATATTGGGCTCATTGAAACTCCGAGTGTTTTTCAAGAAGAAAGTTACTCGCAGTCTTAATGAACTCACACTGAATAAAATTAGTGTATCGTATTAAAGCTGTATAATTTTCGAGTTTTGTTTGAAAGCGCCGTTGTCAAACTGATATCGCAATTTACATTTTTAAAACATTTTAACGTCATGTGCTCGCCTCTGTTTAGAATTGTAAGGTCGTATTGAGGTATCGCTTTTTAAACGCTTCACTTAGGTATTCCCTCGGATTTGATTTGTTTCAATTTGAAATGTTGATCGGATAATTATAGCCATTTTTGATATAAACTTGGATTTGGAATATGTTACAGCTGTTTTTCTTCATTTCATTTTAATGACCGTCAAACGTCTAGCATTCCTGTTTTTTTTTCACCAGTCGCGTTAGCTTAGAACTGCTGCGTCGTTTTTAGAAACAAATCTCAGAACCGGTAAAAAGTTTTCATTAGTATCCGTGATGCAACTAAGAAACTAAAATTTAATTTTCATTGAGTTTTATTTCTCTAGCTTTAGAGGGAAATCGATTTTGATTGTTTAATTGTGTCACCTTACATCTTACTCAATTTGTCAGCTGTTGCAATTGAATTTTTAATTGAATTTTTTCTTGCAAATTTCAGATGTTGTGATACAAGGACGAAAAACCATTTCTGTGAGAATGGTTAGTACAATGGCTCAGATGAGGTCAATGATTGGCGGCTTGGCGAAGTTAGGGGGCTTGGACCCTCGGTATGTTGCTTTTCATTACTTATTTAAGTTTTAGAGGAAGTTACTTTAGATAACTTAAAAATGCTTTTTAGTACGCAGCAACATAATTAGAGGTATATTAGATTAAATACAGTTGATAGTCGAATCAGCGTGCATTTGATTCAATTAATGATTCAATTAATGGGATCTGGACAGATCTGAGGTCTGACGAATTATGGAGAGAATAGGTTCGATGCTGTAACATTGACGTAGTCGTGCGGCAAACGACACGATGCGTTGAATGAAAACAAGTGTACACTAAACACCCTACGGAAGACCGCGGAGATGACTAAGTAATCTGCTGGACAAAAATGATAGTTACCGACTTCAATATTATGGCAGACCTTCTTCAGTAATGTATCTATTCTTCAGTAATGTACCCAAAAAGTATACATCATTTGCAGTGAATGTTTTTTATCAAACCCATCGAGTTCCTGCTGCTAGCAATCAGTTGAAACAATAGTACTCTGTTATGAATGAAGAATGAGAAGAATACATTCTATCACAAAACTTTTTTCCTCGATTTGATACCCATTGAATTTACAGAAATTGCGTACATAATCGCTATCCCTACTGCACCACCTACTTCGTGCGATTCCCAAAAGATGTTTCATCAGCAACTTTTTTGTTGTACAAAAATTATGGCTTCTGGAATTGCATATTGTGAAATTTGACGGTGAAAACATATATCTCAGAGTCAAATTGTGCCCTTATGGAAAATTTGATTGCCTTGCACTTGAAGTTTTGTAAATCGTAGCCGTTATCAATGGCAGCCGTTAAATTAACGCAAGATCGGTAGCCGCCGATAAGAAATATACTACTTCCAAAGAATTTATCACTAATTCCAGATTTTTTGTCTGAAAAGTGCAAAGGCCGTTTGTGAGCATCAGTTTATGCTACCCACTGTGTTCCTGATTCTCAGTATATGAATCAGCTAAAATTTCAGTTTTACTCTGCCATAGAATGAACAGTGCAAAGGCCATTTGTGAGCATCAGTTTATGCCACCCACTGAGTTCCTCGTTCTCAGTATAGCAATCAATTGAAACTTCAGTGTTACTCTACCATAGACTGAAAAGTAAGAATACAGTTTTTCAGAAAATGTTTTCCTCAATTTGTTACTTATTGAGGTTAAGGAAATTGTGTACACTATCGCTATCCCTAGTGCACCTGCTTTGTGTAATCCCTATGAAGGTTGTGCACCAGTAATTTTTCTCACTATAGGTAGAGAAAAAATGTAGGTTCTGGAATTGCATATTGAAAAATGTGCAACGAAAACGTATATTTCTGAGTAAAACTGCACTCCCAGAACATTTCATTGCCATGTAATAGACGTTGAAAAATTTTCGGCTGTCGATGAGGTTAACACTAATTCCAGCTTTTGATCGGTTTTCTTGAATGTGCAAAAGCCTCATTCGGGAGGCAACTCACGTGGGTTTCTTATGCTCAGGCTACCAATCAGTAGAAACTTGTGATACTCTTTTATAGAATGAAGAATGAGAATTCATTCTTTCAGACAACGTTTTTCGTCTTGTTAACTATGGAATTTACAAAAATTGCGTAAATGATCGCTATCCACAGTGCACCATCTACTTTGTGTGATTCTTAAAAATCATAACTTTGGAATTGCATATTGTGAAGTTTGGCAGTGAAAATATATATCTCAGAGTAAAATTGTGCCCTTCTGGAAAATTTGATTGACTTGCTTTTGAAGTTTTGTAAATCGTAGCCGTTATCGATAGCAGCCGTTAAATTAACGCTAGATTGGTAGCTGCCGTTAAGAAATATGCTGCTTCCGAACAAGTTATCACTAATTCCAGGTTTTTTGTCTGAAAAGTGCAAAGGCCGTTTGTGAGCATCAGTTTATGCTACCCACTGAGTTCCTGATTCTCAGTATATGAATCAGCTGAAATTTCATTGATACTCCATTGAATGAAGAGTAAGAGTAAAATATTTCGGAAAATGTTTCTTGTTGATTGGTTGCCTAATGAATTTACGGAAATTGTGTTAAATCTCGCTACCCCTTACTTTGTGTAATCGCTAAGAGGTTCTTCCAGCAGCAACTTTTCTCTATCTAGGTACAGAAAAAGTGTAGGTTCTGGAATTTTATATTAAAATTTGCAGCGAAAATGTATCTTTTAGTGTAAAACTGCTTTTTTAGAACTTTTCCTTGCCTTGTAATTGTTTTTTTACGTGTACCCGTAATGGATAACCGACGTTGTATTAAAGTAAAATTGATAAACAAGGTGAAAAAATGTTTCGCTTGCGAAGAGGAGGTTATCACTGATTCCAGTTTTCTCTGAAATGTGCCAAGGACATTTGTGAGCATCAGATTCTGCGACCCATTGAGTTCCTTTTGCTCAGTCTAGCAATCAATTGGTACTATCGTAGAGAATGAAGAACAAGAGCAGACATTCTTTCGGAAAATGTTTTTCGTCGATTTGTTAGCATGTAAATTTACAGAATTTGCGTACATTTTTGCTATCGCTAGTGCACGAACTACTTCGTCTTATTGCTGGACGGATATAGTGGCATCAGTAAGGTTTTTATTGTAGAATTAGTATGGCTTTGGGAGTTTCATTTTCTTGATTATTTTCAGGTAATCCGGTGACTTGTAAGCAATTCATTTTTTATCTAATTGAAGTTCTTTTGAAGGGGTAGTCATTATCGAAGCCCACATTAAATTAAAATTTTTGTTTTTCTTGGTATTTTTTGGTTACGCCATTTTGAAATATTTTGGCCAATTGTGATCATTAGTACATACCTTTTGACTGTCTGTTGCGAAGAGTGTTGCGACAATTGAATACAAATATGTATATAACATATTACCCTAGTCGAGACCTGGAATTTATGAAAAGACCTGTAAACTCCAGGTGGGGGGTAAATATTGAATTAAATTACACTGTCGAGGACCCTAGTTAAATTCGAGGCTAATTCTTTCCATAAGTCCAGCTGAATTCTTTTCATATGCAAAAATGAGGCAAACTAAAAAGTTCCGATGACATCTGGTTGCGATCTCCTGCCCTTCTCCAATCTTACCCAATGCTTAACCAATTGCGCTACATGTCCTTTACTTTGAAGGAAATTGAAAACAAGTCATTATAACGGCCGCGAGCGTAATTCCAGGACATGTTTTATTGTCCAGCCAAATTCCAGAACACATTTATGGCCCAGCCAAATTCCAGAACACTTTTATGGTCCAGCCAAATTCCAGAACACCTTTATTGTCTAGCCAAATTCCATGACGTATGTTTTAGTTCCAGCCAAATTCTAGGACTTGTTTTAGTTCTAGCCAAAGTTCAGGACATCACATTAGGCCCAGACAAATTCTTTTCATACGCAATATCTGTCGAGGACAGTCTTTTCATACCTTAAATCTGCGGAGGTCGGTCTTTTAATAATTCCAGGTCTCGACTAAATCTAGGTATCGAATAAACAAAAATAGCGGATCCTGAAAAGAACAAATTTTATTTCACACTGGCGTCATATAAAAACTTGCAGAAAACATTGCCAGCTAATTTTATTTTTTTTTACAAATTAAGGGCTTTGAGATTTTTTCAAATATGATTCTCTTAAATTTTAGAACCTATTTACTTGATTCTAGTTTAAAGAATTTTTAAGAAAAAAAACTTGACGGTTTTGTCTTTTTTCGGCTATCTAAACTTATATCATATATAAACAAAAGTAAATCAGTGACTTTTCCCTCTAGGTCGAGCGCGGGAGGCAGGCAATTTGGACTTAAAAGGTGCTTCATGGAGTGACAACCGCGGGCAATTATGGTGAAAACGAGTTGTTTTTAGCTAGAGGTACATCCAGTTGTGTCATCTGCTGACTTCACTACTCTGTGAAAAATAGTTTTCTGAGTAAGGAATTGCTTTAGGTGTCGGTGATCCTAGACAGATGCAGATGTGTGTTCCGGATGCCTCCTTTTTGAGACGTCTGCTTTGGCTGGCTGTTTCATCTTGACCTCAGACAAAATAAAAACTTAATCTTTGCTGTTTATGTTTTTAACCTATTTGCTAATAATTTAACATCCGTTAAAACTAAAACCCTTGTCACAGTATAGTGCCTGCATTTTATTCGGGCCATGTATTGATGAGTTATAGGTGGTGGATTTTCAGAAGCAAATGCTAGAAAAAACGAAGTTAGGAAAGACAATCAAACGTGCCGTTAGTGTGCAAAACTACAGATTCTCAGTTTGAGGTAATCTGTTCAAATTTAATTAATAGCCGCCTTCATCTTCTCAGCCGGCTATTATAGCGCTTCTATTTTTTACAATTCAAAGAATTTTAATTGTATTGGGGCGCTGTCTTTTTACGACTCGAAGAGAAGTATTGGAGAAGTCCTTCTTTTTAATCAATTTTATTGGAGTGTTTTTTGAAGCGGGAAATGAAACGCGTGAAAAAATTTGGAGTGATTTTGGGGCTGAACAAAAGTGAAGAGCGGAGCGAAAAGAGAGTGGTTTTTGTTCATACCGCTGCTTTTGAGAGAGTGAGAAATTGATGTGTGAAGAAATTTTCTCTAAGCGAGCGAAATTTTTTTGTTCACGTGCGGCTTTTAAAAGCAGTTTTTTTGATGGTTATGAGGCTTGATTATGATATTGTATTAGTTTTAGGCTTGTTTTGATAGGAATTGAAGGTTTCAAGTAGTTAATTCTGAGTTTAATGTTAATTTGGAGGGTTTTGATCAGTTTTGCTGATTTTCAGACGAAATTTAATGATTTTTTGCCTGTTTTGTTTTTATATTATTACTTTAAGTGGTATTTGAATAGAAGCTTGTTCCTTAGGGAATATTCAGCTACCAATTGACTGAAGTTTTATTGGTGTAAATCATTCTTCTCTTCGGAAAATTGACAGAAAAATTGAGAAATTTTAAACCATTTTTCCTATTTTGCAGTTTTTGTTTTTTCTTAGTCTTAGACAAGTTTCTTAGCCTATTATGACTTGCCCATTGTTTTGCAAGCTTTCCATTGCCCTAATTGGAAAGGAATTTTACTCGGCTTTATGTTTCCTTGTACTATTAAAAATACTCATTAAGTATTTCTAATTTTTTTTATTCAATTTGTTTTTGAATGCCGTTTCTATTCTTCCTTAAATTTTTTATGGCGTTTGTGGAGGTTAAGGGTTCACAATAGTTGTTCTAGTTGTGTAGTCAAAAGTATGGGCAATTTTCTCCTTCGAGTCGTTTCCGGAATTCTTCCGGCTATTTTTTTTTTAAGATCTGTTCACACATTTTCATGATTTTTGAAGTCAAATTGTAGTAGTGATTTTGGTCACGCCGGAACAGGAAGTGGAGCGAAAAAGCGAGTGGTTTTGCGGCGTAAAATTTTTTCGCTCTAATTTTAAAGTAGAGTGACAATACGGTGTTTGAACAAAAATTCGCTTTATCGGTAGTTGTTTTTTGTTCACATGCGGCAATCTCACTTTTGATTTTTACTGTTTTTTTTCGATTTTTTGGATCAGATTTTTTTTCTAAATGGTTTTTCCAATCCATTCATAGTCCGTTCTAAGTCTAGTTTTCTGTTTAGTCAATAAAAATTCTTTGAATTGTACGTCAGGACTTGTCCTATGTTTTTTATTTTTGTAAGAGGTTTTCACACTTTTCATGACTTTGAGCTTTCAGAACGGGATAAACAGGTAAAGCTCAGCGGGCATCAACTTTCATTAGAGGCCCTTAGACACGTTTAATAGTCTTTCAATTGCTTAGAGTAGCGAAGCTGGTTTTTAATCTACTTTTTTAGTCGACCGCTTTTGAACTTCTTTCGCTTTTATTGCATTCATTGGGGATTGAATAGACACCTATTGCTCGACACAATTATGAGGTATCAATTCATTGCAGATTTGATTATATAAACATTATTTTTGAAAAATTTGTCTCGGAAAAACGAAAGCAGATCTGCAATTTTTTTGCCAATTTCTTGTAGCTCCTCAATTTTTCGTCAGAGTGAGACTATTTTCCCTTTGGCTGCCTGAGCTTTTTAATGATCTCATTTTGTTAAAAAAGAATTCTGTATGAGCTCCTCTATTTTATGAGGAAATAATTGAATTTTTCCTGAGTTCATAGCTACTTATTAATTGAATTGAAAATGCTTTTTTTCTTAGTTTTTCTGAGTCGTTTTATTATTTTAGATATTTCCGGCTTTGTTTCATAATTATGACTCAAAGAGGAACATCGGTGGAGCATCTTTTTTCAGTGTATTTGAAACTGGAAGTGAAACACATGAAAACAGTGTTTAGTTCAAACTGCTGAAGCAACGTGAAGTGCACAGAACTTTCGCTAAACGCGAGGAATTTTTGATAACATGCGACTTTTTAAGAGCAGTTTATTTTACACGCCAACATTTTTGGTGGAAGGTGTTTCTCAATTATCTAAGTCAATAGAAGTGCGCTAGGAAGCATTTTTGACCAGCTGAAGCAAATGTTACACTTTTATCAATTTCAACTGCTTTTAATATTTTGCCTTTTTGAAACTTTTTTTTAGCATTGTTTGTATTCTTCAATTTGTTATTGCGTTTCAGGAGTTTTTTTGGTTGAATAAGTTGTTCTACCAGTTTATCTTTTAGTTTGAATCATTTTAATTTGCAGCTATTTTCATTAACAAAACTTATATTTTCGAAACCGGTTTTTTCTGTTTTAATTTGCCCTTTTCTGAGTTTGTGCTTCTCTGTATTTTTTTCTCGTTAAAGTCACAAATAAGAGCGATTCGTTAGGGGTAGCTACTGTGAAGTGAATCTTCAAAACTACAGAGGGCAGAGGGTGAAATTAAATTTTTTCTCCAATTAATGGTTGGGAAGTTGCATTTAAGCATTTTGTGGAGAATTTTACTTCTGGAGTACTATTTTTAGATGTAGTTTGTCAATCATTTCTTTTCCTCGGTTTTTGATTTATCAAACGGTTTTATTAGATTGTCTTTTAATTGTTAACATTTCGTTGCCAAATGCTTGTTAATAGCCGTCTCAGCTTCTCAGCGGGCTATTATAGCGCTCCTATTTTTTTAATTTTCGCTTTAACCTAGTTCACAGCTTGTTCAACATTTTGCGTGAAATATTTCTGACTTCTCTAGGCTAGTTTCACTCTTCTGTCATTCTGCTCAAAGTCTTTTTAAACAGCAGCTGCTCAGCAAAGCAATTCAAATTGAAGAGAGTCAGTGTAAAAAAATCAAAGTCAGCAATAGAAACGGGATAAACCCATAAAGCCCATTTTTAGATGCCCGGTACTTGAACTTTTTCTGATAAGTTTTAGTTACTATATATAATGCTGATTGGTATTCATACTAGACCCTGTAGCCTCTCACAGAGACAGGAGTATGTTCAACTACGAAATGACACCGAAATAAATCGCACTTGAAAATGTTTTTGTACAAAAATCAACTTTTGTTGATATTTTCTTTTCTTTCAATCCCAATAGAGTTATGGGAATCAACGGCGCCTATTTTCCGGCAATCTGCCGGGTATGTTTCCATTGTCAATTCGTTTGTGCCAGAGGCACGTTCAAGAATGAAAACTGACAACGTTAACCGAACTAAGTCATAATGTAGATTTCTGTGTATCAATAGATTCAGAAATGATTCACTTTTTTGCGGCAGCAAAAGGAGATAATCTCACGAAAATTATGAACTGCTGCCGATTGGGCAACTGATAGGCTAAGCATATCCTGTCACAATGATCTAAATCAAGCTCTCGAAAGCACCAAAACTGGCGTCTGTGACGCAATCTGATTAACTAGGTTCTCTCACGGCCGATTGCAGCACCACCATCACACATTGCCAAATTAACAAAGATGGAACTCGACAAATCACATTACCTAAATTAAGTTAAAGCATGTTTGTGGTGCTGAAACCGGACGTGAGAGAAGGTAGCTAGTTAGCTTGTGTCACAGACGCCATCGTTAATTGTGCTTTCAAAAACTTGGAATAATAGATCCTTTCGTCATGGTCTATCATATCCTCACTGTAGTTCCTCGGCAACAGTTTAGGGTCCTTGTAGTACTTCTCTTATTTTTCTACCGCAGAAAAAGGAAGCATTTCTGAACCTCAATAAAGCACAACCAGATAGGTTTTGCAATATTTCTAAACTGGTGCCGACGAGCAACAGTGAGCAAATGATAGCTGAGGTATATCATGCCGATAGGATTTAATATAACAAGTTATTGAAAGCACCATCAACGCTGTCATCAGTGAGGCAAGCTTATTAGCTAGTTTCTTCGAAGGCCACTTGTAGTATCATCATTGCACATTGCCAAATTTAACGAAGGTGGAACTTGCCAAACATACATAAGGTGGAACAAAGCCAGACATAGCCAATATTAACTGATGGCGCAACACCAACACTTTTTGCTATTTCCGGCAATATTGTTCAGCCAAGTTCCATCAATGGGATGCAAATGATAGCCCGGGGCTTCTCATAACAGGAAGAGGTATTACAAAGTTTTCGAAAGGCTACGTCAGAACTGGCGTATGTGACGCACGATGCTGTGATACGTTCCCTCACGTCCGATTGCAGCACCAACACCACATAGTGAACACGCTTTTTTAAATTTTGGCAATCTGGTGTTGGTGCTGCAATCGGAAGTGAGCGAACGTATCAAAGCATCGTGAGTCATACGCCAGTGCTGACGAGGGCTTTCAAAAACTTTGTGTAATAAGACTTTGTGTTATGATAAGCCCCGGGCTATCATTTGCATCCTGTTGGTGCAATTTGCTGAACAACCTTGCCAAAATTTTTAAAAACATGTTGGTGCTGCGTTATCTGTTATTATTGGCTATGTATGGCTCTGGTGCTGCAATTGGGTGTGGAGAAACCTAGTTAACCAGCTTGCTTCACAGAAGCCAATGTTGATGATACTTTCGAAAATTTTGGTTAGTAGATACGTTTGTTACGATTTGCCTGTTTTAACATTTGACCACTGTTGTTCGTATGTAAGAACTTAGACCAATTTAATACTTTGTAAAAATCTCAACGGAAAACGTATGTTTTAACAACATATTTCAGCTGGCGCAATAATAAATGCAATCAATATTTGGGACACCGTGTTTGACTTTCTTCGGTTAATTGATGCTCATGAAAGTGGCAATAATATCGACGAAATAATGAACTGCTATAGCTCCTGGGTCAAAGTTCCAGAGTGAAACAAAAAAAAATGCAATCAAAATACTACTTAGAACTCAATCTTGCTTCATATATTCATGCATTCCGGGAAGTTCCCCCCTTTAGGTCGAATACGACGTCCCAGATAGGACCTCTTATTTCTTGAATCATTAAATCATTACAACTAAAAAAACAACTGGGTTGACCAAACTAAAATATAATACTGATTTCTCCATTAAGGTAGAGGTTCAGAAATTTGTAGATTTCTAAGTCCGATTGCAGCACAACTACGCTCATACATAGCCAAAATTAATTGAAGACATAACACCAAAAAACTTATTAATTTTGGCAATGTTATCTGGCAAGTTCCGGCTTCGTCAAATTTGGCAAGGTGTGATGGTAAAACTACAAGCGGCCTATGTAAATACTAGCTAACCAGCTTGCCTCACAGGCGCCATTGTTGATGGTACTTTCGAAAATTTTGTTTAGTGGATACGTTTGTTACGATTTGCCGGTTTTATCGTTTGAGCACTTGTTCGTATGTAAGAACTTAGACCAATTCAATACTTTGTAAAAATCTCAACGGAAAACGTATGTTTTAACAACATATTTCAGCTGGTGCAATAATAAATAAGATCAATATTTGGAACACCGTGTTTGACTCTCGCCGGTTAATGGATGCTCATGAAAGTGGCAATAAAAGCGTATAAACCTAAATTTTCAAGATGCAAGATTGCGTTAAATTATGGTTTTGACTGAAGCTTTTACTTCATTCGCCTATAACTTGAGCTTGGAAGAGTAGCAGGTCATTGATGTGGATTAGTATTGCTCAAATCTTTTAGTTAGAAGCATAGATCTTTGCTGCTTGTTGCTATGATCTGTGCTTCATTACGATTTGGTTGCTGCTGTTTTTAGAAGTTTTTTTCAGAGCTGTCAGTATGGTTCTGGCAGTTTTTAAAGCTTTCAGTGTGCTTTTGGCAAATTGTCGTAACACAACTGCAAAAATACGAGCATTGTCATTTCATGAAACAGCTGGCTCTTAATGGTTTGCACCTGAAGAGGCACTGGAAGTGACATACTAGTCGTTGCTTGCCGTGTCATTTTAGTTTTCTGGTGCTAAGTTTTCCCGCCGACATTCAGGATTCAGCAGTGTTAATGATCTGGTAGTCGTGGTGCCTTCTTTTATTAACATTTCAAATTAAATGTTGAACGAGAGCCTTCAGTTACTATTGGTTGAGGCAATTGGGGAATTGGAAAGCCGTTTTTACGCTAGGAGTTTGTTTTTGAGTTTCTATATTCGTTTTTGCTAGAAACGCGTCTACTAATGAAAATGGACAGCTTTATCCCAACTAAATCGTATTGGTAATTTCTAAGTTTAAGAAGAGGTTCAGAAATACTTTTTTACGCTAGCAAAAGCAGTTAGGTATTCGGATTGTCCTGAATAACGGTGATCAATTGAGTGGCCCAGGTATAACGTGCCGAACGGATCTCTTATAACAATTTGAAGAAAACATCAACGCTGGCATCAGTGGCTCAAGCCCATTACCTAGTTTCTCTCAGCCGATTGCCACCGCTGCACAATTCCAAAATAAACAAAGGTACAACTTGCTAAACAACTTTATCCAAAGTAACAAAAAAGCGTTGTTCGAACTTCAATTAAATTTAACTATACATGATGCTGGTGCTGCTGCAGTCGGACGTGAGAGAAGGTAACTAATCATTTTGTGTTAGACGCCAGTGTCAGTTATGCGTTAAAAAACTTGGTATAATGGATCCTTTCGGCACGATATACATGGGCTATGATTTGCTCACTGTTTTTCCTCGTCAATGGTTTAGAACCTTTGTGATACTTATATTCCTTTTGCTACCTCGGAAAAAAAGCATTTCCGAACCTCAATTTAAATATTGACAGCAGAATATTGACTTAGTTCGGTCAACGGAGTTGTTCTTTAATAGTAATGATTTAATGATTCAAGAAACGTTTTTCTTAACGCAGACTGCCATGGCTGAGGGTTTTACAGCAAAGTGTAAGGAATGAAGTTGAGTGCTAATAAAAGTGGCCATGACCGCATAGGAAAATTGACTTCTCAAGACTGCGATAAAAGCAACTCATACATTTCTTTTCTGAAGCGTGTCCCTGGAAGGTATTAAGTCATTCAGTTAAGGACAGTTGGCGAACAGCTCGAATCTACTCTTATTTGGAGGCTAGGCTATCTCTTGCCATCGGCCAAGTTTTATTTTGATTTGGTTACTACTGTTTTTGCGGTGAGTTTTTCAGGTTTGTTTCAAAGCTTTCAGTTTGATTCTGGCAGGGTGTCTTCCAAATCTGTCAGTTTGCTTTGGCAAACCATGATAACATAATAGCAAAAACACTGGTTGTTGTATGCCGTTTCATTTTGCTTTCCCGTGCTAGCTTTCCAGGCGGCTCTTGATATTGCACAGTGGAATGATCTGGCAGTCGTGGTGCCTTTAGTTTTTACTTAAAGTAACGCCGAACGAGAACTTCAATTAATACTTGCTGAGGCAATTAAGGAAACCCGAGGGTAGTTTACTAATGAGTGTTTAAGTTTTGGAGTTTCTCGATTGGTTTCTGCCGCAGACTCGTGAAGTAACGAAAACGGTGAAAAGGATGATTATTGCGATAGTTCTAAACCCTTGCCGACGTGCAACGGTGAGCAAAGGATACCCCTGGTTTATGCCTAAAGAATTTAATATAACAAGGTATTGAGAGAACCATCAACTCTGGCCTCTGTGAGGCAAGCTTATTACCTAGTATTTCCGAAGGCCGGTTGTAGTTTTGCCATGACACCTTGCCATATTTGACGAAGCCGGAACTCACCAAATAACATGGCCAAAATTAATAAGTTGGTGTTCTGTCTTCAAATAATTTTGGCTATGTATGAGCGTAGTTGTGCTGCAATCGGACTTAGAAATCTAAACCTCAAATTTCTGAACCTCTACCTTAATGGAGAAATCAGTATTATATTTTAGTTTGGTCAACCCAGTTGTTTTTTTTTAGTTGTAATGATTCAGGAAATGAAGAGGTTTTTCTGGGACATCGTATTCGACCTAAAGGTGGGAACTTCCCGAAATGCATGAATATATAATGCAAGATTGAGTTCTAATTAGTTTTTTGAATGCAACTATTTTGTTTTACTCTGGAACATTGACCCAGGAGCTATAGCAGTTCATTCTTTTGTCAACGATTTTGGTAAAGAGCTGAATCTCCTCAAGTTGGATGTATAATCCTCGACTGGATCTGTTGACGTCGCCTTCTTTCCTGCGTTTTTATTACTGTTGTTTGCTGCAGTAAGTTCTTAAGTTCCTTTCAGGGAATTTATTTTGCTTCTGGCTCAGCTTCTCAACATAACCATAAAAGCATTTTAAACAAAACTAGCAAAAATTATCCAAAATAGCAAAAAAAAGCGTTTTTCCCCAATTTATTTAATTTTAGCTATGTATGATGGTAGCTGTGCTGCAATCGGAAGGTAGCTAATCATTTTGTGTTACAGACGCCAACGTCATTTATGCGTTTAAAAACTTGGTATAATAGATCCTTTCGGCATGATATACATGGGCTGTCATTTGCTCTTTGTTTTTCCTCGGCAATGATATAGAACGTTTTTAATACTTATATTTTCTTTTTGCTACCACGGAAAAAAGAAGCATTTCCGAACCTCCATTTAAATATGGAAAGCAGAATTTTGACTTAGTTCGGTTAACGTAGTTGTTCTTTAGTAGTAATGATTCAATGATTCAGGAAACGTCTTCCTTAACGCAGTCTGCCATAGTTGAGGGTTTTACAGCAAAAGTGTAAGGAATGAAGTTGAGTGCTCATATAAGTGGCCATGACAGCGCAGGAATTTTGACTTCTTAAGACTGTGATACAAGTTATCTTTTTGACTGCAACTCATACATTTTTTTCTGAAGCCTGTCCCTGGAAGTTATTGAGTCATTCAGTTAAGGACAGTTGGCGAACAGCTCGAATCTACTCTTATTTGGAGGCTAGGCTATCTCTTGCCATCGGCCAAGTTTTATTTTGATTTGGTTACTGCTGTTTTTGCGGTGAGTTTTTCAGGTTTGTTTCAAAGCTTTCAGTTTGCTTCTTGCAGGGTTTCTTTGAAAGCTGTCAGTTTGCTTTTGGCTAATCGTGATAACATAATTGCAAAAACACTGGTTGTATTCCGTTTCATTTCACTTCACCGTGCTAAGTTTTCCGTGCGGCTCTTGTTATTGAACAGTAGAATGATCTGGCGGACGTGGTGCCTTTTGTTTTTACTTAAATTAATGCTGAACGAGAACTTCAATTAATACTTGTTGAGGCAATTAAGGAAACGGTAGGGCAGTTATGAAAACGATGAAAAGATAATTATTGCAATAGTTCTAAGCCCTTGTCGACGAGCAAAAGTGAGCAAAGGATACCCCCTGGTTTATGCCTAAAGAATTTAAAATAACAAGGTATTGAAAGCACTATGAACGCTAGCCTCAGTGATGCAAGCTTATTAGCTAGTATTTACCTAGGCCGCTTGTAGTTTTACCATCACACCTTGCCAAATTTGACGAGGCCGGAACTTGCCAAATAATATTGCCAAAATTAATAGGTTTTTGGTGTTCCGTCTTAGGACTTAGAAATCTAAACCTATCATTTCTGAACATCTACCTTAATGGGAGAAATCAGTATTAGAACTTAGTTTGGTCAACCCAGTTTTTTTACTAGTTGTAATGATTTAATGATTCAAGAAATGAAGAGGTCTTATCTGGGGCGTCGTATTCGACCTAAAGTTGGGAACTTCCCGGAATGCATGAATATATAATGCAAGATTGAGTTCTAAGTAGTATTTTGATTGCAACTTTTTTGTTTCACTCTGGAACTAGCAGCTCATTTTTTCGTCGATGATTTTGGCAAATAGCTGAATCTCCAAGTTGGATGTATAATGCTTGACTGTTTCTGTTGCCGTCGCCTTGTTTCCTGCGTTTTTATTACTGCTGTTTGTTGCACTTAGTTTTTAAGTTCCTTTCACCGCATTCATTTTGATTCTAGCTCAGCTTCTCAACATAACCATGAAATCATTTTTAACCAATATTGCCAAATTCCATTATCCAAAGTAACAAAAAAGCGTTGTTTCCCATTCATTTAATTTTAGCTATGTATGATGGTAGTTGTGCTGCAGTCGGTTCTGCGAGAAAGAAGCTAATCATTTTGTGTTACAGACGGCATCGTCAATTATGCGTTTAAAAACTTGGTATAATAGATCCTTTCGGCATGATATGGATGGGCCGTAATTTGCTCACTGTTTATCCTCGGCAATGATTTAGAACCTTTGTATTACTTATATTCTTTTTGCTACCAACAAAAAAAAGGTTTTCCGGAACTCAATTACGGAATTCATCATTTTGACCTACATCGGCTTTTTTTTTTATAAAAGTTACAATTTTTTAAGTTTTTTTATTGTTTCGTCATTTTTTGCGGTTTCTCTAGCCTCAAGAGCCACGGATATCCACTTCCAGTTTCCTAATATGATACTGCAGAGTTTTTAGATGTACTGGAATGTTTTTCAAGATTTTAATATCACGAATTAAAAAAATTTTTTAAACAATTTGAAATTTTTTTTTCATTTTTTAATGGTTTGCGGCAGAAGGGGCCCTGGGAAGTCCTCCAAGGTTTAATAATAAGCTGCTGCATAGTTCCATAGTTTTTATGACTGCGGTGCTAGTAATTTTTGGATAAAATTTAATTTTTTTTTCAATTTTTCGCAAAATTTGTATTATTTTCCAAGTGTATGGATCTCCTTGAGTCCGTGAAACTATGTCAGGCTTGAAATAAGGATATTGAATAGTCTCTGAAGACAATGAAATGGTTCTTAGATATTAATAGATTTACAAGATTTTGTTAAAGTTTGCAATTGTTTCCAAAATTATTCATTAATTTTTTGTTCTTTTCTTGAGTTTAACAACCATTACTGGCCAAGGAAACTTTTTAAGGGAGATGGGTTATTTTGTTGGAGATGGGTTACTCGACAGAACTTTCGAGACAAAAAATGGTCTTGAAGTTTTTTACTGCGAAGCTGAAAACTTTTCTTAATTTTGCCTTATTCTGTTTTTTTTTCTATATGATTTATTTTCTAACAAGGCTTGAAAACTAGAAGCTGCAGAGCTATGGAAAATATTCCTATCTCTTTTTCTCTCTGGTGGTTGGGGTTTCTTTCTTTCTCTTTCTCGTTTACGTTTTATATCTCTCTGTCCCTATCTCTCTGTCTCTTTTTTGTTAATGCCGCACTTCAGCTGCTCTTATGTGGCGTAATTTCATCTTTTCTGATCCTCATTAACATTGAGTTATAGTAGAAATGGTTTTTTTAAATCATAAATGACTTAACAGGCACCCTTTAAGAAATCATTGTTAATCGCTCTCAAAAGCAATTTGCAGCAGTTATGTTAATCCTGTTTGTCGCTTTTATGCAATTTTTCGCTTGGCCGATTTTCGTCTTACCCATTTGAATTTACCCTTCAGAAACGGGATAAAGAGGTAGCGCCCATTTTGCTTAAAGTTCTCTTAGAGCCGTTCAGCCACCTAGTCTTCAAGTACGCGATTAACAGAAATTTATACTTATGGTGGAGACTTATACTTATGGTGTGAAGGGCGGTTCTTAGAAATTGATCCTACCCCACCCCCACCCCTACCCACCCACCGCCCCCACTTCAGTCCCACCAATCCACTTTTGCACCCCCGCTGCGGTGCATCCCCGCTTCTCTCACCTTACGCCCCATCAATTAATCTAAAGCTAGCCTCACTAAACCGTGGCTAGCTACTGACGAAGCCAACCGCTCGCCGGTCGTTTGAGAGCAATTCGCCCGCCGTTAGTAGGTTATGTTTCAACTTTTGCGAAGTAGTTTTTGCCAAAACAAGCAGTGGAGCGAAAAAGGGAATGGTTTTGCGGCGAGAATTTTTTACTCTAATTTTGAAGCAGAGTGAGAAAACGGTATTTGAACAGTTTTGCTCAATTTTTGATCCGATTTTTTCTAATTGGTTTCCCCAATTCGATTGAAATCCATTCTAGGTTTAGTTTTTTTAGTCAACGGTTTGAAAGTTGACGGTTCTCTAACACGAGTACAAATGAGTAGGCTGAGAACCTCGTTTATCGATATTCCACTTTGTTGAAGACTAGGTAGATTTTTTTCAATAGAGGTGTGTGAAATCTACCAATAATGTGCTTATGAATTTTTGGCCAACCTCTCATTTTAGTAAACTTTTTAGGTGCCTGACAGATGGCTGGGAGGGTTCCATTTGATGACTACCTTCGATCGGCCAGGGAACGGGCAAGGATTTCTGTTCACCAAACAAATGAGTTGGTGGTCACTCCCAACCAGCCGCCCAGAGGTGGCCAGAACGCTAGATCCGATGATTTGATTGGAATGTTCATCAGAGATGAGCGAATTCGAACTGTCGAGGCGAGAGCAAATCAGGATTCTTTAGGTGAAAGTCTGGCTATGATAAGACAAAGTGTAGAGCAACGTCACGAATCTCAAGATCGAGGTTCTCACGGTTTGGATAGATCTAGATCCGAATCGAATGTGAATGTTCTGGAGAATCGCTCAACTAACGAGGCTTTAGACAGAATATACGCGAAGGCAAGTGCGGACCAGAGTTTTACTTCGGCACAACGTATCGACTGCCTGGTTCAAGGCGTGAAGCTTGAGTTATCGAGAATGGGATCACGTCCTGATCAGATTCGAAAGTCTTTAAAATTGTACGTCGACAAACTGATCAAAGAAAAACGTTGGTCACTGAGCTACTCAGATGCATTAGAGGAAGGAACTCTAGCGAGCGAAGGAACGCCCATGGAAAGTGATGACGGTGCCATGTTCTACTGCAATTTCTGTGAGTTGAAGTATCATCCGAACGGTATAAGATGTAAGATTTGCCATGTTGATTTTCTATTAAGAATCGATCTGGAAGCGCATGTCTTGATTGATCATCAAATTCCAGTCGAAGGAGAGTTTCGATGTCCACACTGTCCGTTAACGTTCAGAGATGATCCAAAAATGTACCGAGATCATATCTACACGAGGCATTTTTGCTCCGACGATCATTTGGAATGTCCATATGGATGCAAAATGCTGGTTCTGAAATCAATTCCCTCGGAGAAACATTACAAGACCTACCACACTTGTCACATTTGCGGTGATAAAATTGGACGAGAATCGAAGTATCACATGCAGAGATTTCATAACGATGATGGAGATGATGTTGAAGTTGTGGAAGTCAAACCACAGAAGGAAGAGATCAAGAGCCAACCCGTCAATCGTTCTCAAGATGAGCTAATCGTTCGAGCTAAAGAAGCATTAGAGGGAAATAAAATTGGCATTCTTGCTGGTCGAATAGGAGCTCAACAGCCAATATCCAGAACTCAAGAGATTGCCGGTCAGCTAACTGGACAGCACGTCGCTCTGGGTTCGTACAGAAATCAATCTGATTTTAACTCGGGGCAAAGTCAACGGAAGGGTAGTCGTGATTTTAATACCGGCCATAGTTCCCAATCTGAACAATCCGTTGGAATTCAATTAGAGAAATTCGACTTTTCGTTCGAGACTTCAAGTTGGAAGTCATGCAAAGAATGTGGTTTGAAGACTCCCATAGCTGGATACGTCTGTCAGTTATGCAATGAAGACGGTTTCTTGTACAAAGTTGAACTGAACGTCCACATTCGAGAAGCGCATGGCTATCCAACTCCTTCCTCTGAACTCAATTGCGAAATTTGTCGTTCCATTTTACCGAGTAATGAAGAGTTGATGCGTCATATCTTTAAGATTGCACATCGTTGCACTAGTCAGCATTTATCTTGTCCACAAGACCACAATTGTCTGCAGTTGCTGACTTCTAATGATGAAGTTGACAGACATCTGCTTGAGGTACATGGAAAAAGACCACCTGCTTTGCCAACTGGTCAGAGCTCCAGAGATGATGTTGCTATGGTTGTTGAACGGGACCCTAATTACTCATTTGAGCTTGCCCCTCGAATTAAGGACAAAAAGCTCCAATCAATACTTAATATTTCTAAAACGCGGAACAAGTATCTGAAGATTCCGGTTGACTATCAGTCTGAGTCTGCTTTGGAACCTATGATTTCAAAAAGAAGACTTGAGTTGATAGACGCTGGATTTATGCACTGTGCTAAATGCCCTTTATTGTACCATCCCACTTTATCAGGCTGTGGTCGCTGCACTCTCAAGTTCATTTTCCCTCAGGCTGTTATGGAACATATGGTAAACGTGCATGAAGTTCCAGAGATATATTCTGAGAAAAGGTGTCCATTTTGTCGAGAAGCAACTATGTCGTACACCGAGTTCCTCAACCATGTTGTAGCGCATTTCTGTTCTGAACATTCAGAATGTGAGTTTGGCTGTTCAAAGTTGGTTGTTGGAGGACCGAAAGATGTTGTGAAACATGCACTAGATTACCATAGCTCTTCGCCTGTGAAACCCCCACCCGATTCGGCCAAAGAACTGTACAAAGCTGTCACGGAGACAGAAGAAAAGACAAAGCCCAAAAGTTCAGCTCTACTTCTGCTCAAAGAGGAAGCCAAACTGAAAGCTAAAGCAGTAGAAATGTGTCTTTACTGTGGTTATCAACCAAAACGGAAAACCCCACTTAATTGTGAAAAATGCCCTGCTAGAACTCTCTACGCTTTTGCATCTAGAGGCGACTTGCTTATCCACAATGCTTTAGTGCATTCTCCGCAGTGTTCTGACAAAGAATTTTGTTCAACTTGTGCTTCGGATGTGGGCAAGAGAGGTAGCACTCGCAAATTTAATGGAGACGGTTTGAACCAACATCGCAAAACTATTCATATTTTCTGCGCACGGGAGCACTTTCGTTGTAAGCAATGCCAGGTAATTGTACCCTTTGATCGGCAAAATGAGCATCTCATTCAAAAACATGGCATCAAAGACAGCAATGCCGCGCAACTTAAAGACAAACAATCAGAAATTTGCGATGACGATAACGTTGCCATGGACGAGGAAACGAAAAGCTTGAACATAAATAAACAGTTAGAATGCGTGACCAGAGGTTGGAAACATTGCAAATTTTGTCCATACTCGGTGAGCTACTCGATAATCTATTCGTGTAGAGTTTGCGAGCTTTCATTTTTCGCTGAAGTGGATCTCGATTTCCATTTGTACACTTTGCATAAAGACGAATCTGTGAAGGGGTTTCAGTGCTCTTGTGGTTACAAAACGATGAATGTAACCATGTGGCTTGACCATCGAAAAGAGGAGCATGGATTGTGCGCAGAACACATTGCGTGTCGTAATCGACAGTGTATTTGGTTATTTCCTAATAAAAAGGAATTGCTACATCACTACCAAATGAGTTCTTGCAAAGTTGAAAATCAGTCAATTTCAAGTATCTCAACTACAGCTAAACAGTGCGTTGCGTGTTTTGGCGTTGTTTCAGGGGAATCATTTGTGTCATGTTTGCTTTGTACACCTTTGCAGAAGAACTTCCCGACCTCTGTCGATTTCTCATCGCATCTGACGTTAGCCCATCGGAGGTTCATAACCGGGTCTTTTAAATGTCCTATTTGCCCTGTTGTGACGAGTGACGTCAGCCTGATGAAGAAGCACATGACAAATGATCATGCATTTTGCAATTCTGGTCACGCTTTGTGTTCTAAACGGATGGATTGCGCTGTGCTAATTCAGGATTCAGCCGTGAATGTAATAACACATGTCTGCAAACCTCTCTCCTCCCTTCAGTCCACAAATATTATGACGATCTTGAAATCTAAAGGTAGCTATCGATGCAACACTTGCAGCCTGGGGTTCGACGAAGTCGTAATTCAGGAGTGCCCTGAATGTCCAATCACGTTTTTGTCCAAAATCGAACTTGCAGCCCATTTGAAAATTGATCACAATAAAAAGTTTACGAGTGCTTTTCCTTGTAACCTATGCAATTCTAGCTTCCCCTGCCAGCCTGAAGCTCTTTTGATGCATCGGTGGAAGATACACCAGCATTGTCCGTTTCATAAATACGAATTTGGTCGCGTATCGATTCTCAATGGTTCGGTGCAAGCTAAGGCTTTAGCTGAGGGATTACGAAAGGCTGATATTCGGTCTTATCTTTGCCAAACGTGTAAGCGGGACATTCGGTCTTTTGACAAGCTGCATCCGCCCAAACAGTGCCCAATTTGCCCTTTCAACCCAGGATTTTTTGCAGATTCTGAATTTATTGTTCATATGCAAACTGTTCACAAGACACTGATGAATGTTAACGTGGAGAAAGTGAAATGCTATCAAGGCGATTGCTCATTTGTAGCTGCAACTGCCCTGGATTTTTGCCATCATCGGGTACAAGAACATCAAATGTGTGCAACACATTTAGTGTGTCCCATGTATTACTGTCGAAAAATTTTCTCGTCTTTATCTGCTTTTCTGAAGCACATCAGCTCGTGTGATGGGGTGAAACCAAAGGTACTCTTGGACGGAATTAGTCATTTAAAAAATCTGGAAGGAACTTTTGAGATGATGGTTAGACCATTTTATCACTATCAGTGCGATAAATGTCCCTTCAACATCGCAACTTCACTGTTTTTTAAATGCAATCTATGCAATGATCCTGAACAGTTTGACTCTAAGATGCCCTATTTTACAGGACAAACATTTTTCTTGCATCTAATTCAACGGCATGGCTTTGAAGAACCTAAAGATCAGTATCCTTGTCAGTATTGTACATACTCGAACTTTTCGGCAACTTTGAGCGAGCTACGTGACCATATGCGGGACAAGCACTCAATTTGTGCAAGACACTTTCTTTGCGGAGGAACTTGTCTTACTATGTATCCCAGAATGCGAAAATTCGAGGCTGGTCACCGAGAAAAGAGCAATTGTGGCAAATTGCCTCTGCAGTTGTTCGAAGCTAATCAGTTCAGTTTCGAGCTTGTAACAACTACTGATTTGTTGAATGAGAAAGTTTTCAAAACCTCACAGAGGACCCTCAAGTTCATCAGCTTCTCCGGATTGCCAACACTAACAGACGCACAGGGAAATACGACGCTAAAGTCCATATTCACTGCTACAGCTAGTATGCTTCCATCAGAATTACTCGAAGAAACAAGGCAGAAGTTGAAGCAGGAGCTGGTAAGAGACAAAAAGCGACAGGAGAAGAAAGCTATCGGGCCACTAAAAAAAGACGAAAAACCCGAGAGGTCGCGGACACCGTCGAATCGTCGCTCCAGGACTAAATCGCGAAGTCCTGTCAGACGTCGCTCTCCATCGAGATCCAGAAGTCGTTCTCGTAACCGAAAAAGACGCCGATCTAGGTCAAGAAGTCGAAGTAGATCGAGGCGTCGCAGACGCTCAACTCGTTCGCGCTCTTCTTCGAGACGTCGTTCTACTTCGAGACGACGTTCGACTTCGAGACGTCGTTCTATTTCGAGACGACGTTCTACTTCGAGGCGACGCTCTACTTCGAGACGAAGACGAAGAATACGAGCATCCAGAAGTCGGTCAATATCCCGAGCTAGAAAGCGGTCTCGATCGTCGTCGTCACCGCGGCGTCGTACAAGAAGGCTTCCCTCCAAATCGCGATCAATATCAAAACCGCGGGATGACAAGGCAGACAGGAAACAAATGAATGCGACGAAAGCAGAGTCACCTCCAAAAAGACGTAGAAAATCATTATCGAAAGAAAAATCGAAATCGCGCTCTCGCTCTGAATCCTTAGATCGGAAGATAACACAGAACGTCGTTGATATGCCAATTGAAAAGTCAGCAGCAACCGACTCAAGTGGTAAGTGGTCAAGCAATAAGGAGCTTCAGTCATCAAAACCAAAGGAAGTAAAAGTTGCAGCCGCGGGTGATGGAGTGGAATCGAAATCATTGTCCACCTTAATGAACGAATATTCGGAGCCACATTCGTTGTCAACTTTAGCTGAAACGTATAGTAAAGCACAGTCACCGCGCGTTGATGGTGAGCCGATGAAAAATGGTGAAGCGATTCATGAAGTTTCTAAGGAATCTGACAAGGATATTAAATATGGAGCAAGGAAACCGCCTGCTCAATGGGAGGATTTCATGTCGTCGATGCTGAATTACACTGATGAGCTGATGGTTAAGAATAAGGGCAAAGCACAAAACACGAATGATCACACTGAGAGTCAAGGAGTAATCGAAGGGGAAGATGACGATAATGAAGAAAATGAATTGGGGCATGAAGAAGATAGATTAATAAGCGATTATGACGGCGAAATCGATCTAGAGTCAGAAAACGAAAAAGATATTGATCAAAATTTTCAAGAGCAGTTGATAGAACCCATCGGTGATGACGAGTTGTTACTCGGTGACGAAGATTTGGATCAGGAATTATAGAAGAGGAGTTCAAACAATTTTTGGCTTTATTATATAAAAGTTCAAATAATGCGTAGCAAGTATTAATGATAAAACAATTTGCGTATTTGTGGTATAGACTCATAAACTGAAAGACAAATCTTTACTTAATTATTTTGTCATATTTTAATTATTAATTGCTGTAAATTTGTAAACTAGCTCATCTATGCATGTTGAGCTCTTCTAAATAAAACTTTTTCCCGAAATAGTTCATTCCTCGGGCACAATTTCTTGCGAAAATTACCCGTTCAAAGACCCTCACAGCTGACCCTGTTTAAATTTGATTTTCACGAATAATTGAAATAGTTCATAAAAACAATTCATAACAGACTAAACTGAGTTGAGATAAAGTGATATCAACTTTTGCTGGTGATACCAAATTTTGCATTTATTGGGTTTCGGATCTCATTTACCCAGCTTGACTGTTTTGCTCTAAACAGTCTTTCTCGAGTGATTTTTGCACGTTTGATTTCTTACTTTTTGCGTGACCTAAATTGCTCTCATTCAGAAAATTTGTTTGTTTCTAAAGCAACAGCAGCTGTAAATTAAGACATCATAAGAGTTTTTTAGGCGAGTGGTTACTGTTTTCATTACGCTGTATGTCTGGGTTCGAACCCTTCCTTGCCAGAGTTTTTTGAATCCATAAAAATTTATCTAGGCTAGAGCCTGCTCTGAATTAAATTTCGCCCCGCCTGTCGTTCAATTTGTTCGACGTTTTTTTCAGCAGGAGCTCGCGATTTGCTTCGCAAGAAAGTTTTTCAACTTATGATCAGTTTTTGGAGAAAATGATATCCGATTTTCCTTTTGATTTTACTTTTATCCATTTCCGTGTCAAGTGGAATAGTATAATGAGGTCTGGTTTTTCAGCAGTTGCGAAGCGATAGGTGGGGCTATTATTGGCCTTCTGATATTTCAATATTTGTTAACCCATATGACGGCAATTCTGCTTTTTGGTCCTTCATTTAATTTCGACTGAACGCGTGCTTTTTGTTCCTTCATTTAATTTCGACTGAACGCGGGCTATTATAGGCCTTCTGATATTTCAATATTTGTTAACCCATATGAGGATAATTCTGCTTTTTGTTCCTTCATTTACTTTCGACTGAACGCGTGTGTCATTTATCACTGTGTGGAGCTATTTTTTCATTTGCCAGATTAATTTTTTAGTACAAGTGGCTAACCGCACGCTATAAAATGGCTTTCCGCACTCTATAAAATTACCGTATTCTATAAAATGAGTTTTCCTTTCTCTAGTTCAAGGCGATAAGGTCAACTGAGTGTGTGTCACACTAAATGAAGGTTGTTTGAGAACAGCTAATAGAAGCAGCTATAAGTTTTACAGATTTAAGGCAGATTTTGAAACTGCTGATCTCCGAAGCTATGGCGTCTATGTTATTGAAATCTACCAGCTATGTTTTAGGTTAGTCAGTAGTATGGTACGGCCTATTGTAAGTTTTACTTTGAATGGGTACGGGAGTATTCGGGCTTTTTTCAAAAATCTATTTCGTTTTTCCGAGTTTTCCTTTTTTTGATAATGCTTGAAATCGTTTTGACTTCGGTAGGCAATTATATTTTTTCGTTCATTTTGCTCAAATTGCTTTTAAATGGTTAGCAAAGCAATCTAAATTGAACAGAGTCAGTATCGGCTAACGTAATTTGAAACGGGATAAACCTGTAGATACAAGTTTGATGCCAGGTATTTTATTTGTGTTTTAATGAGTCTCATTACTGTGTCTAATGTTCATTGGTATGGATGCTAATCACTGTATGCTCTCATTAAGAAACAGAAGTCTTAACTACGAAAGCCTATCACAGCACGCGCTTTTAATTTTTCACTTATCGCGCACATTATTTTTTCTAAATAATCACTTATTTGTACTTGTTTCAATCCCAATCCCAGTAATGAATCAATGGCGGCTAGTTTCTGACAGTCAGCTTCCGACAGGCTGCTTGACTTTTTGTCCTGAAGAACGGGATAAACAGGTTGAAACCCGGAGGTGATTAAGTCGCTCAGAATTTTTCTTGGAGCCTTACCCCTCACTATGCTCTGTATGCGATTCAGCAAAATTGTTGAGAAGACACGAATTATGGTTTGAACTGCTGTACTTGAGTTTGAACCCATCCACCTTTTGACCCCATTAACATCCTCCACTCCGACTGATGAAGGCAACCACTCGCCAGTCGTTTCGGATCAATTTGCGCGAAGTTAATTGTTTAATTGCTCTTGAACGAAGTTCATAGCAATGATTGTAAACGTGTGTGTCTTTGTTATGTTTTTGCGCTTTTCTTCTAGAACATTTTTTGACTTCTCAAGTGACTTTTTCACGCTTTCGTTCTTCGTTTTTGAGTGATCTCTAGTGTTCTCACTCCGAAATAAAGCTTGTTGCTAATATAAAATCGGTTGCAGAATGGGTAAAGTAAGTGATTCATAGCGCAGTGGTTAGTGCAGTTTGTTGTGGAGCGGGAGGTAAATGATTCGAATCCCGGCGGGGAAAGGTTTTTTGCGCCTATAAAGAAAAATTAATCTAGGCTACAGTCCCTGAATTAAATTGCCTCGCCTGTCGTTCAAAAGCAATTCTTCCGACATTTGTCGGTTTATGTTTGTTTTTTTTTTGTTATGCTAACTTGACCCTTTCTGCTAATATGGAGCTTTTCAATTGCTCCTCCAATGTTTGTTCTACTATTCTATCTGTGTTAAATTCGTTCAATAATTATTTTTATAAACCATTTTTTTCAAATATACTTTTGTTGACAAGATCCACAATTTTAGATTTCAATATGGTCGATTGGATTTAAATTTACGTTGGGAAATTCGTCATCCTTTTGCATCAAAACGTTTCACGATTTTTGCCTCAATAGTTTTCTAGGACTTGCAACTCAATTGCTCTTGTTTTGTCCCTCAATATGTCAAAATTTCTAGGCAATATTTTGTATTCTAAATAGTTTTGGTTGTTTTCAGATTTTGTTAGTATGAAGAGATCAAGCGCTTTCAATGAAGGGTTTTCATTTGACCCAAATGACGTCACAATGCCAGTGAAAAGTAAGAGAAAGAAGAGGAAGAAAACGCAAAATGCAGAGCAAGGAGGCGAAGATGATGGTTCTAAAGAGGGCGTGGTGTCAGAATCACTGTCGACTATTGACCTATTGATTCAGAATGTGATGAAAGAGAAGAAGAACTTCTACTCGAGGATATCCCAGCACACTCTAGAACAGGCGTATGTTTCATATCATCTATATCAATGAAGTAGTCAAAAGCGATGTGATGATTAAAAAAACATAGGTCAAAAGAAGATTCCAGAAACCAACCGAAAAGAGCAAATAGGAGAAAAATTCAAAAAGTTTTCTTGAGAATCTACTACAACTAAGTTGCTTTAATCAACGTAGTAAATGTTTAGTACATCAAAGTTATGCCCTTTTCCATTTATTTCTCAACAGCTATTTCATTAAATCTGTAAATCATGTGGTAGTTAAAAGGATTTGATTCCCTGTAAGTCCTCTTTTGAGTCTTGTCGATCTCTGTTCAATGGTATTAATTGAACGAACCTAACTTATGTAAAGTACGCATTGAAATCAGATATTGTTGCTGCTTTCTTGTTCAGATTGTCACAGGCATCGCCTACTTAGGCATATTCCATTTCTTTGAATGAATAAAACAGCATTTATGACTTCCCCTAGCTCTTTTTACTCCGGGTTCTTTGCTCAAGTTCAACAAATTGATATTGACGACGTTCAATCTCTTTGAATGCAAAACCATTCTTATGGCTTTCCTTAATGCGGTATTCAGTTTCTTTGCCGTTTCTTAGCGTGTTCACTCCATGAGGTTGTTTTGTGACAGGAAGAAAGGGGATGTGGTGAGGGAGAAAACAACTACTGTGAAGCAGAAGGCGATGAAGCGGGATACAAACCTTGATGACTTCACTGCCATTCCGGCTGTGATGGAGGAAGGAGAGGAGGACTTCCTCCGCTTTGACGAAATGCACCTTTCAAGGCCTCTTCTAAAGGGTATAAGTGTACGTGAATGGTCGGTTTCTAAGAAAGTTTTTCAAACTATTGGAGCGATAAATCTTCGCCAGATTCAATTATATTGGATTTCAGGATTTTCTTTTTAAAAGCTCTCGAATGATGTTGCTTGACCGTTTTTGCGCTTTTGCTCTAGAACATTCTTTGAATTTTTCACGCTTGAGTTTTTAATTCTTGAGTGATCTGATTTGCTCTCTTAAATAGTTTGTTGCTACTGAGCGAAACATAATCTACGCCATCCTGGAAATTCGGGTTTCGAACCCCTTTGGGGTTAGCCGTTTTTTGCACCCATAAAACATTTCTAAGCTTCAACCCCTCTAAATTCAATTACGCCGCCTATAGTTCCAGAGAAATTCATCCGACGTTAGTCGGTTTAATTTCAAATATTACCCATGGTCAACAAGGTGACTACCCTATCAAACTCAATTTGTGTTTCAGCTTTTATCAATTCGAAGAATTTCTATCGTATTGTGGCCCTTTTGTTTTAAGACTCGAGGCTTTATGGTTTTCTGTTTTTTTTACGAGTCGAGGCGTATTGGAGAAGTGTCTTTTTAAATCAATTTTGTTGGAGTTAATTTCGGAGCAGGAAATGAAAGGCGTGAGAAATATTTGGGCAGTTTGCATTTCCGACAAAATTGGAGAGTGAAAAGAGTGCTTTTTTGTTCAAACCGCTGTTTTTGAGGAAGCGAGAAATTGCGGTGCGGCTCCAAAAAATTTTTTGTAAGCAAGTGTTTTTTCACGTCGGCTTTTTAGAAAAGTTTTATTTTTGTTTTGACTATTTTTTGGCGAAGAAGTTTGAAAACGATATTTTGACAATTTTGAGTTTGTTTTAATAGTTATGTCATGTTTTTTTGGTCACTAATCTTAATTTTATGCGTTAAAGACAGTTGCGGGTTTTTAATCTACTTGAGCACTTTCGAACGTTTTTCGCTTTCATTGCAGTCATTGGGGATTGAATAGACACCTATTGCTTGACACAATTATGAGGTATCAATTCATTGCAGTTTTGATCATATAAAACATTATTTTTGTTAAGAAATTTGTCACTGAAAACCGAAAGCAAATCGGAGATTTTCGTTTTGCCCATTTCATGTAGTTTCTCAACTTTTCGTCAGAATGAGACTATTTTCCCTATGGCTGCGTTAGCATTTTAATGATCTCATTTTGATAAAAAGAAAATCTTGTGCGAGCTCCTCTATTTTATGAGGAAATAATTGAATATTTCTTGAGTTCATAGGTACTTCATTAAATGAATTGAATTTGCTTTTTTTTCTTAGTTTTCCCTATTTTCTTTCTTAGTCGTTTAATTATTTTAGATATTTTTTGGCTGTGTTTCATATGTAAGATTCGAAGTGGAAAATATTTGTGGAGCATCTTTTTTCAGTATATTTGAAACAGGAAGTGAGATGCGTGAAAAGAGTGTTTAGTTCAAACTGCTGTATTTGTGACCAACTGAAACAAATGTTACAAATGAACAATTAAGGGCGACTCGTTAGGGGGTAGCTGCTGTGAAGTGACACTTCAGAAGTAGAGAGAGCAGAGGATTAAATTAATTTTTTCTCCAATTAAAGGCTGGGAAGTTGCCTTTAAGCATTTTGTGGAGAATTTTGCTAGAGAATATTAATAGGAGTATCATTTTTGATGTGGTTTTTCACATTTTTTCCTGTACTCGGTTTTCTCCTTATTAACAATTTTATTAGATTGTCTGTTAATTGGTAATATTTCGTTGCCAAATGCTTGTTTTACAAGGTTTGTTGCATTTTTTTTGTTTTTGGATTCCCAACTTAAAGAAGTTTTCAGATGCTTAATCAGGTTTTTGTCATTTTTTCAGTGGTGTCAATTTTCCTGTTTTCGTTTCAAATTGTTTTGTTTATTTGAGTAGGTGGTTCATTAGGTCAAGAACGTTGGTCATTTTTTTATTTTGAGTTGGGTCATTTTTTGTTTCGAGTCGTTTCCGGAATTCTTCTGATTATATTTTTGATAATTGAGCGATCAAGAAAACTAAATAAATGTTGAAAAAGGTGTTTTCGTGAAATGGTGAGAAGAGAGAGAGAGAGAGAGAGAGAGAGAGTGAGAGTGAGTGAGTGAGTGAGTGAGTGAGTGGGAGTATGAGTGTGAGTGAATGAGAGTGTGTGTGAAAGTGAGTGAGTGCGTGGGTGGGTGAATGAGAGAGTAAATGAGTGAGTGTCTGAGTGAGTTTGAAAGGGAGCGATAAATGTAGGTAGGTATCAGCATATTTTCGCTAGCCGAGCGAATTTTTGTTCACATGCATCTTTTTCAGGCTGTTTTACGCTAACTTGGATTTGGAGGTTTTTCAACGAGTTTCCTGTTTTAATTCTATTGGCCATTTTACCGCTTTTTGGCCCATTTTGTTTTATTGTTTCTACCTGTAACTCAAATGAAGACTAGTTATCGGAGGCAGTTTCTATTACGAACAAATACAGGTTCTTTGGTACCAAGCATTTTTTCGTTTGCCTTTGTTAAATATTTGTGTGCTTTTCTGACGGTGCTCAATTTTGGGCGTGAAAAAAAAACAGCCCAATGAGTCGACCATCAAGTACTGAAAATCCGCTTGTCAAATCAACAGGCACATGATCCATTACAAGAAAATAATCAAAAGGAAGAATCTGAAAAAAGGAGAAATCCTCGTTCCTCGAATACTAGTTGTGTTAAACTATCATTACAAAGTTTTGTCAATTAGTTAAATTCACACCACATTTCTTAAAAATAGTACACTAACTTGACTTAGAACCAGTGATACATAAAGAAGTGAAAAGAATGATAGACTCGAAATGTAGTAAAAATTTCTATCCACACATCTGAGTTTTTGCTGTTAGGGTCCAGCCGACATCGTTTCTCATTTCCGCTAAGTAACAGAAACGCTGTTGTTGCAATTGAGTACAAAAAACGAGAAACTACAAACTTGTAGAAAAGAAATGTGTCTGTCGATATGATGCTAAACATTCTGAATCAATTTTTTTCTCTTTTTTTCGTGTATTTTGATTCAGTTTTAATTAGATATTTGCTTTTTGAGACTGAAAAACTTAAGTATTGGTTGTTTTCAACTTTGTAATTACTCTTGTTTTTCCATGATTTTGTTTAATAAACAGTATCAATATCAATAATACCATTTATGGAAAAGTGAAATAAATAAATCAAGTATATTATATTTTAATTAGAAATACATTAAATCTGTCATTAATTAGACTAAGTTAAAGGTCAACAAGAAAAACAAAGTGGCAAACAAAAAAATATCGAAACTTATTATTTTGAAGACATCAAAACTTTCAGCTATTAACTGAAAGCTTTCCAAACAATCATAATACTTCTTAGAAGGTCAATCGGCCTGCCATATTGGGTCTTTGTGATAAGACCTCAAGAGATGTGGAAATATGGACAACACTCAAAATATCGCTGAATTATAACAAAAGCACAAAGAAACAATAAGCTTTTGTTTGAAAACTTGGTTAATTTAACTTAGCTCTGGTGAGAGCTTCATTGATCTTCCAAAGGGCTTTTTGTCATTGATAAGACTAAATAACAATGCAACAAAAGACAAGATTCAAAACTCACGATTTCATGATAAGTGAAAAACAAATGAAAAACACCATTAGAACATCGATTTCAGCTTCGAAAGCACTGAGAACGAAAAACAAAAATTAGAAAATCTAAACTGGAAAAACTATAAATACCGAAGTGGAAAAACGGAAACATTGTCAAAACACCAATATCTCACTTTACTTTGAATGCACTGTCACTATGCAGCTGTAAAAAACTTGACAATTGTCTGTTTCGTTTTCTCTAGTACTGCTACGTGGCTAAAATTACTACTCCAATTTGATTTCTCATTTAAATTGATAATTCGAAAGAACTGTAAATACATCTGAAGAAAAAATAGCAGGACAAGTCCTTAAGAAAATCCAAATCACAAACTTCAAAATCACTGACCTGACCATCAGCGCAATTGAACCAAGTAAAAAGTAAAATATTTGTTTCCAAGTGAAAATCCTTTCTTAGGTAGCGGAAACAAAAGCAACCCTCATTTGACTGCATAAAAAATTTGTAATCAATTTTTAGGTATTTATTCCTTGTAAATTAGGACAAATGGGCATTTTGGTGCCTTTTTTAAAATTTAAAGCTAAATTTTCTTAAGTTTTGCCAAATTTGTGTCAAAAAAACGAATCAGACAGTTCAGCAACCCTCCTCTATCCTGACTTAATTGGAAAACTCTTGAACTAATATTACGGAACATGTGATCAAAACAAAGGAAAGCAGCGAAATGTTCACAAATCTTTAAAACTTGGTAACGTCTCGAAAAAAAAACGAAACTAAAGCTTTTTAGAAATTTTTATACTGTAAGCTCCTTGGGTTTTCTAATGATACTACTCATGTCGTTCTATTTCAAATATATCGATAGGTCGAAATTGACTGATAAAAAAAAACAAAATAATATCACTTGAGCATATAGTGGGTTCGGAACAAAAAACAAATGAGAACCCCTTAAGGCTTCCATGCACGCGACGTGATGAAAACAAGGAGAGTTCGATTTCAGGCCATGGGGTATGAAGTGCCAACACCCATTCAACAGTCATGCATCCCAATTGGACTACAGGGAAAAGACATCTGTGCTTGCTCATCGACGGGAACAGGGAAAACAGCCGCCTTCATGCTTCCTATTTTGGAGCGTCTTCTCTTCAAACCTGCTAATGGCGTTGCAGTCACTAGAGTTCTCATTCTTCTGCCAACCAGAGAGTTGGCTGTCCAAGTTTTTCAGGTCTGAGTTTACTTTTGAAAGGTAATTCTGATTAACTTCGGCAGTATTGTGTGTGAACTTGAAAAAAAGATCTTAGAGATTAAGTAATATTTTTCATGGCGTTATTTGAATTGGTATTATTTCTTGCAGTAATAAGGAGGAGCGGAAGTGCGTGATTGCGCATAAAGTTGCAACCCGTTCACAGAAATTAAGTGCAAATATGGAGACAGCATTTAGTCCAAAATAAAATTTCGGGGAATGTTCACTTTCACGCATTTTCACCTCCCCACTCACCTAAATCTTTATTAATTGCTCTCAAGCGAAATTTGTATTATTTATATTGGAATTATATTAGTTTGCAATTATGTTAGTCCTGTGGTCTTTTTATGCGATTTTTGACAGATTATTTGTCCGACCCTTTTAACTTTTCGTCCTCAAAAACAGGGTAACTGTTAAAGCCTGCGGGGCATTAAGTGACTGATCCGCTCTCTTAGAGCCCTTCACTTTACTAGTCTCTAAGTATTCTATTCACCAAAACTGTTTTGAGGAGGCAATTTCATGGTGTGAAGAAGGTTCTTATTAATAGCCGCACAGCGATAGCTGGGGCTATTATTGCGATTCTCTTGGTCTTTTACGACTCGAAAGGTATTGGTTTCCTTAGGTTTTTTTTAACCGGAAGTACTATTCCTTAAGACGTTGTTTGAACTAAAAGCGAAAGTGAAAATTTAACGTGTGAACTAATTTTTTTCTGAGCGAGAGAAGTTTTTTGATCATGCGCTGCGTTTGGTGAATGACTTTTTGACTTTGAAAAGTAGTTTTTGACTGAATGGCACATATAGATAACCGTTTTCAGCCGTTTTTTCGTTCAAGGAGCCCAGTTTTTTCTTGAAGTTTGTTTTTTGTTGAAATGATTTTTGTTCGATGCTATATTGAATTATAAGCCTCGGAGAATGTTACCAAAGTGTTCTGCAGAGCCTGAAAATGCGTTCCGAGTTCAAAATTGACACATATTTCTTGATTTTTAGTTATTTTTTGGCTTTTTTTGGCTATTAATTTCTTGTTTATTGGATCTTTTTTTGTCAGAAATCAGTTAATATGGCAACTTCCTCTTGGTAATTCATATACTAAACGCCCCTTTCTACCTCGATGTAATTTTGTTTTACAAAATTGTGTATATGCTAATCCGATTTTGGTAGTTTTTCCAATTTTTGTCAGTTTTTGTTCTAATTACTAGAAATAGGCTTTTTGTGCAACATAAGGGACTTTAATTTCGTTTCATAAAAGTTCAATCATTTTTCAGCGTTAAGTTTTTGAAAAACAGTTGAAATTTCTTTTCTTAAATGCAGTCTTAAATATTTTTAGACCATTTTTTGAACAATGTTTCGTATGCTTGAGTTTTTCTTTTTTGTTCTGCTCAGGGGGATGGATCTTTGTCTCGGATGACTCGTTGTCTTTTCTATTTCTTGAATGCTGAACAATGAAATGTATTCTTTTTCTTGATTTTTTTTAATTTGATTTTTTACTTCCAAAAATCAAGCATCAGTCTTTTTTACGGTGTTCCTTACATTGTGTCAATTTTCTTCACATTCTAGTTTGTATCCTTCTAGATTTGTCCTGGCACCTACATTTATATTGGTTATATTGATTTTTTCAGTTATTAAAAATTGAATGATTTCATCTTTTCCTTTGATTTTTGTCTTTTCTTTTCGGGCTTGGTTTTGTTATGAAACAATTTTTGTCTTTGAATATTATTCTGTTGCTTGTCTTTTCTATGATTAATTTATTTTTTGAATTAGTATGAAATCATGTTGTCTAGCATATATACAACAAGGAATAAGTATGTGTTGCTTACTTATTAATTGCAGTGATTAGAAATCGAATTGTAGTTGTTTTCTGATTTTTAGATTTAAGCTTTCTTTTTGAAAAATTTAACTTAGTTTCTAAGATTATTATCTGCCGTTTGCTTTCGCGATCTTTGAGATTAGAGTCATGAATTATTTGAGGTTAAAGGATAGCCCTGTCAGTTTTTCAACTCAACAGTATTCTGACGATCAGAATTATTTCGGACTTTTTTAACGTTACCAAACGTTTTCAATAATATAAAAATTTTGCAGATTTTTGTTTCTTTTGTTGACAGTGGTTTCAATTTCGGCAATTTTTAGATCAGGCCAATTTTTCGTTCATGCAATTTGAACTGGAGGGCGCGCGTGGCGACTTTTTTCGCTCTTAGTGGAGCGAGTTTTTTTGTTCATTCGCGTGATTAAGTTTTTGGTCCCACTTGACTTACCTCACTCTCAAAAATGACTTGCACACTTTGAGATTGACTTTTATTTACTTTAATTCAAAGAGATAAGGTCAAATGGGTGTGCGTCACTCTAAAGGAAGGTTATTTGAGATCAGCTAATAGAGGCAGCAAAAACTTAAACAGAATTTTAATCAAAACATATCATATCAGCCTTCAATGAAAAGATGAATTTTTTTGGTCTGTTTTTTTTACTGTTTTTTTTGAGACTGCAATCTACAAAGCTATTGTGGCTATGTTCTGACAATCTGCCAGCTATGTTCCTCAAAAGCTTGACCACCCCATCGTCTCTTAACCCTAAAGAATTGTCTAATGAATACTAAAAACAGGTAAGTGCCTCTAATGCTGATAGGTTTTCGTTTTATAGCTACGAAGCCATAAGCTGAGCGTAGCTGTGTTGCGGCGATCTTGTTTTGTCGGGTGAAACTGTTTTCGTTTTTCATTTGTTCTCACGGATAAGCTATTTTTTTAAATTACTTTTTCCACCAACTACAGGCATTTTTGCGCGGCTCGTCATTTTAAGAGAGAGACCTTTGAGGTCATTTGCTTGTCAAAATTTTGATGATTCATGACTTAGTAACTCAAATAAAATGACTTTCGCACTATTTGGCCTATGTTTATAAGTTAGTTTAGGGTGAAGAAATCTCAGGGGATAATAACGATCCCTAATCTAAAGGCTTTGATTAATATATAGGGAATGGAATTGATAAAACTTCATCGGATCATTCCTGAATCTATTTCTATCTGTTTTTTATGTCACACCAGTCTTTCAGCTATTCCCCAGAGTACCGGCTGATTTGACGGATTCAGACACCTGCAAATTTCCTGTTTTGCGTTTAGATAGAGTACTTAACTTCACAGCCAAATTGATATAAAGGAAACGAAATTTGTCTACTCAGTGGGGAATTGTATCAAAAATAAGGTAGGATCCAAAGTTTTTTTACCGCAATTTTATTCTTAAAATATTAAACTTTTGAAGAGAGTGTTTAACTATACGGTTTTGTAATTTTTTGCGTCCTTGAATCCGCAGTACTATTGGAGAGAAAATTCGGGGAATCACGTTCTTCAAGTACTCGGAAAATGTTAATATTTTTGAGAATTATAGGATCTTTTTTGCTCACGATTTGCATTCAAACGAAATTTTTAAATAGAATAATCAGAGTAAATAGAATGCTTGCTGTGGAACATCTCAATGATTTGTTTTCCCATGAATGCCGATAACCCACGTTGACTAGAATGTCAATGAAATGGTTGTTGAAAATGAAATAAAAAGTACTTGAAAACTTGATTGTAATTCACTGTGATAGAGGTGCCACGCAATTTAATGTGCCAATGGAAAACAATGTTCTACCATCAAAATTTATGACCTCTCTACTATCTTGCTGCACAACAATTATCGGCCAAATTTGGTGCAAAGCTTTAGAGACGAGACAACTACTTTTTTATCGAACATTCAGTAAACAAAAACAGTTTTCTTCGAATTGCTGTCTCTGTTTCACCTCATAAGAGACTTTTTATTATTGAAAAGCGTCTTAATGTTTTAACATACAAGGCAGGGTTTTCTTTTGGGTTAAGCATTTATCAGTTATTGAGAATTCTGGTAAATTCTGTTGAGAATTTTAAATTTTTCACAAAACGAAAGTTTTTTGATTTTTCATATCTCCTGATAGAATATTGAAAGGCATTGACCAGGGCGCATTGATCATTTGGATTCGTTAACTGTTCTGTTTTTGTCTATGTTAATTAAGAGCTGCCGTCAAACTCTCAATGGCTATTATTTAGGCGCTCTCCTTTTATTAATTCGCTTTACCTTTTGATCACGTTTTTCGTTTTACATAAGTCACAATTTTCACGTTTGACTTCTGACTTACTTCACTCACTGTTTCATCTAAATTGATTTTAAATTCTTTCACGCATTTAATTATGCAATGTGGTGAATACGGTCAATGTCAAAAGAGCAAAATCAAAAGAGACGCGAAAAACCGATAAAGCCCAGTCATTAAGTCATTGAGAATTAGCTTATCAATGGTCAATAGTGTTTTTTAGCTGACATTGGTATTAAGCTTGTTAGCGTTCAGTTTAGAAGCTGAATTAAGTATAGTTTTAGAATCAAACTGAAACTGTACGCCAAATTAGAACACTTTTTGACACTGAAAAAAAAACAAAACAGAACAAAATCGGTCAATTTATCTCAGTTTTTTTTCTGTTTCAATCCCGATTTGCATCATGCGCGTCAACGGCGGCTAATTTCCGGCAATCTGCCGTCTATGTAGTTCTCTCTAACCCAACGACAACGTTAATCTGTCTGATATTTAACCTATTTATCATGTTACGCCGTTTTTGCTTGGCGTTTCTTTTATTAGTTTTGATGTTCTTCATTTTGCACGCAGAAGAATTAGCTCTCTCTCTCTCCCTCTCTCTCTCTCTCTCTCTCTCTCTCTCTCGCTCTCTTGATCAACAAAACTGGTCTGAAGTGTATAAGGATCTTAGTGTCTTGAGTGTCTTGGGCGAAAATTGTAATCTTGTCATTTGTATGCATTTTGGGAATACCCGTGTGAGATGCTAACTTCCCTATGGCACACAAGTTCTTTCAGGCGTACCGTTTTAGGCTTATAATAGCAAAACAAAAGCTGTGAACTTTCGTCATTTTTTTGTATGAAATACTGTGAAATGTGAATTAATTTCAACGTTAGAATTAGCTCGTGAAACATTTGTGGATTTTGTCACAAAAGTCCGATGCATTTTTTTCAAGAATCATTTTAATTTGTAAGAAGTTTTCAATGAAAACAGTTTGGAACTCTTGGCAAATACATTGATCGGCCAAAATTGGCTTTATGTATTTCCCGGTTGGCGTAAATTTCCTAACCCCTATTTTATTGGTGGGCTAGTATTAAAGTATTGATGATTTCAAATGCTATTTCTTCTACCTGCCTGTGACTTCGAATAATTTTCTGTAGATTGTCATGCTTTTTTGGTACGCAATTTTATTAATTGCTCTCAAACGGAGTTGGTAGCTATTATATTTTTCCCGTGGTCTTTTTTATACGATTTTTCGCTTGAAAAAATTTTTGTCAGACGCATCTGACTTTTCGTCCTCAAAAATGGCATAAACAAGTAGTGCCTGGAGGGCATTAACTGGCTGCGCAGCTCTCTTACAGCCTTACTAGTCTCTAAGCATGCTTTTTCGAGGACAATTTTGGGTTGTGAAAGACAGTTCATACTATTAAAGGTTCGACACCCCTCAGTGACCCCCACGACACTCCCCCCGTCCAACCTACTCCCAGCTGGCAGTTTAGACCCGAATTTCGTCCAGAGCTGCTACAACCGTACCCGCCATCGTTTGACCCCCCCCCCCTGCCTACCATTTGGGGGAGGGGTAGGAACTTTTTGCTAGCGTTGCTTTGGGGGGGGGGGGGTAGGAACTTTTTGCTAGCGTTGCTTTTTTTTCAGTCAGTTTTTGCTGATCGATATCTTTTTGTGGAGAGATAAAAAAGGTGATATCTTTGATGAATCCCTAAAAAATTCAATCGAGTGTTGAAGACATTTTCAATATTTGGCTTCTTCTCGCGGAAAAAACGGGGTCCTCAGTTTATCTTTTTTTAAACCTTATTATCAAAACGAATAAATTTAATCATCTTGTACTTCAAATTTTTTAGTCTGCCAGTATTTTTATTTGATGCGATATCGATAGCTCTGTGGAGCTATTTTTGGCCTTCTTGATTTTTTGCAGAGTTTGAATTTGGGGCTGATTTTTTCAAGTTTGTTCTGTTATGTCTAGCACTTTTTTGATAAATTGTGAACTTTTCCTGTTTTTCGTGTCCTTTTGATGACTTATTAACTAGTCTGATGTTTAAATGATTTTCCATTGGCTCATTAGTCATGCTTAATTTGATTCATTTAAAAGCTCCTGTTGATAGCTTTGTGTTGCACTGATTTTTTCTGAAATGTGTTTTCATCAATCGGTGAATTTGTGTTTGACTGTATTTATTGTACTTACCGTCCTATGCTCTAGTCTTAGTAAAGACAGTTTCCATTAGCTTTCTGTGGTGTCTTAAGGGAATTTAATTCATTAGTTTAGTGGATATTCGATTGATTTTTATTCTGAATTGATATGGCAAAAATTTACTTGATTTTCCGGATTTTTGTTGTCTTTTCATTTCGTGTTATAAGTGAAAAATACAATTGACCTTCTGATAAACATAAATTGACATGGTTTTTGGTATTAGCTTTTATTGATTATTTTTTGAAACTTAAGTTCAAATCATTGAGCAGTTGATATTTGAGATTTGCCCGTGTTTTTTGTTGTGCTGCCCCCTAATCGCAGTAGCCATCGGCCATCAGTAATGGGTCTCGATATAATGCATTCAGCAGTGGCTTTAGATTGTTGCTGATGTTTTCTTCGACTTAAGCAGCATTTTTTTCGAACAGTTTTTGTGAGCCGTTGAATAATGCTTTCATTTGTTAATATTTAACTGCGGGATTTTTTTCATTAATGGATATAACTACTTTCTACTGTTGACTGATTTGATATTTAATTATTTTAGTATTTAATTGCTTGTTTTTATTATTTAACGTTACCTTACAATTCGAAGTTAATAATCCATGTTTTTTGGCAATGTTGTCTTCTAAAGTAACTTTTTTTTCTGGACTTCTGCTTATTTCTCATTGTCCATGTTTCCGCTTCCCTCATAACGGGTACTTAAAAGGTTGGACCGCTTCCTGTGCGAACCACAGCTGGTGTCAATCCTACTTGTTTTTCCAGGTATCCAAAAGCTTGGCCAAGTTTTCCAAAATTCAGATCACTTTGGCAGCTGGAGGACTCGATCTAAAGACACAGGAAGATGCAGTCCGAAGGTTCCCAGACATTTTAGTAGCCACTCCTGGTCGGATCATCGATATTCTAGTCAACACACCTAGCTTCCATCTCCAGAATATTGAAATCCTAGGTTTGATATTAAAATTCTTTTCTACCTTGATAGTTCTGACCAGTTGATAATTTAAAAAAATTGAATGTTGAATTTGGCGAGTGGAAAAAACGCACAGAAGAAAGCTCAGAAGTCCGGTATGACAAATTACCTACAATTATCCTTCCAGAAGTGTTCGAGACTGTTGAATAATTATGATAAAATCTTGAATTCTACTTGAGAATAAAACCAATGTGACGGAAATTTTTTCGAAGATTGCCAGAAATATTTTTTTTCGGCCATGAGGGCCCCATTTCAAGTGATTCTTATCATTTCGCGCACAACAGAAGATTTTCTGTATAATAATTGAGTTCTTTATGTAAATATTTTTGAGTAATTAAACCATTGTATCTTCCTTAATTGTAATGCAACCTTGTGTGTTTTAGTTCTAGATGAAGCCGATAGAATTCTGGACGAATCTTTCGAAGACCAAATCAAAGAAATTGTCAAAGATTGTTCTCGGAACAGACAAACTATGCTCTTCTCAGCAACAATGTCGGACCAAGTCCGTGACCTTGCTGTTGTTTCACTCCGCGATCCTGTTAAAATATTTGTCGATTCCAGTCTAGGAGTCGCTCAGAATTTGCGTCAGGAATTCGTCCGAATCAGAGCACCAATGGAAGAATACAGAGAAGCTATGTTAGTGTCCCTTTTGGTTCGAAATTTTACTAATCGGATTATTGTTTTCGTGCCGACGAAGCACCTTGCAAGACGCATGCATATCGTTCTGGGATTGTTCGGTTTGTCTGTTGGAGAACTGCACGGAAATATTCCTCAAACGATTAGGTTGGACACCTTGAATCGCTTCAAAGACGGAAAGTTCGAAGTGCTGATTGCGACAGACGTTGCAGCGAGAGGTTTGGATATCAAAGGTGTTACAACAGTCATAAATTACTCAATGCCTAAGAACTATAAACAATACATTCACAGAGTTGGCCGAACTGCACGTGCGGGCAAAAGTGGGGTTTCAGTCACATTGTACGGCGAGCAAGATAGAAAAATTATGAAAGATGTGCTGAAATATTCGAGGTCAACTTTGAAGAACAGAACTATTCCCCCGGACGTGATTGAATTCTACAAGGGTGTTTTGGATGCCATAGAGGTCGATATTAAAAGCATCAACTCACACGAAGATGCGAATGCTGATATTTATAAGTTAGAGGCCAGGATCAAAAAAGCAGAAGCCACTTTGACACAACATGAAGATTTGTATGGGAAAACTGGAACATCTGCTGCCGGATCATCTTCAGCAGAAGATCGATCGTGGTTTCAATCTCACAGAGAAAGAATGGAAAAGAAGTTGAGCAACAAGCTCGCGGAATATGCTGAGAATTGCGAAGCTTCTGAGAAAAAGAAATTGATTTCGAAACAGGCGCAAAAACAGCAAACACGGAAAGATGAAGCTAAACATGCAAAGATGAAGGAAGAGCGATTAATGATGAAAAATCAATATTTGGATGCTAAGCGGGCTAAAAAGAGCAAAAAGAAGAAGTGATATGCTTATTTTTGACCGTTTAAGGCTGAAGATTAATTTTGTCCTCTAAGGTTCCTCGTAAAACTGTCATTAAAAGAAATTTTGAATTTCGGTAGATTGTTTTGATCCCAAGTATTGAGGCAATTTGATGGTACTTAAATCTGTATGCGTATTAAGCAGGGACTTCATAATGGTTTGAAATTAGAGACCAAAATTAGTGATCAGATTGTTGTGCCATCTCCATATGTAAAACGGGTGTTGAAGATATGTGTGCACTTAGTAATAGCAGCCGCAGCTCATAAAAAATGAAAAATCTATTAATTCTGCACAATCTAGAAAATTAATAATTTGCAATTGCTCCTGCAGAAATTAAAAAACCTAGAGTTTGGATATACTCTGAATTTAATTTGAATCTGTCCAATCGTTAGTTGTTTCTTCGATTAGAGGATGCAAAGATTAGAAACAAGGTAGCATGCAGCCATTTTCATTTGTCAGTTGTTCTCCAACGAAGTTTGTAGCAATCATTTGGTCCTGCTTCTGATATTCTTAAGCCTGGGAGAATTGTTATGTTTTCATACAGGTTTTAATTGCTCTCGAACGAAGTTTGAAACAAATATTGTAAACGTGTTGGTCTTTTTCATGCAAAATTTTCACTTCTCCGTTTGGACTTTTCGCGTGATTCTTACGCCTAGTTGACTTTTTGTTTTTCATTATTAATAGCCGCGTCAGCAATTCCAGGCGGCAACAGATTTTGTTTCGTCTTACCCTGACTTCTTGGAATTGACTTTTTCAATGACTTCAGTGACTTCTACTGCTTTGCTGTTAAAATTTGTGTTCTTGACGTCATTTCTGCTTTTAGGTCAATTTCTTGACTTACCTCATTCAAAAAATGACTTCTGAACTCACTCATTTACACAACATTTACTAATTAAAGGTCAATAGTGTGCATCTAAGTAGTGCCTAACTTATATACCCTAATTCCTGAGTAATAGAGTCTTGAGTTTTGATATCGAATATTAATTTTGAAAAAGCTCCATTAGGGCTTTTCCTTGTAGAGCAAATGTGTCTCATAAAAATGACGGTCCGAATCTAACCCAAAAAGTCTAGTGGTCTATTAAAAAGCTTGCTGGTGGTCGATCTGTCAATCTTATTTCTTTAGTTGTTTCAATTCATGGTAGGCCACAAGCGGCTATCGGGGCTATTTTCCGGCAGTCTGTCGGGTATGTTCTAAATTTCTCTCATTCACAACTGTCAGCAGCTGAACTCCAGTGGCGGCAGTTCACTACTAAAGGTTAGAGGAAGAGTGCACCGAACTTGGTGTCCTATTTTCAGATTAATTTTTTGTTAGTGGTTATAGCCTTATAGAATAACCTATAATGACGTCATTTGAAGCGCACCTTTATTGAACTTAGTTACTCCCACCGCAACTAAGGCAATTTGTCATTGGAGTTCCCATCAGTTACCCGAGAGCAAATATTCCATCGTTAGTCGACTGTTTTTAGCTGAAGTATATCTTTTCGCGAGTTGAATTTTGACTTCTGTTTTCGAACGTTGGAATCAACGTTTAGACTACGCTGTTTGTTTCTAATATAAAGTATTTAGTAAACGTAGTATTATTCAATGTGGGAAGATCATTTTGAGAAGTTTCGATCCCTTAACAGTCCCTCCTGACGAACTTAACTACTGCCCATCCTCAAACACCTAGCCTCCCCCTCACCTTAAAATTGACTCTGTATTGTTAAAATATTAAATTTTTAATAGTTTTAATGCAATGCTTTTCTTGTTTTTTATTATCCACCTCCAGCCTGTCAAAGCCTACTATTTAGGTGCTCTCCTTCTTACAATTAAAAGAATTTGAATTGTATTGGGGCGCTGCCTTAAAGGTCTGTGCTCACATTTTCATGATTTTTGATTTCAAATTGAAGTGATGCTTGTCTCGCCGAAGCAGGAGGCGCACCGAAAAAGCGAATAGTTTTGCGCCGTGAAGTTTCATTCTATTTTTAAAGTGAAATGAGAGGATAGCGCTAGAACAAAAATTAGGCAATTTGTCTTTGATTTTTACTGTTTTTCATTATTTTGATCGAATTTTGTGTTCTAAATGGTTTTCCCAATCTATTCATAATCTACGTCTGGATTTTAACATTACTAAAGTCATCACTTTCACGTTTGACTTCCAACTTACCTCACTCCTGTTACAGCTGAATGGAATTTCGTATTCATTCAATGCATTTATGCAAATACGTCCCAGCTCAAAAAGCGAAACCGATAAGAATGGGATGAAAACAATGAAAACCGGGAACAAGGACCTAGTGTTGAAGACAGTGCTTTAGGTTATCAATGTGGTCTATAAATGTTACCAATTTATAGGCTAAATGTACTTTATTTATTGAGTCTAATTAGCTCTAATGCTTTCATTTTAAGTCCTTAATGTAATTTTCTCCTCCGGCTAAAGTGACTTCTAAAGGCGCAATTGACTTTGCGCACCGAATGAGAGCTATTCAACCGAACATAACTGAATATGCTTTTTACATTACTATTTTCTTCGATAGTTTTTTATTTGCAATTAGTTGACGATCGATAGCATATAGGTTTACCATTTTCATTTTTGTTTTGTCGTCTCTGGGCTTTTTAAGTACTTCTGTTTCCAACCTTTCAACTATTGATAGCACATCTTAAGTCCTTGGCATCATTTGTACCTCTCACTGATATGAACTGTTGGAAACCATTGTGATACGTTTTTATCGTATTTTTTTCAACTGTGCCATCTCCCTGTGATGTGTCATCCAAAATTGAAGCTGGTTACTGAAACACAAAGGGTTTATAAGTGGAGCTTATCTAATGATGCTTGTTATAGTAAAAAGAGTTTATTTCTTGGACATGGTTGAACGGATAAATACAAATATCCTATATTTACCATGTCACAAGTGGACATGCACGGAATCCTGCTGATTTTCTCTTGCAATAAGCTCAAATTCAACTCAGAAATTATTCAACGTTTTTCAATTTACTAATATTTCAAATATATAATTCACTAGCTCTTGGTTATTAATCAGATAAGAATTCTTTAACTTATGGTAGGCACTTTCATCGCAGGTACTTTTTTAACGTTTTTGTTCTGCGGAAGTTTTTCGTGGCTGCCCGCGTACTGTAGCTGTTCATCAGCCCTCTGATCTTCTCGACCAGGCGCCACTCTTATCTGCCATGATAGCATGCTATTCCCTCGTCAGTTGCTCAACACACAATTGGCCGCGCCGACTGACAAATAAAGAGTGTGGCCCACGCCTTGCAGGGTAAGAGTTAGGCCACAAGGAAGGCGATTGCTGCCACGAATTCTGATATTCATGTTCTTCCTCATTCCGCATTTCCCGCCCGCGTCTAAGAACAAACCAAAGTTTGTTACCATGATACAGTTAGGAAAACGTTTGTAAGGGTTGATTAAATAATTGAATACCAGTCCAAGCATAACCAGTATTACACAAGGCAACAGCTCCATTTATCGGCCTCAAGGGACATTCATTTATAATCTGCGCTAAGCGACTGTACGTAACAGACTCATCAGCAATACGTGCTGTGTATAAGTTTTCATACCTTGTGGTTGACGTAAAGGTGGAATCGCTAAGAAGTTGACCTTCCGTCTTCCTGAATATTTCTTGTAAACCATCCCAGGAACGGGCGTAAAAGGGGTGTGAACCATCCCAATACTCTTTCATCAGCATCCTGGTAATGAAATAAACTGTCACGAATAAAACATTGTAGTTCACTTACCCTGCAGGGCAAAAGTTTGGTCATTTGTCGCGTCACGTTCCGCCCCCATGAAAACATTGCCTCCGCAATGCTCCTATGGGATGAATCGTTAGACAAAGAGGACGAACTAGTTTGCGGGTTCTCTATTGGAAACTCCAATTAGGCAATTTTTATAGATTAATCTGAAATAGAAGTAGCTAGAAACTCATGCAGAAACAAACATTACAATCACTTGCTGGTTAGACACATTAAAACATTTGTTACATTGAACACCAAACCCATGCTGTTTTTTAAACTCTTGAAGCATTTTGATTGTTGTCAGTAAACAAACGCAAGAGTTGTTTACTGACAACAATCAAAACGCTAATCTCTACCGTTCATCAACAATTTTACCCCTTCCGCTGATTGCGAGTATTCCAGAGAACTAAATCATCCTTCTGTTACACCAATTCGAACGCAGTTGCTTGAATTGTAGAGTACAAACTGAAAAAATGATTTTAATTATTCTATTTTGGTACTAATAAAACCTGTAGAGTTACTTCTGAATCAAATCCTTCAGGAGTCATAAAAATAACGGAATCTTTTGTAAGGGAATAATTCAGAATCTATTCAGAATAATATAATGGTTAGTGAAGTTAGAACGGTTCTATTAGCTGAGAAATTTGCTATGAAACTTTGTTATTCCTTTTCCCCTATTCAATATTTCGCTCTATGAAAACATGACGTCAGTCAAAACAGCTTAATACTATGTGGAGCGCCCCCAGTTTTACTTGCTCGCTTAACTTCTTGAAAAATTTTGAGAAAGATGATTCGGCATTCAATGTAAATATGTTGTTATACCAATTGCAATGTGAGCGAAAAATGAAAAGTGACATTGCGTCTTTTTTTTTCAACCATCTGAGTCGGGTCGACCAAAATGGACAAAAAGAGCTACTCGAGCAATGGCAGCTCTTGCATCTATAGGTTTTTTCAGTGGTGGAAGTTTTGTTGGTGGTGACGATTGTGGACTTAGAGGAATCTTTGGTTCATGCCAGTCACGCGCAAATTAAAATGTAACAAGTTTTAAACAACTCCAAGATGACTCTAAATTCATAAGGCATGTTGAGCAATTTCAATCCGATACCATTGAATTTCATCGGATTCAGCTGAGATCAGAGAGTACTTGAAATTCAAAACCGAACCGGGAATTTTAACAGAACAGTTAGAAATTTACGGAAAAATATCCATTGTTTGCGATATTGGACGCAATTGTTATTTTCGCGTCAACGAATAAACTTAATTATGTCTTCCTTTCGTCTTTAATGAATATTAGGATCTATCTTGTTTTGCCCCCCCCCCCCCCCAGCTTAGTGAGCATAAATTTTTTATGACCCCCAGGCGCACGTGCTACTTTCTTACCTGGTAGCGTGCTATATAACAACATATAATTTGTAACGGGGTCATAAAAAACACTGGGGGGACCAAAACAGAATAGATCCGAATATTAGGTAATCTAACCTGAAATGCTCTCGATCTACGCTTTACACTTATCAGACAACAAGGAGGCTCGTTAATGTGCGTTCGCACATGATGTTCCGACCCGGGCTCATCTACATTTTTGACTTAATTGTCAACCAAATGAAGAGATAACGAAAATAGATGTTTGAGTTTGAAACAATCGTTACACAACCTATCTACTAATTGAACTACATAATGCCATGCCTCATTACAGCGCAAACGAGATCTGACATTAAAGAGACTACGACACAAAATAAGAACAAACAACAAAATTAGCAAAAACAAAATTTTTACGTCAAAGACTAAATATCTAATTTTAAAAGCACCTAGTAACAACATCAAAATGCAATCAGATAAAACCTTAACTACACAACTTTTTCTTCCTAACGATATAGCAGATGGAAAGTTTTCTTAATGAGACTAGGTAACAAGTCGACAAAGAGATCAAACAATGAGGCGAAATTCAAAAAATAATCAACATTTTTTAAACCAAAAGTGTTTAAAATCATTAGCTTTTCACTAAATAATCCTTGATTAACTACTAAAAACTTATCACAAAATCAATAGGATCTGCTTTTATTTAGACTAAGCCATAGAAACGAACTAAAGAAAAACTCAGAAAAATTACAAACGATTTGCGAAAACAAACTATTCCTACCATTGAAGTCATTAGCTATTATCTGAAAATGATTTATTTTTAATTCAATTGTTACTTAGACTAATTCGGCTGAAGGATTTATACTGAGAGATTAAATATGTTTACTTGGGCCACATTTGAAAACCATTACGATCTGTTATTACGCGATTGTTCTGAAAGAGAAAAAGAAACACCAAAATTGACTCAATAAACGTTTTTAAAAATGCATATTGTCCAGCAAACAAAATATCAGTGATCAATAGTATCAGTAGATCTGTTTTTTTAAAATGCAAAAAAAATGGCTGGGACCTCTCATTGATGAAAATAAGTTACAATTTGACAAAAAGAACAACAAAAAGTGAAAAGTTTGAAAAATATTTGAAAATATATTTAAACTTTAAGACTATTCGCTATGAGTTGACTGCTTCGGGTAACATCAATCATTTATTCTTCAATGACAAGCTTATAAGAACTGTCAGCAATTTACGGCTACCTAAAGAACAAAAATAGGCAAAAACAGTAAGTTCAAGAAAAAATTGAGCGAGAAAAGTGTCGAAGGCATTAAAATGAACTTTTGACAAAAAACTTCTATTTTCGAATAATTTTTAAGAGCAATGGTATTCCTCTTATTTATCAATATAACTTCAAAAAATCAACAATTTTAAACAAACACAGAACCACGAAATTTTTGAGAAAACTCGTATTATCAATGCCATTAAATTCATTGGATTTCAACGGAAGCCACAAAATAGCCAAATTATGCCTCGATGGGATCAGTGGTTTGTCATTCATTTTTCATCAATAAGACCTTACAACAAAATATTGACTATGAAATCAACAAAGAAAGGCAAAAACCAAAAATTCAGTAGAAAAGTGCCAGAAGAAAGTTTCGGAGCAATTTAAATCATTAGCTCTTCTCTGAAAAATTTATCTATGATGCTTTTAACGTCTTCCCTAAACCAAGGGGAACTATCAGTAATAGGATAATGTAATTAGATTTCAAAGGATCACAAAATGAGAAAAAAACTCGAATATTAAAAAAAAAAATTTGAAATCTCATGGCATTGAGGCTTTAGAAGATAAAACAGCTAACCAGATTTATTTGGCTGCAGTATAAAGGAAAGGGATTCTGTCAGTACTGAGACTGTCTAACATTTCACGAAAAAAGTTTAGGATTGGCTAATATTCAAAAAACAATTCGAAAAATTATTTTTTAAGTCTTGACAGCCATTAAACTCAAAAGCTTTCAACAGAGGTCAAAATAACCTAACGCTCAGATGTAACCTTTTGGGAGGAGAAAGTTGTTTGTTATGCATAGACAACCGGTAAGACATCATATTAAGTCATGACTATGAAAACAACAACAACAAAAAAGGCAGAAACCAGAATTTAGTAGAAAAGTGCAAGAAAGTGCCGAAGCCAATTAAATCATTAGCTTTTCTCTGAAAATTTTATCTGTGATCCACTGCTTCTTCAAGTCTTCTTTAAGCTATTGGGAGCTATCAATGTTTGGATAATGTGATAAGATTTCAAAAGCAACCAATAATACAGAAATCTCCAAAAAATTTTGAAAATTTGAAATCTTGTGTCATTGAAGTCATTTAACCAATAGTTAGAAGATAAAACCGCTAGCCAGATTAAATTTGGCCGCAGTAGGAAAGAAGAGGTGCTGTCATCACTGAGATTGACTTACAGTTCACGAAAATAAGTTTATGATAAAAAAATAAGTTTAATATCGTCTAACGTTCAAAAAAAATTCCAAAAATTATTTTCGATTCTTAACAGCCATTAGATGTCCACTCAAAGCACTACAATTAATGCTCATTACGGATTATATTGCACTGTTAGTAAGTGAGTCCATGCCATAGGACTCCAAAAAATTAGTAAAACCTCAAAAAAGTTCAAAATTTCATTTAAAATTACGAAAACTCGGAGTCGAAGCAAAAAAAAAACATGAGCAATTCCTTGAAAAGTATTTTTTTGTTCATTGGGCTTAAGTTGACTGTTAAGGAGGTTTGTTATGAACAGAACCTTGATATGAATAGTGACTTGTCTCTAGATGACTTAAAAAACCAAAAAAAGAATAAAAGTTTTATAAAAAAAAATAAAGAGCTCTCAAATAGATTTCGATTTTTTGATAGCGAAATTCCCTATGAGTCCAGAACTAGTTTTTTATCGCCTTTTCTCTATTGGGAACACAAAATTGGTTCATTTTGCTTGAAAGTCAATTTTGATATACTATTTTTTATAGAAGTTCATTTTGTGTAATTTTTCAAATTAAAATACCAAATATCCCGTGTTCACACAAAACTTCAATCCTCGATAAGTCCTCGAAAAAATGAAAATCTAATTTTTTTTTGAATTCTACGCAGATATGCCTATTTGGCATTTTTGTAGAGTTTGACCGGTGTTGCAGACATAAAAAGTGATGACACAATCTTCGTTTGCTCAGATTAGGTTTTTTTGTACCTCAGGTTCAGAAGAAAGTCTTCTGGAAATAATATTTTTGCGGTTTTTTGCTAATTTAGCAATTTTTTTTTGAAAAATGCACAGTTTATTTTTGATAGATTACGGCTTTCGTTTGCCGAATAAACCACTACGCTAGTTTTCAGAAAAATTGAGTTTTTGAAAAGCCGCGTAGCGATAGGGAGGCTAGTTTTGGTCTGATCGTTGATTTTTCAATGAAGAAGTATTCAGATTGTATTTTGTCCTTGAGCTTTGTTTGCATATTTTTCATCCCAATTACATGCAAGTCAGGTCCCATTTAAGTTCCAATGAGGTTTAAATGAATCAAAATTGTGTTTTTTGGGTGCAGCGCGTTTTTAAAATACTGCTTTTTTTGGATTTTGTACATGTTTCTTACAGAACTCAAATCAAACCGCACTTATTAACAGATCAGCTTACGTGCAGGTAAAAGCCAATGAAAACACACGATAATCTCAGCGGAAAGCTGTTGGTTTTTTTGGCTCCAACAACGAGTTCTGCGTGTTAGTGAGTTGGCTCAGTCTCACTAATGACATGTCCAATTGGCTTCATAAGCAGTAGAAAGTTAATCTATTTATCTTTTTCATTTGAAAGCTCACTGTTGTTATCTCTTGTGGTTTTAAAATATTTGGTCCCAAGAAAAATAAAGCTGTTGAGATTTGCCATTTTCAATCTTATTTCTGTCACCTTTTAGCGCAGTTTCAGCGAAGAGTGGTCTTAATTTGTCAAGTGTATTTAATTTTACCCTTCAATGCCGTTTTATTATTTAAATAATGGTTTTTTGCATTGATACATAATATTTTCATAATTTCATAATTTTTTTTCGTTTTCCAATTTTTGAGGTTGATTTTTGCTGTTTTGTCCGATCATCACATTACTGGCACATTAATCGAATAAATGCGTTTTCTAGGAAAATTGAACTTACTTTTTGGTTTTGGCCTGTACTTGTTCATTTTAGTCTTAAGACATTGGATAATGACAGGTCTCAATGGTTTCGATTGAAGCCATCGATGGTTTTAAATGAAGCCATTGAATGATTTCAGTTTATAGCTAATGGTTTTCAAGATTTTGAATTTGATTGTTTTTAAAAGTGTTAACGTGTTCAAGTTTGAGCCCTTTTTTTCCTCTCTACTTATTGTTTAATCTCACTAAAGACAGGTAATATTTGTTTTCTCGTGAATTGCAAGTTATTTAATTTAGTTCATTTTTCGTCTGATGATATTTTGACTTTTTCGTTAAGTTTTTTAAATTGAGTTTCATGGAATTTTTCATTGAGTTTTTGGTCATAAGTAATGCTTGTTATTCTTATTTGATGTTGTTGATTAGTTTGTCTCTTACTCTCCTTCATGGGAATCATCGGCTCTCTAATGTGTTATTGTTTAAATAGTTCATCTCTTCCTCATTTGTTGGACAATTAATTCAAGAACGTGTTTGAGCGGGGTCAGAACATTGTGCAAAAGCACATTTTCGAACCTACTTGTTTTTTGTTTTAATTATCACATGAGTATTTGGGCTGAACATCTTGTCGAAATCAAATTTTAGTAATTTACTTTATGTCGGTGTGAAGTTTTGTCCCGAGCATGAATGTCTCTTTTTGCAAAGATTGGTGTCCTGCTTGTTGTGCAAAGTTTTTTTTAATCATAAAAGTTCAAAATTTTTTAATGCAGGGTGAATATTTTGTTTTTTTTTAATGGAATGAGGCAGAATATGATAGGGGCATGTGGAGTGTTTCTTTAGTAACCCTAATGCTCTTAATTGGTTATTCTGTAATTGACGGTTGCTTTCAGCTCCCTTTATGGATGACCCTTATCATCCATAATCCATTGCTTGATTATCCAATCGCTGAAAGTTGCCTGCAGATAGAGAACCATTTTTTTTCACCAGAGAAGCCCAGATTATTTGTTCTATTGTTAGACCTTTATGAAATTGCAAAATTGCATTCGGCATTTGTTTTATATTACTTATGCGAAACTAGAACATATTTGCAGCTGTATGATAGATGTGGCAATTTCCGGTGCAAATTGGTTTGTTGTTCCTTTTCTCGGTATTATAGAAACAATATTAGAGGGATTGGATTTTGTTGTCTTTTACAGATAAGATACCTGTAATGGCCGTGGAAACAGCAGAGAAGCCTGTAGCTGCTGTTAGACGCGTCTCGGCTATTCCAACTAACCCCCTGGTTCCCGCTATTTGGAGGGCTAAAGATCTCTCAATAGCCGAAAACCTAAAACATTTTCCAGAAACGTCCGAATGTGAATTTGACCCTTTGCTGAACGTAAAGAAAGTTGATGCTCAAAAGTCACAGGTTAGTTGCAGTTGAACTTTATCTGTATTGTCGAGGAACATTTTTCTGAAGAAAAAATTACATTAGACTGGGTAACACAGTCTGATATGCTTCATTGACATTGTGAAAACTGGCTCCAAAATGCAAATTTTTGCATGTCATTAACCTATTTTGCATATTGAAAATCAAGGTAATTGATAAACTTGGTTTCTAATTTCGTTATTAAATCATTCCCAAAGAAAAATTTAAGATTTAAGCTTTCCGTTCAGCTTTAACTTATTTTTCTACAAGAATAAAATGACATCCAAACTTCACTTATGTGTGGAATGAATGGAACTATGTTTGTAAATCGCAAGTTTATATCTTTCAATAATTGGCAGTGAAATCTTTTCAGGTTGTCAGATCTGCAACTACTGCAGGTATGAGCCCCAAACTAACGGCCAAAGAGTTTGACGACCCTTTGTCTAAAATGGCGATACTTGCTGCAGCCGAAAGTGCCTCTAACCTCCAATCAGCTGCTGCGTTAAATGATCCTCTTGGTGCTAACCTGGCTGCTGGACCCAATAGGACGCCAGACTTAGGAGGACGCAGGAGTCCAGGCAACTTGTCGGCCAGCAACTCTTTTCGGATTCAAAATCAGCAGAGACGAAGCAGCATTATGTCAAATGCATCTGTAAGCTATATCTCTTAGATGTCATCGCATCTCAGAATGCTTTTTATGTGATTTAAAAAAAAAACTTTCACACCTTTACGGCAGCTCTTAATTGGGGCAATTTCGTTTGCTTAATTATTTGTAAGTTTTCAGGTCACAAATGCCGTGCCTCATTTTGACGCCAGGAATGACGTCCTCTTACAGTAATTAATTAGCCGAAAGTAAACCCAAGACATCACTACATTCAGTTTAATATACATGGAAATTTCAAAATACAACTTGACGTTTTTATTGTATTCTCACTATCCTTATCGTAAACTGTCAACTTGGGACGCCGGACTGAGAGGTTCCGGGCTGACTTGGCTTGGCATTTAAACACAAACGTGCAACTTTTAAGATGCCAGATTTTCTATATGCAATGCCAGATTTTCAAACTTCAGTTTCACGCTTGGTTACATGACTCTTGTAACGTCACTTCCAAATTCTGACTTACAGCTAGAACTGCTTCGATCAATGCATCTTTTTCTCTGTCACTTCATCAGAGTCACAGAACCTCTGCATCATATGCAATACCATGTAGGAATTGATCGGATACCACAGCAAATCTTACTAGAAAGGAAGAATTTATTTCTCTAATATAGATAAATACACAGCGATCATCAAACATAATTTAATTAAACAAAGTAAGCAATAATGCTGGCACTGTCTAACCTAGAAAGGACAGGCTACGAGGCCCAGGACCTTCAAAACGGCCACCCTGAAACAAAAAATTTGATAAATGGACAAGTTTTTTTTTTACTTCCAATCTTTTTCCTTTATTGTTCCGACCCACTTGTGGGGGGAGGAACTATACTCAAATGGGTTTTTTTTGTTCAGTCAATTTTGGCCGATCGATATATTCATCGTAGAGAAATGTGAGTGGTATCATTAAAAAGCTGTTCCAGTGCAGAATTCAAAATTAAAAAGATTTTTTTATAGCTGCGAAGCTGTAAGCTGAGCGTAGCTATATTGCGGTGCTCTTGGTTTTTTTTGTTTCGTCGTCTGACGCTTCATTTTCGTTTTACATTTGTTCTAGAACATTCTGTCTCGTCACTGCTTAAATGGCTTTTTCGCGCTTGATTTCACGCTTTCTGCGTGACCTAAATTGCGGTTATTCAGAAACAGAATCTGTTCCTAAAACAAAGTTGATTGTACGAAAACAGATTGTATGGTCCGACAGCCGAGTGGTTAAGGCGACTGGCTGTTAATCCGGAGATTGCCGGTTCGAGACGCGACAGGGAAAATTTTTTTGCACCCAAAAACAACCTCCTTTGAAATAAACTTGTAAGTTTTATAGGCGGCGGCGATAACTATTATCAACTCACTTCTGTATCTTTTTCCATCTGTATTTTACGGCACGCAAGTCTATTTCGCAGCTATTCCGGCAATCTGCCGGATATGTTTTTGAATTGCATGTTTTTCGAGGAGTTATCGAGGATTGAAGTTTTGTGTGAACACGGGATATTTGCCATGATTTTGTTCACTTTTAGTGAAAATTTTCTCCAAATTAAGATTTCTTCAATAAAAATATTAATTAAAAATTACATTACACGCCACAAAATGAATCAATTTTGTGTTCCTTATAGACGAAAGGCGATAAAAGACTAATTCCTGTCTCATAGGGAAGTTTACTTTGAAAAAAATTTCGTATTATATTTACTTGAGAGCTATTTTTTAGAAAACTTTTCATATTTTTTGTTTTTTAAGTCACCTAAGGACTAGTCACTTTTCATATTGAAGTACCTGTAACGACGAACCTCATTTACAGTCAAATGAAGCCCAATGAACAAAAAATTCGTTTTCAAGGAATTGCTAATATTTTTTGTCTTCGCCACTGAATTCTCGTAATTTTAAATGAAAATTTGATTTTCTTTTTGAGGATCTACTAATTTTTTGGAGTCCTATGGCATGAACTCATTGACTAAAGGTTTAATATGTTCCGTAGTGGGCATTAAGTGAACATATCTAGCGCTTTGAGTGGACAGCTATTGGCTGTTAAGACTTTAAAAATAATTTTTCTGAACATTAACCAATCATAAACTTATTTTCGTGAACTGTAAGTCAGTCTCAGTAATGACAGGACCCTCTTCCTTCCTACTGCAACCAGTTTTTATCTGGTTAGCGGTTTTATCTACTACATAGTGGATCTATGACTTCAATGACATAAGATCTCAATTTTTTAAAAAATTTTTGTGGATATTTTCGTATTTTTGGTTACTTTTGAACTCCTATCACATCATCCAAATTTTGATTGCTCCCGTTGGCCCAAAAAAGACGTTCAGTGGATCACAGAAGAAGTTTTCAGAGAAAAGCGTATGTTCTAAATGGCTCCGACATTTTCTTCTCGGATTTTCCTACTGAGTTTTTGGCTTTTGCCTGTTTTTGTTCTTGTTTTCATAGTCATTAGACTTTTTGAGATGCTTTTTTGTTTAACTCTGTGTGAAATATATCTCTTTTCTCCCATCCGGGCATATTGCAGTGTATTTATTGACTTCTGTTGAAAGCTATTGAATTTAATGGCTGTTAAAAACCTTAAAAATAATTTTTTTATCTTAAACTTTTTTTCGTAAACTGTTAGTCAGTCTCAGTATTGAGAGAACCCTATTTTTCTCTACTGCATACAAAATTAATCTGGTTTCCGGTTTTATCTTCTACCTAATAGTTTTAAGACATTAATGCCACGGGTTATCATAGTTTTTTTGGATACTTTTTCTTATTTTTGGTTCCTTTTGAAATGTTATCTCATTATCCTTATACTGATAGTTCTCATTGATTTGGAAAAGACGTTCAAGGGATCATAGATAAAGTTTTCAGAGTAGAGCTTATGATTAAAAATGCTTCCACACTTTCTTCAGGCACTTTTCTATTGAATTTTTCGTTTTTGCCTGTATTTGTTGTTGTTTTCATAGGCAATGACGTGTTGTAATGGTTTAATGATGAAATTGGGCAAACAACGTTGTCGTCTAATCAATTTAGCGTATTTACTGGCTTCCGTTGAAAGCTTTTGAATTTTATGGCGTTGATATTATGATTTTTCTCAAAAATTTCGTGGTTCAGAAGAAGTTTTCAGAGAAAAGCGTATGTTCTAAATGGCTCCGACATTTTCTTCTCGGATTTTCCTACTGAGTTTTTGGCTTTTGCCTGTTTTTGTTCTTGTTTTCATAGTCATTAGACTTTTTGAGATGCTTTTTTGTTTAACTCTGTGTGAAATATATCTCTTTTCTCCCATCCGGGCATATTGCAGTGTATTTATTGGCTTCTGTTGAAAGCTATTGAATTTAATGGCTGTTAAAAACCTTAAAAATAATTTTTTTATCTTAAACTTTTTTCGTAAACTGTTAGTCAGTCTCAGTATTGAGAGAACCCTATTTTTCTCTACTGCATACAAAATTAATCTGGTTTCCGGTTTTATCTTCTACCTAATAGTTTTAAGACATTAATGCCACGGGTTATCATAGTTTTTTTGGATACTTTTTCTTATTTTTGGTTCCTTTTGAAATGTTATCTCATTATCCTTATACTGATAGTTCTCATTGATTTGGAAAAGACGTTCAAGGGATCATAGATAAAGTTTTCAGAGTAGAGCTTATGATTAAAAATGCTTCCACACTTTCTTCAGGCACTTTTCTATTGAATTTTTCGTTTTTGCCTGTATTTGTTGTTGTTTTCATAGGCAATGACGTGTTGTAATGGTTTAATGATGAAATTGGGCAAACAACGTTGTCGTCTAATCAATTTAGCGTATTTACTGGCTTCCGTTGAAAGCTTTTGAATTTTATGGCGTTGATGTTACGATTTTTCTCAAAAATTTCGTGGTTCTAATGTATTTTTTCATATTTGGTGATTTTTTGAAGTTATATTGTTAAAAAAGAAGAATCCCATTGCTGTTAAACGAAATTATTTGAAACTAGAAAAGTTTTTATTGAAAAGTTTACTTTTTAATGCCTTTGACACTTTTCTCGCTCAATTTTTTTTCTTGAATTTGCTGTTTCCTGTTTTTTTTGTTCTTTGGGTAGCCTTAAGTTGCTGACCGGTTGCATATGCTTGTAATTGAAGATTGAATGAATGATGTTACCCGAAGCATTCAGTTTATAGCGAGTAGTCTTAAAGTTTATGATATACTTTTCCAATTTTTTTCAAACTTCAGTTTTTGTTTCGTCTTTTCGTCAACTCCTTAACTTATTTTCACCATTGAGAGGTCCCGTCCAATTCCTTGTATTGCATAACGTATCTTCTTATTTGATTGCTGACTGACTTTTTGTTTGTTGTACAAAATGCGTTTTTATAAATGTTTTTTGAGTGGTGAGTTTAGTGATTTTTTTTCTCTTCTTTCTACGCAATCGCGTACTAACAGATACCAATGGTTTTCAAATGTGGCCAAGGTAAACTTAGTTAATATCTCAGTATAAATCCTTTAGCTGAAATAGTAGAAATAACAATTGAATTAAAAGTACATAATATTCAGATAATAGCTAATGACTTAAATGGTATCAATTATTTACGTTTTCGCAAATCGTTTGTAATTTTTGAGTCTTTCTGCATCTTTAGTTTCTTTGGCTTAGTCTAACCAAAGACAGATCTTTTTGGTTTCGTAATAAATTTTTAGTAATTTGTCAAGGTTTATTTAGTTAAAGGCTAATGCTTTTTAAGACTTTTGAAATTTCTTGTTGAAAAAATTTTGATTAATTTTTGAATTTCGCCTAATTATTCGTTCTCTTTGTCGACTTTACCTAATCTCATTTAAAAATATTTCCATCTGCTGTTTAGTTAGGAAAAAGTAATATTGTGTAATTAAAGTTGTATATGACTGCTTTTTGACGTTAGTACAAGGTGCTTTTGAATTTTGATATTGAGTTTTTGCCGTGAAATTTTGTTTTTGCTAATTTTGTTGTTTGTTTTTTTTTCTCGTAGTCTCTTTAACGGCAGATCTCTTTGGCACTGTAATATGTCATGGCATTATGTATTTCAATTAGTGGTTAGATTGTGTAACGATTGTTTTAACCTCAAATATCTGTTTTTGTTATATCGTCATTTGGTTGACAATTAAGTAAAGAATGTTGATAAGCTCGAGTCGGAACATCACAGTAACGAGTCTCCTTGTCTTCTTTTTCTACTCATTTTAATTTGCACCAATCTTTACAGTGGTTATGGCAGGCATTGCTGCGGGGTCGGATATTTTTTCTTCCCTTCTCGGGCTGAATATGCAAAAATCAGAGAAACGGCAATCCTGTTTTGAACATCTTGTAGCTTGCAGGCAAGGGGTACCATTTTACAACACGCAAAACACGATCTAAGTGAGGAAAGAGGAATTAACAGGAACCGTGTACGAAGAAAGTGCGCTGGCCAGAGGACAGGCTCCCGGCGTTTACGGGAACTCTTTCTGTTGATACTTGAGAAGTGTATAATTTAGTGGATTTGAAGTATATAGAATTTATTTTGATTTTGGTTCTGCATTACTTTTGTTTCAGGAAACGCTGGTTTGAACTTCGAAGGACTTTGAAGTTCATTTTTCCTGAAGTGAATAAATTTAGGATTTTCTTTTGCATTTGCGGTATGCGAAGCAGCGTTGAAGAAATGCGACAGCCGTAAACCAAGACACCTTTTTGTATGATAGATTTGACAATAGAGTTGTAATACAGAATGAGCTCCTTTGTGATTTCACGTTTTACAACACAGTTGATTAGAAACAATCGAAAAATTAGAATTCAGCATAATTCTCAAATACTTTCATACAGTTTCACGTTTTACAACACAGTTGTTAAGATTAAAGGGGATGATAGTGTTGGAAACACTTTTTCCTATTGTCATGCAAATGGTTTTCTTAAGGTTGAGTTCTAGTTTTTTGGTGTTCAGCGAATCACTCACAGATTTTAGGCCACTGGCGATACTATCGGGAGACACACCAACGCCCGACAACTTGGTGTCATCTGCAAACAAAATACGTCAACTATTTTGCGACAAAGGGATGTCTTTTACGTATGTAAGGAAGAGAAGAAGACCCAAGATTGATCCCTGTGAAATACCACAAGATGGTTCTCTTCAGGGTGAGTTATTGCCTTGCAACTCAACTCTCTGCACTCTGTTTGATAAGAAACTTAACCATTTAAAAGCACTTCCACGAATAGCGTAGCAAAACAGTTTTTTAAAAGGATTTCATGATCAACAGAATCAAATGCCTATCTTAACCGGAGAAAAAGAAATAGTAAGTGAGTTATTTTTTTGACGTCTGAGTCTCTCTCTCAGATCTGTCAATGAGTCATTGCAGCTATGCTTCTTTCGAAATCTAAATTTCTTGCTATAAAATATGTTAAATCTTTCAAATTATCAATGTACTTTGTGAATTTCCCTCTCGAAGATTTTGCTGAAAACTGCCAGAAGAGAAATTGGCCTGTAATTGTTTTCAACCAATTTGGAGCCAGGTTTGCGGATGGGTATAACCTTTGCCCGTTTTAGTTCACTTGGGAAATGTCCTTGATTGAAGCCCATGTTTAAATTTTGAGAAACGCTATACAATCACAGTGGCAGTGTCTTTCAATACGATTTTGCTCAGATGATCGTCTCCAGACAAAGGTTTATAAAATTATTTGATTATTTTCTGAACCTTCTAATTCTTTCGCAGGGAACAAAAAAATTGAAAACTCTCAGGAAAAATAGGAAGGACTCTAGTTAGGGATACTGAGGTATTCACGCACAGAGCTGAAAAAGTTGTCTTTCGACAATGGCGGCGGATCGGTACCCGTTACGCACAATGACAGTGCTTTCAGAGCCTTGTCCTTAACGGATTGACCGTTCAAATCATTTTATAACTTGAATGTTTGCCTTGAGTCTCTTATAAAGGACCTGAACATATTTTTGAAATGTGGTTTTTTGAGGTCTCCCTCTTTTTCAACTTTTTTACGCGGCTTTTTGATTTTTGTTCCGGTTGTCATCACTAGAGTCCGTATTCCACTGTCTCTGTAGTTTGTTGCGTTTGGGTCGCACTTTTTTTAGCCGTTTGGAAAACCATTGAGGAGCTCTTGTCTTTAGCTTTCCGCACCTTCGCAGGGGAGCGAACTAGTCAGTGACCTCAGAGACAATTTGATAAATATAAGCAAATGAATCATTAATGTCGTTCTGGTCAGTGATATCTGATTTTTGCAACTCGTGGTTTAACGTGAAAACGTAGTTCAATGTTTAGTGTTCAGATTTTAGAAAACCAGTATCCCAAAAAATACAATTGCTCGTGTATTGTTGACACAGAAAAACAGGATTGCCCAGTGATCGGTAATGTTCTGATTTTTGAGTACCTCTGCTGAACTTGCTTATATTTTTTGGTAAAAAGTAATCAAGGCAGGTGGGAGCTGCACCAGCTACTCTTGTTGGTTTCTCGACCAACATATCACAGCCAATTGAATCGATAACAATCAGATATTGCTTCTTGAGGTGTTTGTTAACCAACGTGTCTATATTAAAATCACCAGAGAATACTGATGGCATTGAACTTGGTATCATTTCAAGACACTTATCCAAATCTTTTTTTAATTTGGGATCATAACACCATCTGCAATAGAGTCTTGTGCTCTGGAGGAAAATTGATTATAGCCTTTAATTTTAAAACAGAGGATCATCCTCTTTTCTGAGCCTTCGCCAAGTTTCACTTCAGCAAATTACAGACAGTAGAGTATCAAGGTGCTATACTAGTACATTGAAATAGAGTTTCGTCCACGATCGCAGATTCACATTCAGGATATAAAGGGTACTTTAACTTTTAACTACGCGGGGCGACCGCGGGAGGTTTTTTAATAGTTTCAATAAGATTGTGAATGCTGTCGCTATTTTCTGGTTGCTATTGGGTATATTTGTTAAACAGCGCTCAACTGTTTCAAATGGGTACTTCAAGAACAGCCCAATTTCGTAGATCGATGTTGGCTTCTAACTTCCTTCATGTCCTTTCGTATTGTAGATCATGGTTCTCTCTGGCGCAGACATTTTCCAGACGATCGTCATTTCTCAAGAACCACAAGAACATCTTTTGCGGTGCTCTGAGATTGTCCATGATGCGAATAGAGTTCATGTTCTCCACTTCTGCTACTTTCTTCAGACTGATGATTCTGATTTTAGCAATATGTTGACAAAATCTCGCATTAATTGGTCTTGGACCCTCCTGACTTGTTGATGGCGTACGGTGCTCAATAGGTAAACATTCAGTAGTAAGAGTGGCATTGATAGCTTTCTCAATCTCTGCAACGGTTTTCCTTGTGAATTCCACAAACTTCCTGCTCATTCTTTGCAATTCCTATCATTCGGATGTTTTCGCGCCGGTTTTAAGTTTGAAGTTCTGCAAGGTCCGATAGTGTTTCGATATTGCAAAGCCTTTCTTGGAAATTTAAGTCTGCCATAAGTTCGCCGGGCACTTCATCCTTCACAGCTCCGAAAGATTATTTAATCATCTTTTTAATGTTTCTTTGCTGCGCTTCTTGAATGATAGTTGGGATATTATAGTTGGGATATTCTTGGCAATACATTTTTGAATGGCATTTTCTATGCTTTGCATCAGATCGGTTTCGTCGTCTAAAATGAGGCTCACGGCGCTTGAGGCCCTAGTCTTAAGTGGTTTAATTGGTGTTGTCGGAGTTTGGTCTTGATAACGGAGAAAAGGTCGGGAAATCGATTCTTCCACATCAAAGGTATCATCAGTATTGGCCTTTGTGCTAGTATCAATGTCTCCCTTGTCCATCTCTGAAATTATTTTATAGGTTTATCTCAACAATTAGGCTAATCTTAGAAATAATTTTGGATCCATTCTGTTTCCGTCCCCGTAGTTTTTTTTATGACAGCCAGTTACTAATTGTGTTTGTTATATAGACAAATTTGTATAGCCTCTGTGGAACCATAAATGATTCTTGAAAATGGTTGCCAAGTCCGTTCAAGCCTTACTGCTTCAATGGGCTCCAATTTTTTATAATGTTTTATTACAATAGTTTCATAAATTCAGAGCGTCGAGGCTGCAGAGATAATTGGAGTGAACAGTGACTGTTTTGTGCCTTGGGCTATGAGACGCGTGGAGATCCTGGAAAAATTCACAACAAGCGAGAAACTCAACATATCACTGGACAGTGCCGGGGGCACTAGCAAAGCCAGTGCACTCAAAGGCAACGCTGTCGAGGAGAAAATAGCAAGGCGATTGGATCAACTAGAAGAAATGGGTTGGTTCTTTTGTTGACTGGCTTGAAATCTATGCCTTCATATTTAAAATCAATCTGGGTATATGAACAACTTTTAATTTTGGTTGAAAATGGGCCATCATTCTCTAAAAGCGGAGCCCATGGTTATTTGATTTAAAAAATGTTCTTCCAATTACCGTGAAAATATACTTTGTATTGGCATATTGTAGTTGGAGCGCACACTTGGTTTTGCGGGAACTGATTACATCTGTACCAAGGTAATTAAAATTTGTACCAAGGTGCTGTTAAATTACGGAATTAGAATAAGCACGTTTAAAAAATGATCGCTACTGTTTTTTTGCTCGTATCTTAAAATTCCAGAAAAAAATGATGAATTAGAATTTAGCGAAATGTTTGGTGATGCCCTTTTTTCATAGCCGAGACAGGAATGACGGGTGGGAAAAACCTCTCTCAACGTGAATACATTGCCAAGATAGACGAAATGAACTCTGGTTTTATGACCGCCTGGAACAATGAGGAAAAAGTGAAGGCATTCAAGATAGTGATCCAGTGTGTGAAGCTGTTAGTGGACACTTCAGTTACTGAGTTCTACCCGAGCAAGTTTGTTCTCGTGACAGACATTGTGGAGACATTTGGGAAGTCCGTCTACAAAAGACTTAAATTGTAAGCACGTTCACTTGTTCTGTCAATTTAAACATGTAGTGTAGATGGAATTGAAATGAAAAGCTGAATATATTCCCGAAAAGAGCTACTTAATTATTACATGTAAATTTTTTGAAAGAATTGAAAAGACATTTTGAAAAAGAATGCCTGTATTTTGTTGCGACAGTATTTTTTCTGTAATATGATCAAGAACTTAAGATATTTCGAAGTTAGCATGTTTGATTTAGTACTTTGATTGCAGGAAATCGTCATTTCTTCCGGAGGACTTCACTCCTGATCAAGTGCCGGACAGTGTGAAGGAGTTGGCTCGCAACTGGTTCTACAAGATATACTCTGTCAGAGAAATGCTGCCGCGGCTGTATGCTGAAACAGCTGTCTTACGGTAAAAATTACACCATTTTTGTAACTGAATCTGTTAAACTTAGTTAGAAATATTGGAAAATTTAACTTACCTGCTTAATCAGACAGGAGCAAATTGATTCAAGTCACTAAATTCATATAAATTAGTCTGCAAGAAATGCTGCTGTGAATCAATACTCGGTTTAAACTGATGATTCTGGATAGCTATTTTTAGAGTGAGATTATTTGAGGTAAAATCTTGCCAGCATATATTGAATGATTGATACCACCGGAAGTGTGAAAGAATTCATAGAGAAGTTCAAATGCATTCTATATGTGGTATCCTTTGCTGCTGATTTCTAAGAACTTAGCTGAAGCCTTCTGCTACCAGGGGAGTGTTAGATGGTTGAGAGAGGACAACCTAATGTAAATTGTGCACAAGATTAGCTTGACAGGAAGCTCTACTTGCTCAGCGTGTACTTGTCTAGAGAAATGAAGCCTTGGAGAACAAGAAAAAACGCGAGAACGGGTTATAAGAGATGCCCAAGTTCGAGAGCTCAGACCAGTTGGCTTAAATGGGTAGCACACTAGGCTTGCAAGTAAGCGATGTGGTTCGAATTCAGTACTGGTCCATTTTGCAGTAGCTGCACCTGCTTAGACCCCCAAACAGAATCCATATCCATATCATTATACCCCCACTTTCACTTTAACGAGGACAGAAATACTCAACAAAGAGGGGGGGGGGGTTAATGGGCAAACAACTTTCGTCTGATGAAATAAAAAATTGAATTAATAATTGTCATAAAAGATTGCCACAATTTGAGATAGAACTTGGCCTTCCACTTTAACGGATAAGCGAAAGATTGACGGTGGCTTAAACAGTTTTAAGCAATTTATGATAAATACAACAATACATCTCTAGAAAATACTTAACAGCTTTACGTATCAATAATGGCCAAGTTGAATAGGGGGTCATAATTGACAGTAAAAATCTACTCTAGCATAGTTCCTCCATGCTTCATAAGTGAAGTACGAACAACATTGATATGAGTATCTTTGTTGATAAATATGTTTAAGGTCTCAATGACCTGGAAACTTCAGCAGGAAAGTTTAAGTTATGAAATCAATTAGAACGGCTGATCCAAGCGTGAAACACGTTAGAACAATTTTCCTTTTGCGAGAGCCTCAAATTTAACCGAGTAAAATTATTCCTTTTGTAGGTGCTATCGATTCCTCACAATGGGCGAGTATAAAAGCGCACTAGCACGAATCACCCGAATGATTAGAGGAATTGGAGATCCCCTGGTTGCAATCTACACTCGAGCGTACCTCTGCAGAGCCTGCATGCAACTGGCACCCGAGTACAGAGACTGTCTAATGGACAACTTCAACGACTTCCTGTTGTGCTTGGACCAGTTGAGACCTCCTGTTGTTACCCCTATTCTGGATGGATGTAACATTGAGCTGCCTGCTTACTATCAGCTGTTCTTACCAGGTTCGTAATATTGTTTTGGTTAATGATTTTCACATCTAGGTAACTGCTATTCCAGACCTCTGATCGAATGGAGTTTTACTTTTTGTAGCTGTGAGCTGAGCGAAGGCATATTGTGGTGTATTATAATTTGAATTGCATTGGGGCGCTGTTCTTTTTACGACCGGATGAGGAGTATTGGAGAAGTCTTTTTTAAAATCAATTTTAATGGAGTAAATTTTGAAGCAAGAAATGAAATGCGTGAAAAAAATGTAGTGGTTTGGGTGCTGAACAAAACTAAAGAATGGAGCGAAAAGAAAAGTTTTTTCATATCACTGTATTCGAGAGAGCGCGAAATTGAGATGAAAAGAAAAATTCTGAAACCGAGCAAAATTTTTTCTTCACGTGTGGCTTTTAAAAGCAGTTTTTTGCAGTTTTTAAGTTTCTATGTAAAAGCAGATTTTACGTTCCTATGTGTTTTCGTAATATAAAAAAAATTCATTATTTTTGTCTAAGATTTTTTAATAGTTCGTTGTTTTTTAATGCTTTTTGTATTCTTCAAGTGTTTATAGCGCATGGGGAACCCTTTGGTTCAAATAAGTTGTTGTAGTTGTTTTGGCTTTGGTTTCTTTCTTTTCTTGTTAAATGTTTTCTTCAGAGCTATTATAGAGCTGTTGCTGGAAGTCACTAGAAGCTAGCCAAGTCACTTTCCAATGAAACAATTAATTCAAATTGCTAACCTGTTTTTTTTTCGTTCTCTGCTCTTCTAATCTATAAATGTTCTGGGCGGGTGGTTGAATGCTTGACCAGAAGCAGTAATAAAAATGATTGGGAAGTAGCATCTTCAAAATTTTTGCATATTCTAAAGCTAATTTTTTTCAAAACTTTTAATAAAATTTGGTTTTCTCCTTATTTCCTTTCCCATACCTCCGTTTTAACTACATGAGTTTTTTTCTTTAAAGTCGTTTTTTATGGAAGAAAACTATAAGTGTTGCATAGTCTTCTGCCAATAATTGTTTTGGAGTCAAAACTTAGAGTAATTTTTTATCAGATGCTTTATCATCTTTTCTGGTTTCGCATCATCTTTCTGGAATTCTTCCGGCTGTATTTTTTGTGAGATTGTTCGCCTATTTATGATTAATAGCCGCCCTCATCTTCTCAGCCGGCTATTATAGCGCTCCTATTTTTTTTACTTCGTCGGAACTTTTTTCGCTTTACCCATTTTGACGCTTTTTCGACATTTTGCGTGAAATCTTTTTGACTTCTCTAGGCTAGTTTCACTCTTCTGTCATTCTGCTCAAAGTCCTTTTAAACAGCAGCTGCTCAGAAAAGGAATTCAAAATAAAGAGAGTCAGTATAAAAAATCAAAGTCAGAAATAGAAACCGGATAAAACCATAAAGCCCATTTTTAGATTCCCGGTACTTGAACTTTGTTCTCATAAGTTTTAGTTACTATCTATAATGCTTATTGGTATTGATACTAGACCCTGTAGCCTCTCTCTGAGAGGCAGGAATATGTTCAATTACGAAATGACATCAAATTAAATCGCACTTAAAAATGTTTTTATACAAAAATCAATTTTTGTTGATATTTTCTTTTCTTTCAATCCCAATAGAGTTATGGGAATCAACGGCGGCTATTTTCCGGCAATCTGCCGGGTATGTTGTTTAATGAAATCTAATTGAAGAAGTGATTTTGGTCGCGCCGAAACATAAGCGAAAAAGCGAGCGGTTTTGGGGCGTGAATTCTTTCACTCCAATGTCAAAGTAGAGTGAGAGAATAGTGTTTGAGCAAAGATCTTTTTCTCGATTGTGTTTTTTATGCGACAGTTTGACCTTGATTTTTGCTTCTATTTTGATCGGATTTTTTTTTCTAAGTGGTTTTGCAATCCATTTATTGTCCATTCTAGGTCTAGTCTGTTGTTTAGTCAATTGTTCAGTCTTTAAATTGTGTCAGGTTTGGTTCTATTTTTTTGTTTCACATTTGTTCACACAGCGAAGCTGGAAGTCAACTTTTCTGAATGACTTCCTCCTCTCACTAACGGCATCTGCGCGCATGACGTTATTTCTCACTCTCTTTTGCCTCAGTTTTTAGGTCATCTGTGATCAAATTTTGATCAAACGTTATATTATTTCACTCAATAAAATGACTTTTACTTTTTAAAACTTGAGTTTATTTTGATTTGGTGTAAGGTCAGAGGAACTCATGTGTAATAATTTTTCCTATGGATATTCTGCGAAGTGATTTTTAAAAAGCCTAATTAATTTATCGCTGAATGTTTTTTTAACATTTTGAGCGGCGTCGATAGCTTTTTCAACTTATATCTGTATCTGTTTCTATCTCTAATATACGGCGGGCTAGTCTATTTCGCGGCTGTTCCGGCAATCGTGTGCCCGGCTATGTTTGTACTTGCTTTAAACTGTAAAATTAATGGAGCTGGGAATTAGAGCTTTGCTGAGTGACTTGCAAGCATGGAACATTGCGCTCTGATTTGGCTATAACTTCTGTGCGTTTTATAGACACATTTGGCAATTTGCCGCGCAGGGTTTACAGAGTTTAGCAAAAGTGCGTACTAATGAATATTCTTTGTTATAGCCATTGAGTGGGTTCTGCAATGTGTAATCTGCGATTCATCGGAGACTGGCTTGGACGCCCTGAAGAAAACATGTGAACAACACATCATTTTGAAACACGCAGTCTTCTCAACATTCCCTCCAGAGTATATCTGTGGACACTTGCAGTACTTCACAGAGTTCATCAGTGAGGCAAGGAGAGACGAGGTGGGAGTTGTCGTGGACGAGAGACAATCGAGATTGATTGTGAGGAAATCAGAACTCTATCGGATTCTTGGCGAGAAATGTTTGCATGGACGGGTATGTAAATTACATGTAAAGGTTTCTTAGTTTATCGGACAAGGCGGCTCAGCAATGTGCGATGGCACATAAGGTTCCGACCCCGCCCATCCACAATTTTGGCATAATTGCTTACCAAATGAGGAACAGATAGAAAACACAAAAATTATTTTTTGGGAATCCCAAAAAAGCCCAAGTATTTTTCAAAAAAAAAATGTGTATGAACGATAAGAAAGCCTCCAAGGCAAATAACTCAGTGGAGTAAAAATTGAAGCAATAAATTGCTGTGATATAACAATATTAAGAAAGCGAGTCAAGACGAACAGCAAAATCAAACAACAACAACAACAACAAAAATTAATTACATCAAAAACTTTTTGTCCGTTTTAAAAAAGAAAATTTAATTATTTTTTTTTTGCAACAAGTAAATTAAAATTATAACCATACGGTTAAATATACCTGAAACAAAAAATAATTCAAATCATTCAAACAAAATAATATAATAAACATCAACAATCTTCTTAAAGAATCACATTTTAAAATTTTCTTTCGATTGTTTTCTTCCTAAAAATAAAAATAACTTTTAAAAGCTCCTACGTTACTATTCAAAGGAATTTTTTCATGTTGTGAGAGCAAGAAATCATTCAACGTTTTCTTAAAAACTTTTCCATTTTTTGCCAACCGAAGCCAATGTGGTAACTTATTCCATTTTTGTACGCATTGACGAACAATCGAATTCATTCCAAAGCTTGTTTCGGCATTTTGTCTAACTTTGAATTGTTTTGTTCGAGTATTTTGATGAAGACTCAGATACCCGTGAAAATTTTCAGGATTTTCTGGCCTAGCGATATCATAATAAAATTTAATTAGCGACATTTTCGCTATTATCAGCTCAGCTGGTAGGGTTTTTGTCTGGATTAGCAGATCTCTCGCTTTGTTATACTTTTTGCGTAGAAAGCACACCTTTATACCCCAGTTAATCTGTCGGTAAGGCGTTTTAGTTTTTTTGCAGATAAATTTTGAAAAAAGATTGCCGAAAATGATAAGTGCGAAAGCACAAGTGATTTTAGAAGAAGAATGCGCGCGTTCAGGGGAACTTGATGTCTTATAAGGTAAATTGATCTTATAGCATGAGCCATCTTTTTCAAGGTTTTATTCAGCTGCTCCTCAAAACTAAGATTCCTGTCAATTTGAATACCAAGATATCTGCAACTTTTTTGTGTTGTGAGAACTTCGTTTTTGTAAAAAATAGATCCGAAATCAGAATTATCGCGCGAGAAAAAGATTAATTCGGTTTTGTTTGTATTCAAAGTTAGTTTGTTCATCTCTACATATTCTTCTGTTTTTTGTAAAATTTCCGTGACTTTTCCATGAAAGCTACCTTTCTGTCCACAACAGACAATACTTGTGTCATCTGCGAATTGAATTACCTTTTCCGTTGTGCTTATATTAGATGAGAAATCGTTCACATATAAAAGAAAAATGAGTGGTCCTAAAACAGTTCCTTGTGGCACACCGTGATTCAAAATTTCACAATCAGAGAATACGCCATTAAGTTTTACCTTTTGTCTACGGTTGGCAAGAAATGAAAACAATAACTCTTTCGCTTCCTGGGAAAAACCATACATTTCAATTTTTTTCAGGAAAATGTTATGCGAAATGGAATTAAACGCTTTTGCAAGGTCTAGAAAAATAGCCACAGTTTCTTTGCTTTTATCTAGATTAGCCGAAACTGTTTCAACCAGTTCTAGAACTGCATCTGTTGCAGACTTTTTTTTCTGAAATCCGAATTGCTCTTTGTTTATAATTTTATGCTTATCAATGAACTCCATTATCTGAGTCAGGAGGAGGCGCTCAAAAATTTTTGCAAAACTCGGAGTTACAGAAATTGGTCGATAATTTGTGCTATCTAGCTTATCACCTTTTTTAAAAATTGGTGTTACATAGGCTAGTTTCATTTTTGTTGGGAAAACATTCTCCCTAATGCACTGATTCAAGGCGAACTGTAGATGTGCGCCTATAGCTAATTTGCCAGACTTTATGAGTCGAATTGAGAATTCACCTGGTCCTGCCGCTTTGTTATCGTCAAGCGAGTCAATGACTGAATAAAGTTCTTTTTTAGTGACAGTTCTGAATGTGAATTCAGGTATATTAAGTTTATCAGGGTATTTACAAGCAATATTCGAACCTTTGAAAACTCCTAGATTAGCAAATGCTCTATTTAGACAATTGACAATGTTTTTTGGTTCCCTTGAAATTTCACCACTGTCTAATCTGATTTCATCAACCTTGACAACTCTTTCACTCGGACTGGTCTTTTGTTTAATGAATTTCCATTGTTCCTTACTTGTTGGTAGTTTTTGGAAGAAATTGATGCAAAAATTGCTGTGCGCCTCCCTTAGTCTCCTATTAACTAAGTTTCTTATGCGCTTAAATTCACTGTACGTCTCACTGTCAGGACTTCTTTTCCATTTATTGAACAAAAAATGTTTTTGGGCAATCAAATGTTTCAATTCTTGTGTTAACCAGGGCTTAGAATTCTTAGAAATTTCTCCCGTCAGATGAACCTAAACAAAATAACTTTTCAACAGAAGAGATATAGACCAGTCCATAAAAAGGTTTGGTAACAATTAAGGTTTGGACAAAAAAGAACAAAAACAGTAAAGTTTCTTATTTTTTTTTAAAACAATTAACTTCAAAGTAATTAAAACCATTAGAAATCAAGAAAAATATCCCAAAACTTACGATTACCTATGCTTCTATAGAAAGGCATTAGGACCTGTCCGTATTCATTTCTTTAAGCGGCTAAAAGAACGACAGAAAAAAACACCAAACAAAAAATTCAATTGAAACTTGCCAGAAAACCCGGTCAAAACCGTCAAGCCATATTTCGGTCCTCAAAATATATTCGTTTCCGCCTTCTTCAAGCACCGATAATGTAGTATTTGGCCATTTATTAGTGAGACTAGGTAACAATAGACAAAAAAGAGAAAAGGGCAAAAGTATGTAATAATTTTGATTTTTTTTTCGAAATAAAATTATCCAAAGTCATGAAAAACATTAATTACAAAATGAAATATTTAAATAGGGCCGTTTATTCATCCAAAGGAATTCTTTGAGACCTGCAATTATCCAGAATAATTCTTGCGTCTACAAAAGGAACGTCAAACATGACAAAAATCAAATTAATTTATTTTTTTGTGAAAAACCGGTGTCGAAGTCAGTAAGGTCATAACGCATTCTATAAAAAAATAGATTTTGGGACATCAATCCCTTTTGACACCTTCCCTTGACACCCATAATGTCATATTTGACCTGTAATTAACGAGATTAGGTACCAAAAAGAGAAATGAAAAGAAACTTGCGAAGAGAAATAAAAAAGAGAAATAAAAAGAAACTTGAAACCTCAAAAAAAAATTCTGCATTTTTGATAATAAACGAGTAAAGCTAGCAAAGTTTTAATTACAGAGCACTCTCAGTGGAAGTTGAAGTAGGAATAGCCCCCCTCTGAGTTTACAAAGATTGTAGTAGTGTTTTTCGGGAGTGTAGTCTCGGCAAGTTTTATCAAAGTGGACTAAAGTAGCTTATTTCATGCTGTTTTTGATGGAAAAGGCTGAATTTTGAAATATTTATCCAGAGTTTTTGACAGAAAAGTTAAATCAGAATAACCAACAAGGCTTGTTTGTCCTTAAAATTAAAATCAACGACACTATTCTCAAAAATTGCAATTGCAACAATTTTTAGCAAAATTGACGAAAAATTAGTCAAAAATTTCGGAAAATGTGAATAAAACAAGGTGAATTCACTCTACTTTTCTCAGAACTTTAAACCTCGATTACTCCCTGTAGAAAACGAAACTTAAAAATCTTTTTAATTCCATATTCTACGCTGGACGAGCTTTTTAATGATACCAGTCTCAACTCTTTACGATGAATATATCGATCGGCGAAAATTGACTGAGCAAAAAAAACCCATTTGAGTATATAGTTCCTCCACCCTCAAGAGGGGTCGGAACAAAGATTTTATATTGGGCATGGAAACAGCTGGACCCTGATTTCAACATAGAAATTGCATGGTTCGGATCCCATGGTGGTATTGTTAGCATAAGATTTCTCAGATTCTGGCTCCATGCTGTATTTTCATGCGGGTACCTGTCCGAAAAGAAACACTCATGGAAACTCTCAATAACACGGACTTTTTTTAAGAAATCGAAGTTGATGTTGATTAAGAAATCCGCCAGACTGGATTGCCAAGAATTCGTAACCAAAAGCTATAGCAATCAAAAAGGGGAAACCAAAATTGACTGGAAAATGTGTTCAGTTGCTCTCAAACGAAGTTTGTAGCAATTATATTAGTCCTCTGGTCTTTTTAATGCAATCTTTTGCTTGACCGATTTTTTACCTGTACCCCTTTTAAATTTTCGACCTCAAAAACTGGATAAACCGGTAGCCCCGAGGGCGTAAAATGGCTGAGCAGCTCTATAAGAGCAGCTCTTACGTTTTACTAGTCTCTGAGTATGCGATTTACCGAAACTGTTTGAGGAGACAATTTCATGGTGTGAAGGGTGGTTCTTAATCTTTGACCCCACCATCGTCCCCCCACCCACCACCTGTCGATTTGAACTCCTTCTCGCAACCTTAACCGCCCAAACGGGTGACTCCCCCACTCCTGTCATCACTTCTAGTGCTAGCATCCCTAAGCCCCGGCTGGATGCTACCTAAGCCAACCGCCCGCGGGTCGTTTTAGAACAATTCGCCCGACGTTAGTTGGTTATGTTTGCTTGTTTGTCAATTTACCTAGTCGTTTTAGATATCGTCCATTGATGAGACGTGGGAGCTGTTGAGTGATGTGTGGAAGGCAGTGCTTAAGTTGGACAACATCCAGGAGTTCATGAGAGTAGCCAATGTGTGGCTGGAGTTCTCTGCCAAGTGTCTTACGCCCGCCAAAGTCGAACTAATTCTAAAAGGTAGTCGTTTTTAATGCGAACAGGGCTTCCAGAGTAATTACTTGAGATTGGTTACGGAGTTGAACAAAGTTGAAACCCGAAGACTTTCTAACTTGTCGCACTTTACGAAATTGAATTTCAAAGATTTGCATACGTACTCAGTAGAACTAATCAGTTGATTTGAACTGTTTTGCATGCAATAATTAATTGCTCTCAAACGAAGTTTGTAGCAATTATATTAGTCCTGTCTGTCTTTTTTTATGCGATTTTTCATTTGACCGAGTTTTCGTCTGACGCTTTTGACTTTTCGTCCTCAAAAACGGGATAAACAGGTAGCGCCCAGTGGGCATTAAGTGCTTTTAGAGCCTTTCAGCTCTGTTTCAGCTCAAATTGTTTTGGAGACTTATACTTATGGTGTGAAGGGCGGTTCTTAGAGGTCGAAGACACCACAATTATTGACCAAAGTGGCTTCGCGCGAACAACCGATCGCTAAAAACACGCAATTTTATACTAATTTTCACAATTTTTAAGCTTTATTAAAAATTTTTGTCATTTTTAATAGCCGCCCTCATCTTCTCAGCCGGCTGTTATAGCGCTCCTAATTTTTTTACTTCGTCGAATAAAAAAATGTTTCGCTTTACCTCATTTTGCCGCTTTTTCAACATTTTGCGTGATATCGTTTTGACTTCTCTGGGCTAGTTTCTCTCTTCTCTCATTCTGCTAAAAGTGATTTTGAACATCAGTTGCTCAGCAAAGCAATTCAAAATGAACAGAGTCAGTATAAAAAATTGAAGTCAGAAGTAGAAACGGGATAAACCCATAAAGCCCAATTTTAGATGCCCGCTATTTGAACGTCGTTCCTATAAGTCTTAGTTACCATCTCTAATGCTTATTGGTATTTATAGTAGCCCCTGTAGCCTCTCTCTAAGAAACAAAAGTACGTTGTGTTCAACTACGAAATACCATCAAAATAAATCAGACTTAAAAAATGTTTTTTGTACAAAAATCTTTTTTCAATATCTTCTTTTCTTTCAATCCCAATCATGCTTATTGGAATCAACGGTGGCTATTTTCCGGCAATCTGCCGGGTATGTTTTGAGTTTTTCAGCCCTAGCTGTCGAGAAACATCCTCTAGGGTTTTATAAAAGGTTACTGCATAGTTTCTAGTGGTAGTGGAATGGTTTCAGCATTTTTACTTCACGAATTTTAGCATTTTTTTTTACAAATTTTGTTTTTTTTTTCAGTTTTGACATTTATTGTCATTATTAAGGTTTTTCAGCCTTACAGAAAATTTCCGTTAGGTTCTGATAATAAGTAACTGAAAAATATTTTATGGCCATGGATTATGTTTCAACTTTTATTATCAATTATCACCAGTTTTAGCTGTTTTTTTTGTAATTTTCTGTCATTTTAGCAATTTTTAAAAATTTTTAAATATTTTTTAGGTTTTTCCAGCCTCAAGAGGCACATAACCTTCTCTAGGGTTTGATTGTAGGCTACTGCATAGCTTCTTGATGTAATGGATATTTCTTCAAGATTTTGATATCAGCAATTTTTAAAAAAATATTTGCAATTTTTTCAAGTTTTTTTTTAAATCTTTTTGAATTTTTAATCGTTTTTTTCCGGCACCAGAGTCCTAGGGACCTCCTCCAAAGTTTGATGATAAGCTGTTGCATAGTTTCTAGAGCATTAGCAGTTTTTTTGATAAAAAATCCATGTTCCAAGTTTATCGATCTTTATGAGCCAGTGAATCTATTTAAAGCTGGAAATAGGGTTTCTGGATAGTCTCTTGAGATGATTAAATGGTTTTGGAGGTTTTAATATCTTGAATTTTAGCAAGATTTTGTTAAAATTTGCTATTGTTTTCAAAATTTTTGAATATTTTTGTACTTTTCTGAGTTTAACGATCATTACTGGCCAACGAAGCTTTTCAAGTCTTGCAGATGGGTTACTTGACTTATTTCCAGAGACAAAAATTAGGTTTGAACATTTTCACTGCAAAATCTGGAAGCTTTTCTTTTAAATTTTGCAATATTTTGCGATTTTTAAAATGTCAGTTTTTTATTTGATTTATTTACTAAAAAGGCTAGAAAACTAGCCTTTTTCAGTTGCAGAGTCGAATCAAGCTAAAGCTAGCCTCACTATACCGTGGCTTGCTACTGACGAAGTCAAACGCTCGCCGGTCGTTTGAGAGCAATTCGCTCGACGTTAGTCGGTTATGTTTCAACTATTTTTAACTGCATTGATGACTACTGTTTTGCCAGTTTTGTCTAACATTTTGTTAAGTGTTGAACTCAAGTTTTTCTCTATTTTCAACGTAAATTTAATTCGAAATTTTTTATCTGGTGGAAGTCTGTGTTTATAGGTTTAATTAAACATGTGATGCCCGACCGGAAATACGAGAAAATCTTAAACGAATTGACAGACTCGGTGAGATGCATGTTCAGACAATCTAGCCGCTCAACCTGTGCGCAACTTCTTAGTTTGGAAAGCTTCCTGGCGCTACTGGACCTATTCCAGAGTGATCAGGCGAAGCGATATGAAGTTAATCATATGATTCTGGAGATGTTTGTGAACACTACGTCAAATGATGCACCGATCTCGGATCCTGTGGTCATAAACGCTCTTTTGAGAATTGGAAAGAATCTGCACGATAATCTGTCTTCATTTTCGAACAAGAGTGTAACTCAACTAGCCAGGGAGTTGACGGAGAATGGGCAAGGTGTCGGGGCACAGAGCCACACGTCTGTTTTAGTTTCAGAGCTTATCTTAAAAATGCTGGACAGGATTACGTTCAACGATGACTTTGAAGCACAATTGAGTTTCTACGTTGAAGCCAGAGGTAAGAGCATTATCTGGCCATTCGATCAGTTTATTTGTGGAGTGTTAAATTCTTTTTAATAGCCGCTTCTTCAATTCTAGGCGGCTATTATAGCTCTCCTAAATTTTTACAATTCAAAGAATTTGAATTGTATTGGGGCGCTGTCTTTTTACGACTCGAAGAGGAGTATTGGAGAAGTCCTTTTTTTTTAAATCACTTTAGTTGGAGTGAATTTTGAAGCAGGAAATGAAACGATTGTTAAGGTTGCTTTAATAGTGGTTTGTAGGTTTTTGGTCATTAATAAGATTTTTATACGATTTTGCTGGTTTTTCAGCTATTTTGCTGAATTATAGGCGAATTTTAGCATTTTTTTTGCGTTTTGTCTTGTTATATTGCTTTATATGGGCTTTGAATAGACGCATGTTAGTTACTGAGTCTTTAGATACCAAGTGATTACATTTTCTTAGGTTTTAAACGATTTTTTGTTTTTTAAAGAAAAATGACAAAAAACAAACATTTTTAATTCTTCTTTTTAATTTTTTGCTGTTTTTCGCTTTTTTTTCTAAACTTAGAGAAGTTTCTTAGCCAATTCGGTTTGCCTATTATTTTGGAAGTTATTCAGTTTTCTTTTTGCTCCATTTAACGTTTTTTGGCTCTATGTGTTCTTGTGAAATCAAAAAAGCTTATTTTTAAGATTTCTTTCAAGTTGTTTTTATATGCTCTTTGTGTTGTTCAAGTTTTTATAGCATTTGAGGATGCCTATAGTCCAATTTAGTTGTTTTTGATGCGTGTTGATGATTTTGATTTCAGTTTTGAGTCATTTCATTAAAGATAATTGAGTAATTTTCATGAAGGTTTCTGTGAATTTTTTTGATTTTGAATTTTTGCTGAAATCTTCTGATTCTGCTTTTTGCTACATTTTAGTATTCTAGCTTTTGATAGGAACTTTTCTAGAGTTGTAAAGGAATGTATTTAGAGCACTTTTCAATGACAGATATTACTAACTTTTCTTAATCTCTTCACTTTTTTTATCAATTTTATTGGAATGATTTTTGAAGCGGGAAAAGAAACGCGTAAAAAAATTGGAGTGATTTGGTGCTGACAAAATCTGAAAAGTCGAGCAAAAAGGGAATGGTTTTTGTTCCTTCAGCTGTTTTTGAGAGAGCGAGAAACTGATGTCTGAAATATTTTTCTCTTAGCGAGCAACTTTTTTTTCCACGTGCGGCTTTTAAATGCAGTTTTTTCCAACTTTTGATGGTTATGAAGTTTGATTATAATATTGTATTAGTTTTAGGCTTGTTTTAATAGGAATTGAAGTATCCAAGTAGTTAATTTGAGTTTACTGCTAATTTGGAGGATTTTGATCAGTTTTGCTGATTTTTAGACAAAATTTAATGGTTTTTTGCCTGTTTTTTTTTGTTTTAATGCTTTAAGTGGGAATCGAATAGAAACTTGTTTCTTAAGTTATTTCATTACGTTATATTCTTAAGTTATTTCGTTACCAATTGACTAAAGTTCTCGGTATCAATTATTTTTTTCTTGGGAAATTTGGTAGAAAAATTGAGAAATTTTAAACCATTTTTCTTAATATTTGCAGTTTTTCTTTTTTTAAAAATCTTAGACAAGTTTCCTAGCCTATTATGACTTGGCCACTGTTTTGCAAACTTTTCATTGCTCTAAGTGCAAAGGAATCTTACTCGGTTTTATGCTTGGTTGTACTATTAAAAAAGCTCATTAAATTTTTCTGGTTTTTTTTTTCAATTTGTGTTCGAATGCCGTTTCTATTATTCCTTATCTTTTATGGCATTTGTGGAGGTTCAGGGTTCACAATAGTTGTTCTATTTATTATATCATAAGTATGGGCAATTTTATCCTTCGAGTCGTTTCCGGAATTCTTCCCGCTATGTTTTTTTAAGATCTGTTCACACATTTTCATGAATTTTGAAGTCAAATTTGAGTAGTGATTTTGGTCACGCCAAAACAGGAAATGGAGCGAAAAAGCGAGTGGTTTTGCGGCGTGAATTTTTTTCGCTCTAATTTTAAAGTAGAGTGAGAAAACGTTGTTTGAACAAAAATTCGGTATCTCGGTAGTGGTTTTTTGTTCACATGCGGCAATTTCACTCTGATTTTTACAGTTTTTTTTTCGATTTTTTGGATCGGCTTTTTTCTAAATGGTTTTCCCAATCATTTCACAGCTCATTCTAGGCCAAATTTTTTTGTTTGAATTAAATTTTAATTTCTCGCTAGTGGTTTTTTCATTTCACTCATAGTTCATTCTTGGTCTAGTTTTTCTGTTTTAGTCAATGAAAATTCTTTGAATTCTACGTCAGGACTTGTCCTGCTATGTTTTTTTACTTCGTCTAACAGTTTTTTGTTTCGTTTTACCGTGACTTCTTGGAATTGACTTTTTCAATGACTTACCTCACTCAAAAAAATGACTTCTGAGCTCACTTATGAAACTTTAAATTTTATGAACATTTACTTGTTAAAGGTCAATAGTATTCATCTAAGTAGTGCCAAACATATGCCCTAATTGTTGAATATAAGAGTCTTGAGTATTTGATTTCGAATATTAATTTTGGCATCTTTTCCGTTTGTGCAACCCCCCCCCCCCCCCCAAATATTGACGTGCATCTTGGGGGTGCAAATTGCGCCCACTAAACTGAGGGGGCACAAACGGAAAGGATCCTAATTTTGAAAAGCCCTTTTAGGGCTTTCTCCTTATAGGGCTTATGTGTCTCATAAAAATGTCAGTCCGAAGCTAACCCAAGAAGTCTAGTGATCTATTGAAGTACTGTTGGTCGATCTGTCTATTTTATTTCTATAGTTGTTTCAATTCATGTAACGCCACAAGCGTCTATCGCGGCTATTTTCCGGCAATCTGCCGGCTGTTTTTTTACTTCGTCTAACAGATTGTTGTTTCGTTTTACCGTGACTTCTTGGAATTGACTTTTTCAATGACTTACCTCACTCAAAAAAATGACTTCTGAGCTCACTTATGGAACTTTAAATTTTATGAACATTTACTTGTTAAAAGTCAATAGTATTCATCTAAGTAGTGCCAAACATATGCCCTAATTCTTGAATATAAGAGTCTTGAGTTTTTGATTTCGAATATTAATTTTGGGATCTTTTCCGTTTGTGCAATCCCCCCCCCAAAAAAAAAAATATATTGCACGTGCATCTTGGGGGTGCAAATATTATGCGCCCACTAAACTGAGGGGGCACAAACGGAAAAGATCCTAATTTTGAAAAGCCCTATTAGGGTTTTCTCCTTATAGGGCTTATGTGTCTCATAAAAATGTCAGTCCGGAGCTAAAAAGTCTAGTGGTCTATTAAAGGACTGGTGGTCGATCTGTCTATTTTATTTCTATAGTTGTTTCAATTCATGTAACGCCACAAGCGTCTATCGCGGCTATTTTCCGGTAATCTGCCGGCTATGTTTACAGATTTTTCAAGATGAATTTTCCTTCAAATGGTGCTTCCGACACCTCAAGCTATAATACGCTTCTTTCTTTTATCGATACTGAATTTACTGTTTTTGGTTGTAGTTTGCCATCACTAAACGTGTATCAAAAACTGGTACTTTAACTATTATTATTGCACCTATCGTATTATCTCTGGAATAAATGCGGTGCTATGGTTTTTATTACCTAATTTTTATTTGCTATAAGCCTTTCCTTTAAAATTATACAGGAGAGTACAGCATATAGATGGGCCAACTAATAGAATTGCTTTAATCGATTTTTTTTCGTTGCAGGTTCTTTCTTCCTTTTGGAATCGGTGATAGTTGAGTTGGTACATAGAGTGAATGCAGTCACAATGGAGACCTTGAGACGGATGCCTGCAGGCAAACACAACAAGCGCACCTCTTCATTCATAAGAGCATGCATCGCCTTCTCCATCATCACTGTGCCATCCATTGAGAACATCATCACCAGGTTTTACATCCTAGCAGAGATTTTTCCCTCAAGTTACTATTTTATGGAGGTCAAAAAACCACAAGCGGTGAACAAGCGTCAGTTTTGTTTGCTTTAGATTTGTAGTGTTCACCAATAGTTTCCGTTACGGTTATCACTGTAGGACAAAATAGCTTGACAGGTGTAAATGGCATTGTTACCATTGGACACCTAGACGGCACTCTAGTTGGTCGTAATCCTATGTGTATCCACAAGAGTAATATGGAGAGTGCCTAATTAAAATTATTCAAAATGCTTCGCTTTATGAATTATAATTTTTCTCTTTTTTTATTCAGGCTGACCCTGTACCTCAACACAGCCCAGGTGGCTTTATGGAATTGTTCCACTGCTCAGGCGGATGCTCTATTTGCCTCGCTTATTTCTACTATTCCGTTCATTCCTCCATCTATCGTGGACACCTCGGCCAACGTGGGACCATCTCACAGAAGCGTAACGAACAGGTTCGTTGATTTTCAATTGTGATCAATTTAAATCTGTTAAAGGATTTTTTTGGTTTTCATTAACTGTTGAAACACGCAAGTGCAAGTTTTAAAATGACAGATGTCAATGCCACTTTCTAGAATGTCAGATTTCCCTATTTACAAAGCCAGATTTTAGAACTGAGCGCATTTTAAAACTTGCAAAGTGCGTATTTCAGTCAAGGTTACGTGACAAGATTCTGCAGCAAATTTCTGTTTCATTTGGTAAGGCTAATAGAATTGTTTTGTTTAATAGCCGCGAAGCGATAACGGCAATTATTGGGGACATCATGGTTTTTACAATTCAAAGAATTTGAATTGTATTGGGGCGCTGTCTTTTTTCAAGATCTGTTCACACATTTTCATGAGTTTTGAAGTCAAATTGGAGTAGTGATTTTGGTCACGCCGAAACATGAAGTGGAGCGAAAAAGCGCTTGGTTTTGTGGCATGAAATTTTTTCGCTCTAAATTTAAAGTAGAGTGAGAAAACTGTGTTTGAACAAAAATTCGATTTCTCTTGTGATTTTTTGTTCACATGCGGCAATTTCACTTTGATTTTTACTGTTTTCGATTTTTGGATCGGATTTATTTCTAAATGGTTTTCCCAATCCATTTATAGTCCGTTCTAGATCTAGGTTTCTGTTTAGTCAATGAATTTTTTTGAATTGTACGTCAGGACTTGTCCTGCTATGTTTTAATTCGTCGTCTCCATCGATGATTCTTAAGACCTGATTTCTTGGAATTGACTTTTTAAATGACTTCAGTGACTTCTACTGCTTTGCTGTTAAAATTTGTGTTCGTTACGTCATTTCTGCTTTTACATCAATTGCGCGACTTACCTGACTAAAAAATTACTTGTGAACTCAGTTATGGAACTTTAAATTTTTGAGTGTTAGTCTTGTTTTGATGTCAAGCTCTTTTAGGGCTTTTTCCTTATATACCGTATGTGTCAAATTTGACAGTCCGAATCTAACCCCAAAAAGTCTGGTCCATTAAAGGACTGGTGGTCGATCTGTCTATCTTATTGCTCTAGCTGTTTCAATTCATGGAGGGCCACAAGCGTCTAACGCGGCTACTTTCCGGAAATCTGCCGGCTTTGTTTAGAAATTGCACATCTTCTTCAAAATTGAGGCTTAGCATGTTCCGACCTTTCTTTTTATCTGCTCTCAAACGAAGTTTGTAGCAATTATATTGGACATGTTGGTCTTTTTAATCTGATTTTTGGCTTGACCGATTTTTATCTAACCTATTTGATTTCTCGTCCTTAAAATGGGATAAACAGGTAGTGCCCAGAGGGAATTAAATACTCCTAGAGCCTTTCGGCTGACTAGTCTCCAGGTATGCGATTCACAGAAACTGTTTTCGAGACTTATACTTATGATGCGAAGGGCGGTTCTTAGATGTTGAACCCCCACCCCCTCCCACCAAATCAGTCCCCCTCACTCACCCCCCTTAATCAATATCACCCTTCATAAGTCAGGCCCTAAGCCCACCACCGTTGCCTTCCCCCACTGTTGCCCCCATCAGCCCCACCACACCCCAATGCTCCCCCCTCGCTGCGCTCAATTCACGCGCTCAATTAAGTTAAAGATAGCCTCACTAAATGGTGGCTTGCTACTGACAAAGCCACCCGCTCGCCCGTCGTTTGAGAGCTATTAGCCCGACATTAGTCGGTTACGTTTTTAACTTTTCCGCTAATAGTAAAACAATTACTGCTAGGCCGGGACACATCGATCCGTTGATTCTAATTTTAAGATTTTTTAATCTTAAGATTTTTTAACTGGAAGTTCTATTCGTTCAGACGACGTTTTGATCTAAAAGCGAGATAATGAAATTGCCTATCAACTAATATTTTCTGAGCGAGCGAAGTTTTTTGATCATGCGATTCGATCAGTGAATGACTTTTTGACTTTGAAGAGTGTTTTTTGACAAAATGCCGCATATAGGTAACCATTATTAATCGTTTTTTCGAATTGGCCTAGTTTTTCTGCTTATAATTTAAATTTGTAGGAATAATTTTAAATATAAGCGCTATTATGTGAACCTCTGTAATTGATACCATAGTGTTTTTGAGAGCCAATAATGCGTTATTAACTGTAAATGAGCTCATATTTTCCAGTTTTTTTGAAATTCAGTTTTGGCTTTTTAAAATTAGTTTAATCACTTTTGGATCTTACTGAAAGCGGATTTTTTGAAAAATTTGTGCATATGGTAATTGATATTTGATATTTCATGCATTGAATGCGTGTTTATGTTATATGAACGTAATTTGTTTTATAGAATTGCACACATTCTCAGGCAATTTTGGCATTTTTTAAATCCAATTTTTGGTTTTTGGATTTAATTACTAGAGTATTTTTGTGCTCTGTCAGTGATCCTTATTTTATTCTGCACATATTTGATTGATTTTGTGGTGTTCAGTAATTGAAGTTCTGCATTTTTTTTTTTCATAAGGGCAATTTAAAAAAATTATTGCAAATTATTCTTTTGGTTTTGCTCTTCAAACATCGTTTCTACATTTGAATTTAAACAGGAGGATAGCAAAATAATTTTAAGCTAAATGTAATCGTTTTTCTTTATTTTTTTCCCATTTCGTCTTCAATTTTAAAAATCAATAACTAACTAGTTTTTTGTCTTTTTGTTTCTGTCCTTACTCTCCGTTTTCTAGCATGTATCTGGCTATCGTTTTCTGTCAACTATAGTTTTGTAAAGTTCTTTTTATCAGTTGTTAAAAATGATGAATTTAGCCTTTTTCTCTTATTTTGTTTGCAATTGATTTAATTTGACAGTGCGGCTCTGAGAATTTGCTTGAAATGCCGTTTCAAACATTTTGACTGATAATTAATTTCTAGGAATAATATTCGGTTCTTAGTTTTGATGTTCAACAATTTTTGCCTTTCAATTATTTTCTGTTTTTTGTCTTTTTGTTGATTAATTTTAAGGATTTTCAACTATTTTACTGACTTTGTCTTGCATTTCCGGCCCATTGTATTGTTCTATTGAATTAATTAGTTAATGAATTAAAGCCTCATGCCTGTGGGCTCTAGTTACTACACAGATTCAAGTTTTCTTGCTACAAAGTTGTCTTTTTCTATGCAATTCGACAAAAAATTGAGAAATTTTACAGAATTTCTTTTCTCCAAAAAAATAGAGATGTTGGTGTGCTCTTTGAGGCTTGGCTGATATTTTGTTGTTGGCTAACTAATTTTCAATTTATGAAACAACTGTTTTCATTTGTATGTTTAATTGTCTTACATGGAAAATTAATTGAATTTTCCTAACTTTTCTTAACTTTTCTGGCAAATTTTCTTTTGTTCTTTGACTTAACACTTTTGTTTTCTCTGCATTGATGCGTTTTGAATGGAGCTAGTAGCTAGTTGAAAAGCCAGTTTTTTCCCGTCGTTTTTTCCCTTTTGTTTCGTCGTCTGACGCTCTTTTTTGTTTTACATTTGTTCACACAGCAAAGCTTTAAAATTGAAATATTCTGAAATGCTTCTTACTTTAACGCGCGTGTGACGTCATTTGCCTGCGTGACGTCATTTCTCACTCTTTCTTGCAAAAGATCAACGTGATTAGATTTTGATCATACGGGACTTACCTTACTCAATAAAATTTCTGCTTTTCAAAACTTAAGTTTAATTTGAAATAGTTTAACGTCAAAGGAACTCAAATATGTTATAAAGGTCCCTAATAAAAAGGTTTCTTTGGAATGATTTTTAACAAGCTTTAGTGATTTGTCGCTAAATGTAGCTTTTTGAGCGGCGCCGTTTTTCGATTTAGATCAGTATCTGTTTCTCTAATTGTTGTGCGCCTAATTGTTGTGATAAACTTATTAAATAGCTTCAGAGTTGAATGCGGAGGACTGCCATGGACAACATTGAAATAGCCGTGAATGACATGAAACATGGAAATCCACAATGTGCAAGTGTCCTGGAGCTACTCACCAACGAGGTTTCTGAAATAAAAAAACAACTGATTTTAAAAGACACCCAAATTGTGCATCTTACAAACTGCGTGAATGAATTATCAGACAGAGTCCTACAATTGGAAAGATATAGCCGCAAAGATTGTATAATCTTTAACAATTTCCCATATGCATCCCATTCGGCGGACAGTATCCAAGAGCAAGTGTTACAGTTTATTAACAACGTATTCAACGCCCATCTCACCCATGCTGGGATCAAAGCCTGTCATTTTCTAAGGAGCGCAATAGCTGGTCAATTTTCGGTTATCATCAAATTTGTCTATTTCGAAGATAAAAACTACATCTGGAGATCTCAGTCGCTGCTCTACGGAATAACTAACAAGTCAAACAACAAATACATTCAAATGAAAGAATGTTTACCCGAGAAAGATAGAGAAGTCTTCAAGTACGCCACGGTAGAGAAAAACCTAAAAGTTTCAACGAACAATTGTGTGGTTAAACTGGAAGTACCTAATGGCCACAGAAAGGACTATATCGAAGTCAAAACGGAACAGGACGTCGATAAGCTAACTAAGTTTGCATCAAAGCGTAAGAACACTCGACTAGCATCTCAACAACCAAGTGCTCCACAACTATCAGCTGACTGTCTCATGCAAACGACAACAACATTTGCGTCCAATCGACCGCCTATGTCGTTCCACCCTACACAAAGAAGAGGCGTAACGAGACCACGATAAATAACTCCAAAAGATGATAAGTACTCATCGCTCCTGAATGAATTACGTGACCATGCGGAAAACCCCGATATGATGAAAGATTGTGCTTGGTTTGTTGAACAATTCACCTCACCATAAATCGTGTGCTGTAGATATTGATGATAACCAGGGTTTCATTGTTGAAAATACTTTTCGAGATTAAATACCTATCGTTGCTGCACTTGAACATCAGGTCACTTAAGAAAAAATCACGAAGAACTAGAGGCACTTTTATTAAGCTTTAATCATACTCCTAGCATTCTCGCACTAACAGAGACTTGGTTAACGGACGCTGACGCACCCTATTGTTTTAAGCTTACCGGATACAACACCGTTCTAAGTCGAAACCGCAAATCACGTGGTGGTGGTGTGATGATTCAATGTAAAGATGGTTTTGATGTACTGGGAGAGCTAGATATTAATCTAGAGGAAAGCATTGCTGTAAAAGTTTTCCACCAAGGCTTATATTTTGTGCTTATTGTTGTTTACAACCCAACAAGATCGAATAAAATGGAATTCATTGAGCGACTTGATGAAGTTCTTGAGTCATTTCAATCTTTAATGCCAGTAATAATAATGGGTGATATGAATATTGATACTTTGAAAAAAAAACAATGCATCATCAAAGTATTTATCAGCTATAGAGTCAAATGGTTTTGAGATTATACATGGCCAAATAACACGAGTTGGGAATATTTCAAATACTTGTTTAGATCACGCTATAGCAAAGGGCTTCAAACATTTAGTTCTCGATATTCTTACTGAACAAAACATTACCGATCACTATCCAATTTTACTAACATTTAATCATAATGATTTTAGAAAAACGAATGACACGATATCAAGAGCACGCGATTTATCTTATTTAAATGATAAATATAGAATTCAAGAACTTCAATCGATAGTCGCTAAAAAGTTTCAAACTATTCCATCGGATTTCAACACCTTCCATAAAATTTTCATTGAATTGATTGATAAATTTGCTCCCTATAAAGAATTTAAATCAAATCAATGTTCCAAGCCTAAATACGTAAATAATTATTTGAAAAATCTCATTTCCAAGAGGAATTATTTGCATCGGAAATGGAAACGAACTAGTCGATCATCAGATTTAAGGAATTTTAAAGGGGCGAGAATAAAAGTTGAGAAAGCATTAAAGAAGCTTAAGAGAAATTATTATAGCAAAAGATTTGAACGCTGTATCAATGATCCTAAACAAACATATAAATTATTAGATGAATTGCAAGGAAAATCAGAAAGAAAGCAGATTAAAATTGAACAGATAAAGCTAAGTACTGAAGAGATAGTGCAATCTAAATCAGAAATTGCCAATATTTTGAATGATTACTTCAGCAATATTGCTGTAGAATTGAATAGGAATCACCCCACCACTAACTCGGAGGACGATAGCACGAATTCAGATATAGGCGATCGCTCGGAAGCGAATGAACAGTCTTTTTGTTTATGGCTGTTTCCAACAAAGCCATTAGACCATTAGAAGTCAGAGAGGCGATTGACAACCTCGATAATAAAACTTCTTCGGGTTTAGATGATATATGCAACCTAGTTGTGAAAAGCTGCAGCAAGAGTTTAGCGCCAATTCTAACTGAACTTATAAATAAATCTTTTAAGACAGGTATTTTTCCGGAAGACCTAAAACGAGCACAAGTAATTCCGCTGTATAAAGGGGATAGTAAAGCAGATATTAATAATTATCGACCCATATCATTGCTCATTGTATTTAGTGAAATTTTTGAAAGGATAATGTACAATCGCATCTATCAGTACCTAGAACATTTCCAGCTTCTCTATTCAAAACAATTTGGATTTAGGAAAAAGCATTCAACGATTGATGCGATTGCAGAACTCACTGAGCGGTTGCGAGAGAATTATAAATCAAGAACAGTTACCAGTACAGTTTTTCTGGACCTAAAGAAAGCTTTCGACACTATTCATCACGGCATCTTAGGGAAGAAATTGACTCGTTACGGAATATTTGGCAATGCTAGAAATTGGATTCTTAGTTTTGTAACCGGTCGCTCGCAACGTACCGTTTGTAATGGTTTTTCATCGGATTGGCGTTTATTAAGTTATGGCGTCCCGCAAGGGTCAGTATTAGGACCGCTCCTGTTTCTTATGTACGTGAACGACCTCTCGGAAGCTTGTAAAAAAGCAGACGTTTACCAATTTGCCGACGATACGAACGTAAGCGCCCTTGAATGTTCAATTTCGGAATTAAAAGATGACTTAGAATCGTTATCTCGATGGTTACGCGTTAATAAGCTGACACTAAACCTTAAAAAAACATCACAAGTAAATTTCTCGATTACAGGTGCCTCTAGTTCTAGTTCTATCTCAAACATTGGTATATCCATAAATGATTCTACTATTAAAATTGATAATTGTTGTCGCTATCTAGGATTATATATTGATTATAAGCTGCAGTTCAGAGATCATATTAATACAGTGGTGGTTAAACTAACGAAGCAGAGTGGTATCATTTCAAAGTTGAGACATTATGTACCACGAAGTACTTTAATACGTTATTATGAGGCTAATGTCAAGCCACTTATTCAGTATGGAGTCTTGATATATGGCTGCACAAGTTTTTCAAATCTTTGCGATATCGAAAAATTACAAAGGAAAATTTTCCGACTAATTTTCTTCAAACGGTTTAAGGATAGCATATCTCCTCTTTTGTTGAAACACGGTGTACTTACCGTGCATGAGCTGTACGTTTAGCTCTTAAAGTTTGTACTTCGATCAGTGCTATCACTTCATTCAGAATCGTATCTCAATAATATCTTCACTTTTAAAAATCAAGATGGGTATTTAACTAGGAGATCTTCAACTGGAGTTATGGCTATGCCGGCTGCTAAAAATAAGTTTCAAAGGGTTTCGCTGAAATATCGTGGCGCAAAGCTATTCAATATACTTCGCCAAAATAATGTCGTACCGCAACTATGCATGATGAATAAAGATATATTCAACAACCTTGTTCATAGAATAAAAGACAATTATATTCTTGGCAATACAGAGCTGACAAAGATTTTTTTCCAACTATAAAATTAAGCGATCACTATATACCTGTTGCTTTGTTATTTAAAATTTTTTTTTACAATTACAAGGGAATTATGATCTCGTTCGAAATGTGTTTTTTGGATAATTTGTCACATCCCTGCAACTCCTGGAAATTCTTTGAAAATAATTGAAAATTATACGCAAAATTTTGTGCGACTCGATTTCTGCTGTCAAAAATCACTTTTTTCAATTTCTAAAGACAGTTTTTGTCACTTTTTCCTCCTTCATAGGAACATTTGACAAAACACAACAATTTTTAACTTCGTACGTTGCTCTCTGCTGTAAACAAGTTTCAATTCGATGTAGTTAAAGTACTTATCTTCGGGCTCTGGTGGAGCAATAAGTTCGAGCAGTTAAAAGGTTGCTAAAAAAGAAATCATTTACAAAATGGCAAGAATATTAAATTGAAAAAAAAATTAAGTTTATCCACTCTTACGTTTGTATTACAGGGCACACTGGAAAGAAGGTCTAAGGACCTCGTTGCGCGTCCTTTCCCAGCCTAAAATAATCTTGAATAAATTTTCAATTTGTTTGTTGGATATATCAAATGCTTTTATTTTTCGATGTTTGATTGTGATCTATGTCGTGTTTTGATTATCCTTCTTTGTACATTTAATTTATGGGCCGGGATAAATTAACTCTCTCTCTCTCTCTCTCTCTCTCTCTCTCTCTCTCTCTCTCTCTCTCTCTCTATTATACCACAAGTCTATTTCGCAGTTATTCCGGCAATCTGCCGGCTATGCTAATTGGTTTCACTTCGTTAACTAGCTTTTTACGCCCTTTTATTTTTAAATGCTGTGTTGTATTCATTGGTTATATTTGATAGTTTTTGAGGCTGAGGGATACGACGGGATATTTTTAGTCCTATTTGTTTCATTTGCTAGTCCGCCTTTCATTGTGTGTTGCGACAGAACGTGTTCTAATGTGTCTTGGGTAGTTCTGTTGTTGGGTTTTGTTGTTTTGATTCGATACACTGTTGAAGCCAGCACTCTATTGCAGTAATAGCTTGCCTAAGCTTATGCAGCAAGCGACCATACTCTCTACCTCGCCCGTCGTTTGAGTACAATTTGTCCGATATCGGTGAATTGTGTGTGTCACTTAATACTATTTACTTTTTGTTATTTGACTCGATGATTTTTCTGTACCACGCACAGACTCTCCCAAGCCGTCTGGTTTGTGAAGCTTTAATTTTGAATCCAATGTTACTGTGATGCTAAAGTGGGAAAGATGTTGGTGAACAGTGCTGATAGTGTATTTGAGACTATAAACTGTGTGACATCAGGTGAAATTTTGATCAGGAACTTTTCTTCGATGGCGGTCTGTTGCCTTTTTGCATGATTATGCATATCTGTATTATTTATATTTAGGACAAAATCAACGGAACACTGGGTGGTTTCTTTCTCAGCTAATTTATTCTCTTCTCTCCTTATGATGCCCGACTACCCAAGTCAAGGCATTTTATTCCACTTCAAAGCCGCCATCCAACAATTCGCCTCCTACCCTTTCCCTATGGACTCCCAATCTAGATTCAGTATTAGTATGAACGCAGTCAGAGCTTTATCATCTTTCGCTCAGGCTAAATGGAGCTTGAAAGTTCCCCACGTTGATAACAACGGGGACTTATATGGCTATGGCGCAGATAAGAAGTACCAATCTGAGATGAACAGAATTGGACGCGCTTTGATTGCAGAACTAGACAAAGAGGTCAATACTAATGCTGCGCTTACAGTACCTCTAGTTACAGAATATATTAGAACTATTCATTACTTTTGCCCGAGCAGCTCGGAATTTGTGGTTGCAACGAGCGAGAAATACATTCCAAATTTGGTGCTAAGAAGCAGTTTTAAAGACAAAATTATGCTGAAAGGGTTGCTGAATTATGCCCGAAAAGAATTGAAACGAGAGGCATCGTCAGCTAATGAAATTTCTCCGCCCTTAGAAGCGGCGATGAATGTGTACCGAAAGCTGGCTTCGAGTATTCCTGACACTAAGTGAATTTTAAACCTTTATTTGCTGTATCTTATATAATATCAAATGAGATTTATTTTTATACATTTGAGTCCTATATTTAAATCTTACAAAGTGTTTCAGTAGATTATTTGTCACCTTCTTTTGCTGAAGTTGAAAAAGAGTTTTTATGTGTTCACATTGTATTGATTTCTCCTGCGATTATTGCACTATAGCCACGCCTATTTCATGCAGACTAAACGGTTAGCTTTATGTTGAAGCGCTGCCGGACCTGCAAACCTGCTTCGATTTAATAGCAATAAGGTTAGTAATTCAATGCATAGGCGTCCAATCTGAAGGATTTTGTTGGGGTTTAAGACAATAAATTTTTCTAAACATTTTCGCTGCTTTAAAGCAGTTTTGTGTCGGTGAGTTTTGACAGATTTCGATTGCTTTTAAATATTGCGTTGTCAGCTACTATTCTTTGAGGTTTAGAATTCTCGCAAAACAAGAAAATTGAACTCCGGGAATTTGTTTACTCATGTGAAAGTTGAATCGTTGCGAGCACCATGGAGCTGTTTTCATGTAAAATTTTTCTGATGATCAGGTTTATATATTTGTTAATAGCCGCCCTCATTTTCTCAACCGGCTATTATAGCTGGCCTGTTTTTTACAACTCCGAGAGGTGAATGGGGATCTTTTTTTAAATAACCGCCGTCAGCCTCTCAAACGGCTGTTATTTAGGCGCTCTCTATTTTACAATTCAAAGAATTTGAATTGTATTGGTGCGCTGTCTTTTTTTAAGATCTGTCTACGCTTTTTTCGGCTGTTTCACTTCACTGAGAAGTCAAATTAGAGTGGTGATTTTGGTCACACTGAAGTAGTAAAGGTAGCGAAAAATCGAGTAGGTTTGAGGCGTGACTTTTTTCAAATTACCTTTAAAAAGGAGTGAGAAATTGATATTTGAAAATTTGGCGGTTTTGAGATGGATTTTTTTTCAGGTGCGGCAATTTGACTTCAGTTTTCAGAGTTTGCTCTCCTTCAGCGCTCTTAAGACGGTACATATGTGTTCTAATTGCAAATATCGGCCTTTGCTTGAGTTCATTAAGGGGCAGCTAAAACTTTTTATGACTTTGCCACTATTTGTTGCCACAAAATATTAGTGAATTTTGTTTTTGACCTTTTTTTTAAATTGTCTGTTGTCTTATCACATAGTATCATCAATGGCAGGTCTGATTGGTTGCTGCTGAGGCATAAAAGAACCTAATTAGTTGCTCGAGTTAATAGCTAAAAGTTTTCATGACTTGGACAATACTTTTTCTCAAAAATTTTGAATGAGTTTTTGAGTTCTGTATGTATTTTTTGTACTATATAATGTCTTATCATTTAATATCATTGGGGAAAAGCCTGTAATGCTGCTAATAGTGGATTAGTTTGTCAATTTAATCGTTTTTGTTCAAAGCTAGTGCTTTCGATGACTTTGACTCTAATTGTTTTCAATAATAATTATCGAGTTGTTTGAGTTTTGCGAGTTTTTCTTTGTCGTCTTAACTCTTAGTTTCATTGTTGACAGGTCTCATTGGTTGCTAAAAGGGCTTCAATTTAAGCAGGTCATTTCAGTTCATAGCTGTTGCTATTTGTGACTTATGGGCTTGTTCGTTTTTTAAAAAAATCTTAGTGATTTTTTTTAGTTTTGCTAGTATTTGTTGTACGTATTGCCGTCTTATCACTTAATCTCATTGATGAAACGTCTCAAAGATGGTCATTGAGGAGTCAATTAATTTCATAGCATTTGTTTTGTGATGTTGATCCTGTTTTTTCACAAAATAAAAGTTGAATTTTAGTGTTGCTTGTTTTTGTTGTTCTCGTGTTGTTTTATTGCTTACTCTCATTACTACTAGCTCTCAATTGCCTTTTAATACAGAGTAATTGATTTTCAGGTCATAAATTATAACAATTCTTTTAATTGTATTTCAGTACTTGTCCTGTTTTGTTTTACAATTCAAAGAATATGAATTGTTTTGAGGCGCTTTTTTTAATGATCTGTCCACACACGTTGATGATTTTTGAAATCAAATTGGCGTAGTGATTTTGGTCATGGAAACAGGAAGTGGAGCGAAAAATCGAGTGGTTGTCAGCGTGAAATTTTTTTGCTCTAATTTTAAAGTAGAGTGAGAAAACGGTGTTTGAACAAAAATTCGCTTCCTCGCTTGTGGTTTTTTTGTTCACATGCGGCTATTTCACTTAGATGATTACTGTTTTTTCGATTTTTTGGATTGGAGTTTTTTCTAAATGCTTTTCCCAATCAATTCATAGTCCGTTCTAGGTTTAGTTTTTTGCTTAGTCAATGAAAATTGTTTGAATTGTACGTCAGGACTTGTCCTGCTGTTTTTTTTTTTAATTCGCTTTACCTTTTGATCATGTTTTTCGTTTTACATAAGTCACGGTTTTCACGTCTGACTTTTGACTTACCTCACTCACTGTTACAACTGAATAGTTATCAAATCCATTCACTCAAAGAATTACGCAAAATCAAAACAGACGGGATAAACTGATAAGGCCCGGTCATTAAGTCATTGAGAATTAGATTATCAAAATTTATTAGTGTTTGCTAGCTGACATTGGTATTAAGCTTATAAGCTTTCAGTTTAGAAGCTGTTTTTAATATAGTTTAGAATCCAACCGAAACTGCACGCCGAATTAAACAGTTTTTGACACTGAAAAGAAATATAAAAAAAAGGTCAATTTATCTCTTCTTTTTCTGTTTCAATCTGGATGTGCATCAAGCGCGTCAACGGCGGCTATTTTCGGCAATCTGCCTGCTATGTTTTGAAGTCGGTGGCGTCTATATTAGAAGATGTATTTTCGGAGTCAAATGCGGCACGTAAAATGGTGGTTAGGTCAATCTGCTCTGCGCCTATAGAGAATCATGTGTGGCATTTTCAAAGCAGATTTTAGTTTTGGCGCTAAATTTTTGGCAAAATTAACTTCTCGCAGTTATATCAACAAATAACTGTACGTTTGGACGACAAATTAACCATTCGAAGCCAATATTAGAGTTTAAAATGCAATTTTGATCTTATTTTTGTCATTTTGCCGTTTTAATTGCTTTTTAGAAGTTTTCGTTTCTTTTTAGTATTTCTAGTGGTTTTATTGACATTTTTATCTGAGTGATTTTGTTTTGGAGTAGTTTTTTTAGACGAAAATAGATTAAACTGATTCAAATTTTGGCCAATTCCTGCATTTTTGATTTTTGTTTTCTGCCTATAATTTCTGTTTCTGTGCTTTTCATGTTCTTTTTGTTTTTGTGTTCAATTATTTGTGTTGTACAACTCCAAGGAGTGTGTTTGGAGCAGGCGTTTGCATGTTGTGCAGTTTCTACTGAAATAAATGGAATAATTTGTTTTTTCACGGTTTTCCTTTTTAAATATTTGCCTGTGTTGTCAGGGATCAAACATGACAGTGATCAAACAAACATCATTTAGAACATTATTTGGGATTATTTAGAACATTTGTTGGGCTGTTGCAAATTGAAGAGTATTGTAAAAATTAGCTCTCACAGTTGTCGGGTTTTTATACTTGATTTGATTTTTGGTTTCTCGAGTTTTCAAGGAATGTGCGGTTTGTATGATTTCTTTTCAATAATGTGGTAGTCATTTTGAGCGGAAACTAACCGTATCACGCAGTCTTTTGCGAATGATTGTTTTCCAGTCGCAACTTGTGAAGTTATAGGAAAATTGCCCGCTCAGTAACATATTTGTGGTTATGACAGATCGATTTAAGAACTCATCGAAGTTTTGAACATCCAAGTGCATTTTTGATTTGCGAAATGGTACGTTTACGACCTAATCACTTTGTAAGAGATTTTTGGTTTTCGTCGGCTCCGCTTTGAAAGCTTAGCGAAGCATTATGATTTAGCCATTTTTATCGGCTGTCGGTTGATCTCAATTTATTCTGTTTGTTTTTTTGTTATTGCAATTAGCCGTTCGCATTCATTTATAGGTCTCTCAATCAATTGTTTTTATTTGGTTCGTTCGGATTGTGGCCGAGAAATTTGTAGCTTGGTCAGTTAACATCGTTTGTTGGTGGTTTTAGCTGTTCACCTGTATTGTTAATAAAAGGATTTCTGAGTTTATTTGGCATTTTGTAATTTTTTGGTGGTTTTTGTTGGTTTTCTGTTGAGGAGTGCCAACCCTTGGATTCTTTTCTTAATTATTTTGCTTATCTTTTCAATTTCATAGAATTTGATTTATTGATAGCCGCCAAGCAATAGCTGGGGCTATTATTGGCCTTCTCGTGGTTTTTTTCGTCGTCAAGATTTTTGTTACGATCATATAACGTCATAGTCACTTCAAATCTGCCTTTTGTTCATTCGTTTTTGCAGTTTCGACTGAATTGCGCGCCAGATATCGTTTTTGACTCCTAATGGAGCTATTTTTGTTCATTCGCGTGATTAAGTTTTATATGTGACTTACCTCACTCTCCAAAATGACCTCGCTCTCAAATTGACTTTTCGTTACTATAATTTAAGGAGATAAGGTCAATTGACGGTGTCTCACTCTAATTGAACGTTATTTAAGATCAGCTAATAGAAGCAGCATTAAGTTTTATAGATTCTTAATCAAAATATAACATCTCAGCATTTAATGTGAAGAAAAAGTTTTTCATATGTTTTGAAGATTTCTTTTTCTGCATATCTACAAAGCTATCGCGGCTATTTTACCCGGAGTGTGCCAGCTTTGTTACTGGTGCTTGTCGGTTTCAAAATGTGTCTATGAATTGTGACAATTTTTTGTTGAAATTTGAACGGTGATTTTGATCAAGCCGACATTGGAAGTGGAGCACAAAAAATTGATTTTGTAGCGTGCTTTTTTCATTCTTTTATCTTATTGTTGATAGTGTTTTGCCGCTATTTTTTTCAACATCAAAGTAAAGAGTTTCAAAAGAGAAACATTGTCTCGTTTGCCGAAAAATTTGTTCAATTTTCTCGGAATTTGGTTAAACAGTGATTACATTGTTACAGTATTAATCTACAACAAAGGACTTTATTTCAGTTCAAAAAATCTGAACGTTAAAATTAAAGAAGGTTGTGCTCTCGAATTTTTGAGAAATGTATCATTGTTTTTGAAATAACTTATGGAATTTAACCGCTGGTGCAATGGAGAGTATAAGCTCAGAGCAGTACAATAAATTTTGGGCTAAATCTGTTGCTTTTCAGAATGGACTATGAGCATATGCTAGGATGTCAGGCTTACAATACCCGTACTTACGACACAAGCGAATGCTCGTCTGCTGGTCTGCCTTTGACCCCATGTTCCATCCGGGTTCACGGAAGATTCCAACGAATCACCAAATTGCGTCACCCAAGATTGTGTAAATACATCGATTGCTCCCGATCGGGGAATGAAGCTGTTCTGTTTGTTCTCGAATATGGGAAAATGTGGTTGAAAAGGGACAATTTTGAGAGCGCTGACGTATTGAAGTATTCTTACCAAATACTTCAAGGATTGAATTACCTGCACGAAAATGGCATCGCTCATCATGGCCTTGATTGGAGTTGTCTTAACTTGAACAGCTCAGGTGATGTCCAGCTTATAAACTATGCCATACATTACGCATCTTTAGGAGGCGTGTTAATGTCTGCACCGTTTGATGTTCCTCGGTTCATGTCTCCTGAGAAATTGATGAGCTCAGATTCGCCTCCTCATTTGACTCAGATTCCAGAAAATGACGCAATTTTTGACCATTCCAGTGCTGATGTCGAATATGATATGTGGTCCTTTGGTCTTCTTCTGTTAGAAATGGCTTGTCATGTGCAGCTGTGGGAATTCCTAAGTTTGAAACAAGTCTTCTCAAAATTGGTTCTCCTTTTCGAAGCTGAAACAAACGATGAGCAACTCCTGGACGCCATTCTCAAATGCAACAAAATTGATGAATGTTTTTCGAAGATTGACAATGTTCTGCAAAGTGTCATACGTGCGTGCATTAAGCGAAAGCCTGAAGAAAGGTTGTCTTGTAAAGAAATAATGCTGATGTATCCCGAATCATTGCGAATTAAGCTTCTAGTTGCGGGAAAAGCAACTGATAGCAAAAATGTAGCTCTTTTCGAAGATAGTCAAGAACCGGTTATAGAATTCTCAAAATTGCCCTTGAAACCTTTTAACATCAATCAATTTATATACACTAGACCATGTGAAGAAATTTTCCTTTTATGGCAGTTAGCGGGTGGAAGTATAGCAAAAGAGATGCAGAAACAGGGACTGCTGAAGCTAGTGTACCAAATCTGTCGTTTTCCGAACTGTATTTCAAAAGATGGTATTTACACTGGAAATGAAGCAGCGAGAATTCTGAAAGCAAATAACAAAGTTGTGGAATTAAGTATCTCTTCATTACAGCAGAAGTTATCTTTTGTTCCTATGCAATCATTCTTTCCGTTGCTGTGCTTTAAGAAGAAAGAAGATAGATCACAAGATGATTCGATGCGATCCATGGCCTCAAATATCAAAGAAGTTGACGTCGAGTATCAGCTTGAACGAATCGTTTTGTTTCACAGATTGCTTCGAGCATACCCCGTCACTAAAAAGTTGCTAGTCAAGGAAGCCTTAATTGATATCCCACCTCACTACAGAAACCATACATGGGCTGCGTTATTACATATCAACTGCACACAAAGTTACACATCCAAAACAGACAGGATGCTTGAATCGATCGATTTCTCTGTTAGCCTACCGAGTGATAAGCAGATCGAAGTTGACATTCCCAGATGTCACCAATACCATACGTTGTTGTCCTCGCCCACAGCTCATGATGTGCTGCGAACGGTTATAAGGGCTTGGGTAATTTCGAACCCTGATTTGGTTTACTGGCAAGGCCTGGACTCTTTAGCTGCACCCTTCGTATGTCTGCACTTCAACAAACCGGCGCTTGCATTCTCATGTCTGTCACAGTTTATCAAAAAGTATCTTTACAAATTTTTCCTTGCGGACAATTCTGCTGTTATTCAGGAGTTCCTAACATGTTTTTCTCAAGTGATTGCGTTCCACGATCCGGAGCTATTTTATCATTTGCATGAGCAGAATTTTTCTCCCAATTTGTATGCCATGCCTTGGTTCCTAACAATGTTTGCACATACCTTTCCGATAAGCAAAGTATACCACCTCTGGGACACTTTAATACTACAAGGGCCATCTTTCCCTCTTTTCATAGGAGCGGCTATTTTGAAATTACTTCGAACGCAGTTATTAGCTGTTGACTTCGACGGCGCTATTTTGCTATTCTCGGATATTCCTGAAATTGAAGTTGAAGCCATTAAAACTGTGTCTGTGCAACTTGCAATGGCTACACCTCCAAGTTGTCTGCTTCGAAATTGGATTAACCCTGACTTGTATCACACCCAGTTTTTGTCCTCGTCACGAGGTCAAGGTCAACCTGATACTCCGGCAATTGACGCAATCGATTATCCCTTAATCGAACGCCAACTTGACTGGTGTCCTAGAATTCATCACGATGACGTAATAGCTTTAATTAAACAAAGAGACGAGAATTCGACCCGCGAAGTGAAACCAACGCAATGTCAGTTCAAATTGTCCAAATTTATAATTTTTGATATTCGACCCAAAAGTGAATTCGACCGAGGTCACTTGCCAGAAAGTGTTAACTTAAATTACACCGAGATGAGCACTGAAGATGAGAAGAAAATTGACGGAATCGTTTTCGAAAACGTAATGATTGAAGACAATTGTCTGATCATAGTTGTGGGGCCGTCTAACAACGTGTCACCGTGTCGCAATTTTACGAATTTGTTAATTAAACTGGGTTATCCCAAAGTGTGTTTTGTACACGGTGGAGCTGATGTTTTCGCCTCCACTAATCTGATGATTGTTTCGCAGAGTATTTAGCAATAGCCTAAATGTTTTATCGTATCTAGTTTGATTTACATAATCTGTATACGAATTATTGATTATTTTTTTTTCATAAGACAAGTCTTTTAACGTTGGATTAATATCGAAACGCCTGTTTTATTAAGCGGAAAATTTTTTTGCCAGGATAGAATTTCTGTTCTCTTTCGTGGATAGATAGATACAAGAGGTCAAAGAGCCTGGTCAAAAAAGCTGCACCTGGCTTGCGGTATAGTCGCCAAAGCAATGACCGTTGATTATACACTTCGGTTTTTCTTGTCGCAGATCTTGTTACCATTAATTTTCTCACTATACATGCTTTAATCCATAAAGCAGGATTTCTTATTTTCTTATTTTTTCAATTAGATAGCAGGTATACCCTCTTATGTAGCTGTGTCTTTTTTCTAGAAACTAAGCGTGCAAATATTTCCTTGGAACAATTTTGATTGGATCTAAAAATAGGAGAGCAAGGCAGATATAAAATAAAGCAAAAAGAGTTAACTTGAAAAATAAAGGACCAAATAAAAACGGGAAAAATAGAGGGGTAATATAGATTGGAAATTAGTATTGTATATTTTTTGGTAAAATTGTAATAATTGTAAGGCACTCATTCTATCTCGGTTTCGTGTTCAAGAAGTGGTTTTCTTTTGTAAGATTTAATGCGTGTTGATTGATAGCCCCCTTTGATTACTGCAGATAAATGTAAGATGCCGAACTATTCGATTTAACCAAATCGTAAATAACGAAGACGATTAAGAAAGCTAGTTGTAACTTAAAGATTTATTTCGATCGTTAAATTACCATTACTACGCTTGATTACATATTTTTTACATAAGACGCTTTATTAAATATTTTTACATAAAATTTTACAAAGGGTGGATCAAATCGGTGGGTATGATATACCCAATCTACTTTGATATTTTTGTTCAATAGTTAGACTGCAAATTACCCGTCGCTCTTTCACGTATGTTTCAGCATAACCTAATGGCCGTCGCCATTCCTCAGTAGACCATGGGACTTGATATGAAAGTATCACAACCTAACATGGGACTAAATTATCCGCTTGATTGTTGAAACATGCGTGTAATGGTGACTGCTAATTTGTAGCCGGATTATTGAACGAAAATATAAAAGTGCATTGAGTATAATGGCATTGGGTAAATTGTCAGGTAACCAATCAAAGGATATACTTTTTGGTCGACTGATATGTTCTTTTATTTTCAGCTTGCGTGACTAGAAAATTTGACTTTTACTCTCACTATGTTTTTTTATAGCTGCGAAGATATAAGCTGAGTGGTGCTATATTGCGGTGCTCTTGTTTTTTCACAATTCAAAAAAATTGAATTGTATTGGTGAGCTGTTTTTTTAGGATCTGATTACACATTTTAAAGATTTTTGACGTCAAATTGAAGCGATGATTTTGGTCACGCTGAAAGAGAATGTGGAGCGCAAAAGTTATCGGTTTCGCGGCGTTGATTTTTTTTCGCTCTAAATTTGAAGTGGAGAAAAAGTTGTTTGAACAACAGTTTGCTTTCCAAATAGTTTTTTTGTTTGCATGAGGCATTTTGACATTCATTTTTAACATTTTAAAATTCTTTTCTATCTGATTACTTTTAAAATTATTTTCGCAACCCATTCATAGTCCATTCTGGGTCAAGATTTTTTTGTTTAGTTAGTGAAACTTCTTCAAATAGTGTCAAGACTTGTCCCGTTGTTTTTTATTTCGTCGTCTGACGCTATTTTTCGTTTTTGTTTGCTCTGCAACATTCTGTAGCTTGACTTCTTCAGTGACGTTTTCACGCTTGATTTCATGCTTTTTGCGTGACCTAAATTACTCGCATTCAGAAATAATCTCAATGAAAATTAGTCAATGAAAATTTGTGGAAAATTTTTGATTTGTGTCAGGACTTGTCCTGCTATGTTTTTCGTTGTCTGACGCTCTTTTTTGCTTCACTTTTTTACGCTTGATCTCTTTCTTATTGCGTGACCAAAATTGCTCGCATTCAGAAATTGTATCTTGCTGAAATATAAATTGATTGTAAGATAAGTGGTGACAAGGGGCGGATAGCCTAGTGGTTAATGCTTCCGATTCCTATGCCGGGTATTGGGGCTCGAAACTCTGCGTTGTCCAACGTTTTCGAACCCAAAAATGGTTTCAATGATGCATCTCCCTTTCAATTAAAGTTTTCAAGTGTTCCGCAATAACTTTCCAACTCATTTCAGTATCTGTTTCTATCTGTATTTTACGGCAGGCAAGTCTATTTCGCATCTACGGAAGTAATTTTTAATGCTTTTATGAAGCGTGTTTATTTTTACCTAAGTTGAGGACTAAAGTCAACCTAGTCTCAGATTGTTGAAACTACTGAAGAGTTTTCTTAATTTAGTTGTTCATTGCGCCTCCAAGTTCTGGTTTAGATGCTCGAATCACTTCTGACTGAAAACAGTTTTACCCTTTTTCTTCGACCAATGCGCTTAACCTGTTTTTCGGAAAAACTTGGTCCTGAGAATTTATTATTTAACTCGATAAAAGGAACAGTATTTCTGCTCGATATCCAAGGGATCGTTGTCTTAGATTTTACTTCAGTATGTCAACTCAACCGACTTTTTATATGTGCAAGTCTATACATTACTTTAATAATCGAACTCAAGCATGCATTGTTGAGTGCTAATAAATAAACACCAGATTTGATTGAGTTTCAATAAGGATAAACATTAAATAGTCGAAACAAAACATTTGAAGAGTTGTGTGCAAGTAGGTACTTAGTTAGAAGTGATTTGTCTATTTTGACAAGAATTGTACTGAATTGATATTTTTTCTGCTTCCAATTTTGGCCCTGTTTTCACATTAACAAGAAAATTTGTAAAGATTAAAAGAAATTTTCTGTTAAATTTTTTAGGGAGAATCGCTCTGCTGATAATAACTTTTTTTGGCATCTCCTTTTAATGAGGTTCTACTTCTTTTCAACCTGATTCATTTAACCCCGCATATCTTAACCTCATATCATTTACCCCCTCTATCATTTAAACCCTCTATCATTTAGTCCCAAAATTTAGCTGTCGACATTCAAGGAATCTGTCATTGTTAAGCGATGGATAACTTAATACCCTGTTCGGTTGCGAGTTCCATATCAAATGATAGAAGAGTGAATAAATCGGTGTCAAATGATAGGGGGATTAAATAGTTAGGGGTGATAAAACGGGACACCTTTTAATGTATAGGTGAGTCAAGTTCTTAATAATCAGAAGAACTTTTTGAAAATTACCACACTTTTTATTTAATAGCTGTCAAACAAAGTTGGTATCAATTATTTGGGTCCTCTAGGTCTTTTTCTTGCAGTTTTTGCTGGATAATTTTTTGTCCCACTGATTTGACTTTCGAGTGACTTCTTGACGCTTGACTTTGTTTTATTTGTTTTGTTTAATTTTGCTCCCATTCAAAAGCTGCTTAACTCAATTGGCAGCAGTTATGACTAAAATTCAGCAAGTCAAGAGTGAGCTAAAATTGGTTCCATTTTTTCTGTTACAATCTTAGTAGTCTAAAATAAGCTGTAAAAGTATCGTTTCATGCCCCTAGTGAAGCCATACCTCCCGTCTGTCGTCTGAGAACAATAGGCGTATTGTCAGGCAATTATGTTTACTACGCTTGTCGCAATTAGTTTTCTCATATTGATTCTATACAGCACCTCAGTTGTTAGATTCGAAGTAGTTCATTTAAACTGCAGTTGAGCATTTTTTTAAATAAATAATGTTGAGCAGTTACCAATTTGTGATCAATTTATTGACTGGCCAAACACGAGATTCTACATTGGCCATAAAGACGGTTACTACTTTCAGGTGTTATTAGCAAGTGGTGTTATGCCATCGACTCTTTTTCGAGTGATGTTGATTTTTGTTCTTGGTTATTTATTAAACATAAAGGAAGACAGGGTTTAAAATGTCATGCTAGTAGCCTGTCAATGGCATCAAACAGGCGAGGAATCGTGAATCTGCCCATGCTTAACTTTCCCCTTTGAAGATTAATTCGAGTTTAATGAAGATTAAATCTCCTTTTTGCTGAAAATTATGCTTGTTTTTCAGTCGATTGAATGGCGACGGTAACGGCTGCAGCAGGTTCTGGGGACGGTGCAGATGGTGGTCCCAAACTGTGGGGAGGTCGCTTCAAGAAGCCTTTGGACCCCGAGATGGAGAAGTTCAATGCATCCATTGGATATGACAAAGTCATGTGGTCTGCTGATATAGACGGGAGTATTGCTTATGCGAAGGCGCTTGCCAAGACTACCATCATCTCAGAGGCTGAACGGGACAAACTGTGTGAGGGGCTTGAAATGGTAATTAGTGCACTCAGCTTAAAGCGTGGACATATGCTAATATCATAAATTAACGAGGGCCTGTGTCATTGTTATTTTTGATGAGTCAATACTGATTACCCAAATTGTACAATTGTGATTTGAACTTGGATGTTTAAGCAAAAAATGTCCCAGAAAAACAAATTTGGGACGTTTTCAGTTGTTCCCAATTGCAGTGTGGACTCAACCCGCCAGTCATGGACATTTGCTATATGTAGTGTATGATAATGTGGTAATTTTAGCTCGTCCGCTTAGGAGTGCAACTATTGTATATGCACTAAACTGCGGGGGTTTATCCAGAATTTTTTGTTATGAACTGTGTTCAATTTGTTCCAACGAGCCGGGTTACTGCAGACGGTCTGGGTTACTGCAGCATAGCAGTTTGTGATTCAGGTGAGGAAAGAATGGAGTGTGGGACAGTTCCAAATTGTGCCATCTGACGAAGACATCCACACTGCCAATGAGCGGAGACTCACTGAACTGGTTGGCGATGTTGGTCGCAAGTTGCACACTGGCCGAAGTCGCAATGACCAAGTGGCGACTGACACTCGACTGTGGCTTCGTGACAGAATTTCCAATATCTCTGGATTGCTGAAAGAGACAATATCTGCATTTAACGAACAAGCTAAATCTAATCAAACCGTCATGCTACCTGGATTTACACATTTGCAAAGGGCACAGCCAATACGTTGGGCACAGTGGCTACTTTGTTACGCTTCGATGTTGAAAAGAGACTTCGACAGATTGCAAGAAGTGTACAACAGAACAAATGTATGTCCTTTGGGATCGGGAGCGTTAGCGGGACACCCATTTGATATCGACCGAGATTTCCTCGCCATGGAACTGAAGTTCGACGGTATTACATTAAACAGTTTAGACGGGACTTCTGACCGCGATTTTGTGTCCGAATTTCTATTTTGGAGCTCTTTAACGTCGACTCATTTGAGCAGAATGGCGGAAGATTTGATCATTTACTCAACGAAAGAGTTCTCATTTGTGACTCTGGCTGACGAGTACAGTACTGGGTCGAGTCTCATGCCTCAAAAAAAGAACGCTGATAGTTGTGGTAAGCCAAAGTGTTTCTCTTCTTTTATCAACCTCTGCAAACACACCAAGAAATTTGTAGAGTTAGATGCTCAAAAAATCTTTAATTGAATTGGGTTGCAATCTTGTGTTCGTTGTGCGATTTGCCCCCAAAAAAATTCTGACCTGAATTTACCTCCTGCTCGAATGTTGCTGTTTCAAAGCATTAAAAATCTGAGGCTTCAAATTTGTTAAAACTTTCATCTGCTGACGCGAACTGCTCGTGGTTAAAGGGAAAGTTTAAAAGTGCCTGTGCGTTGTTTCTTTTTCTCATCGCCTTCATTTTTTGAATCTTACTTCCGATTTGAGGTGTTTTCTATGACCATGATTTGGTGAACTGTCTTCAGAACTAATCAGAGGTAGAGCTGGTCGTCTGACGGGCCACTTGACAGGCTGGCTATGTACTCTCAAAGGACTCCCTCTCACATACAACAAAGACCTGCAAGAGGACAAGGAACCCCTGTTCGACTCGGTGGAAACAATCACAAGTCTCATTAAGATATCATGCGGGGTCATCAAGACATTGACTGTCAATCCGGACAAAATGAAGGCTGCTCTCAGCTCAGAAATGTTAGCTACTGATATTGCATACTACCTGGTCAGAAAGGGGGTTCCGTTCAGAGATGCACACCACGTGTCTGGCGAATGCGTTCAATTAGCCGAATCTAAAAACACAGATTTGGACAAACTGACTCTTGAAGATTTCATGGTCGTTTCGGCTAAGTTTGAATCGGATATTCTGGACATTTTCGACTACGAGAAATCGATGGAGCAATACAATGCTAAAGGAGGAACTGGGTCGAAATCAATTTCGTGGCAAATAGATGTTTTCGAGCAGTGGTTGAAAACCAACTGAGATTGGACATTAATTAATTTAAATTGTAACAATTAAGAAATTGTAAGGCTGACAATTAATTGTTCACAATCAATGTGCAATGACAAACTGAGGGTGTATGTATCTATGACTATAAACATTGTATCGTGCTTCATATCTATTCGATAGCATTCTCTTAATATTCAAATTCAAAATTTGAGCAAACCAAATACAATAATACCTGCCTTTTCCAAGGATAGCGTTCCTGTGTAAAAAACAGCTTGGACGGAAGTTTTAGTTTGTAAATTGTTTAAGTATTTCCTCTTGTATCTTGCTTTGTTCTTTGCTATCTTGTATTTGTAAAACAAAACTATTTTGCATGCCGAAGCTTTATTCTATTGAAATTAACAGTGTAGACAATCCTTTTGCCTAAAATCTTGCATCCGACTTTAGGTTAATACAATCAGAATCGAAGAAGAATTCGGGTTGATCCGTTTTAATTATTCTCCCAGGTCCTATGAGAAGTCTGCGCGTGGCAGATATTCAAGCAAGTTTATTTAAATAAACTTTATGAAAACAATTGTCCTCAATAAGTTTATTTGATAAATGTATTGATCAAAGTTTTACATATTGGGCTGTGCACATATTTGAAGAGTACCGTTGTAGAATATGCACGAGAATATCTAATGCGGGGATGCTCAAGATTCCCGATAAAGCACTTTTATTTGGTCTACCGACCTTTTGAGGAATTAACCCTTTTCAACGAGGCTAGAGTTAAGTTGCGTCGCCCATCTGCATCTTGGATTGTCGAGCATGGGGGAGTTGTGTTCCGAGTACCTCAAGTCTGGACCAAATATATAATGTAGTCAGTTTTGTAAGCTCTGCTATCAGTCTTGCAAAAGTACTATCAGTGATGTATTTTGGCGATCATTGCATCTTTTGTCTGGACCCCTAACTGCATTTCTTACTAAATGGCGTTCCGTGCAGGTACTACTCAGTGCATTACCCTACTCAAGTGAATAGCATAGTCTTTCAGTTATAAAGTCATAAAGCAATCTTTCACTACCAGCTATCTTTGAGTCACAACGAGTAGCAACTTTTTGGGATCTAGGCAAATAAATCACTACTAAATAGATACATCCTCTACAATCCTCTGTTTCACTTGCGTTACTCTCGTGATTTTCACTTAAATTATTCATCTTTCGCTTATTGGAGACATATCCACAGTGAGCTGTCCCCATGGCTAAGAGTAGTTCCCGCACCAACAGCTATAGTGCTCTCCTCTTTCGATCGCGCACAGTGATCCTATGAACATTCGTTTTAAGCCCAAAGTACGTTAGACTATTCTAAGGCTATCCGCTCAGCTAACTATTAACAACTGAGCTTGCAGCAGTTATCATGTCTATGCTCTAGCTTAAGCACACTAGTCCAAAAGCTGTCGGCGCAATATTGCACTCCCATATATTTTATTGTTCGTTGCAGAAACTGAGAAAATTATCTAAAGTCATTATGTCAAAAAATTGTTCTTTATTGCGATATAATCAACAATTATTGCGATATTAAATAGTTTCATATATTGTATGCGAAACATGACAAGGACAAAGTCAACCAGTAGTGGTTCAGACCTATTATGTCCACATATGTCAACAGTTGATGAAACTACAAATTCTATTGGGTGCGACAAATGTGGTTGCTGGGTACACCACACATGCACAAAGATTCCAACTGAAGCGTTGACATACATGTCCACCGAAGGTGTCTTCTGGTTTTGCAATGAGTGCACTAAAGCCGTGAAGAAGCTTGTGAGATTGAAGACAACCACAGAGATGGAATTCAAGGAAAACGTAAGCAACAGTCTACAGGAAATCAAATCGACACTGTCATACCTGAAAGCTAAGTCAACTACCCCTGTAATTCCTCCCCAACCAAACCTGCTTAATGTCAACAGTGAAAGCTCCCCAAAGATAGATACCAGCTTGGAAATCAAAATTTCGGGTATACCAGAATTTTCCTCGCAACCAAATTCAAAATATTCGGACATTATGCAGCATGAGATTAAAGAGACTCAGCGAATCATTGATTTTCTTGGAGAAAATGAAAACACAGTTTCGAATATCAGACGATTAGGTAAATTTACCAAATCAAGTTCTAAACCAAGATCGCTGTTAGTGACTTTCAACAATTCCTGGACGGTAAGAAAATTGATTGCAAACGCTCATAAAATTAAGTACTTTAATCAAGACAATGGAACAAAGATCTTTGTTAGCAAGTCTCTGACCAAGGAAGAACAAACCAAAGAGAAGGAATGTCTGATCAAACGGTATAAACTAATTAACGAAGAAGGATACCTGCGCAACAAATTTCGAATCTTCAATCAGAAACTCTTCTATGATGGGACTGAAATTGAGGTTTGTCAATGGTGACTAAATGTTAAACAGGAATCCGAGGAATATCTCGAGTCATTTGTATTCAACATACGTAGTATAATCAATCGAGATAAACGCACTAAACTTGCTAACTACGTAATTTCAAGAAGTGTAGACTTCTTCATGCTTACAGAGACTTGGCTTCATTGCTCATTTCACGATAACGAACTCTTTCTTCCCAATTATGCAATATTTCGATCAGAAAGAAAAGCTGATAATAACACATCGAAACACGGAGGTGTTTTGATTGCTATCAAGAATACTTTTGTCTCCAGAGAAATTCCCCTTTATACAAGCGTTGATGGAGGCGTCCTAGCATGTTCCCTCAGTTTTAATTCTCGGGATATTTTACTTAAGTGTTTTTATGCCCCACCGAACTCATCATGTCCCAGTCCTTACGCTATATCACCTCAAGATCGTTATCTACTGTTTGAGGAAATCTTTACACTGTCAAAGTCCTTCTATTCAACAATTGTGTATGGTGATTTCAATTTGCCGGAAATTGATTGGCACGATTACTCAGCTAAGAACTCAGATACACAGAAATTTGTTGACCTAATTAGCTTTTACAGCTTTCAGCAAATCATTGATTTCCCCACTGCAGCCTCAGGTATCCTTGATCTCGTCTTAGTAAACCCAAAAACAGAAGTTATATCCTGCAAGAAAATTTGTTTGTTATCGAATCATGATGCAATTACCCTTAAAGTTAGTCCGAAACCTAAGCTCCTCATATCTAAGGGAAACAAAGTCAAAGATAGTTTACAGCTTCTGTAAGGCTAGATTTGATGAAATGAATAAACAGATAACTGAATTACCTTTTCATGGATTTTGTTGGAGTAATTTTAATGTTCTGCTTGAACAGTGGTACGATTGGATTAGACCCATAATATTTGAAAACGTTCCAAAAAGGACAATGCATCGATCTCAATTATCACCGTGGATTAAACCGCCTACGTCAAACGCCATTAAGCGCCTTGAAACAGCTAGAAGGAACAATGCAAACAATCTAAAGAAAATAGCAATGCTAGAGGGCATTGCTGAAACGATGATTGAAGAAGATAAAGCAGATTTTGAATCAAATTTAGCAGCGTCCCGATCCACTGAGAAACTTTTCAAATACTACAGAAACTTCAAGTCGACTGCGATTCCAAGCTCTGTCTCCTTTAAGAACGAAATAGCCAATGATCCTGTTCGTCAATGCTCTCTTTTCTCACAATATTTTGCTTCAATTTTCAAAATTTCTTCCAGCTTCGTGCCAAACAATTCGCCTCCGTTGCTACCTTTATTCACAGATTTTGACATTTCCCAACAAACGATTGAAAAGATATGCGAAAATTTAGATGTTCACAAAGCAAAAGGTCCGGACGAAATTCCTGCAATTGTATACAAAAGATGTTCGAGGGCAGTCAGTAAATCCCTAAACCAAGTTTTCTACAAAATAAAAAAAATAGTGCTTTTCCAGGTAGCTGGAAAAACTCAATAGTCGTTCCCACCTACAAAAAAGGTTGTAAGTCTAATGTAGAGAATTATAGGCAGGTTTCTCTTACAATTGCATCTAAAATTTTTGAACGTTGTTTGTTTACGTGTCTTTACCGGCACTTAGAACCAATTTTCCATCAAGCTCAATATGGATTTCGAAAAGGTCGCTCTTGCGTCGTTCAGCTCTTGGTTTACCTAGAATCTATCTATAAATCAATTGATTCAAAAGAAAACATTGACATAATTTATACTGACTATGAGAAAGCGTTCGATAATGCCGATCACGGTATTCTCTTAACAAAACTATTCAATCTTGGTGTTCGCGGGAAAAATATCAAATTATTGCAATCTTATTTAATCGGAAGGACGCAAAGAGTTAGAATCAACAGTCATTTTTCTGAAAGCGTTAAGGTTACAAGTGGAGTTCCACAAGGATCTCTTCTGGCATCTCTCTTCTTTGTAATCTACGTCAACGATTTACCAGAAACTTGCAGAGCTGTTGTTCCTCTCCTCTGTGCCGACGACGCTAAATTCATATCAGTTAACAAGTCCAGTCTTATCTGTCAAATGGATCTTACTAGAGTGATGAAATGGAGTGAACAACACAAACTTCCCTTAAACGTTGAAAAATGCTCTCATATCTCAATGTCTAATTCCATGCATCACTTCCGTTTCTCCGGAACCTTGATTGAAAAAGTACACATACAGAAAGATTTAGGAGTTTATGTAACAAAGGATCTCAAGTGGGACATCCACATAAAAAAGTCCGCGAGCAAAGCGCTCGGAGTTCTGTTCATGTTAAAAAGAAGCTTACCACGCCTAACTCCGTCAGTTAAATTAAACTTGTACAAATCTATGGTATTGCCCGTTTTGTTATACGGAAGTGTTCGTTGGTTTGCTAATGTAACAAACACAAAAGTACTCGAAAGTGTTCAGAAAAAGAGTTTGAAATGGATCAACAACACGAGCAATAACAATTATAAAGAACTGCTTTGTTTTAGTCGTATCTTACCGCTTTCTTTATATCTACAATTACAGGATTTACTTTTTCTTTCAAAATCTCTTACGGGTCACTTCAACTTTAACATTGACCAATTTGTCTGCATGAGGAACACCACACGCTCATTACGTAGTGACAACGATCTGAAATTCGACCATTCCAAACCACGTCTTGAAATTTGCCAGCAAAGCTTCTTCTATAGAACTTGTTCTCTTGTGAATAGACTTCCACAGAGTTTACAATTTGGAAATGCAGCGGGTTTGAAAAGTCGACTGCTCAATTTTCTGTGGCATCATTTTGAAACGAGTTACAATGAACTAGTCAGCGATACGTGGAAAATTTAACAGCAACCATGGACAAAGAAAGGGGACACGGTCCCCGCGCCCGACGACATCGAAGGGCCAAATCCCTACTACTACTACTACTACTACTACAAGGAGGCTCGGTTATGTGCGATCGCACATAAGGTTCCGACCCCGCTCATCCACAATTTTGGCATAATTGTCTACCAAATGAGGAACAGGTAGAAAAACCCAAAAATTAAAGTATTTTGAAAAAAAAGGTGTATGAAAGAAAAGATAGCCTCCAAAGCAAATAACTCTAAGTAAAAAATGACGCTGTAGATTGATGAGATATGCCAATATTAAGAAAGCGAGTCAAGACGAACAGCAAAATCAAACAATAATTACATCAAAAACTTTGTCCGTTTTAAATGCAAAACTTAATAACAAAGTCAATATAGCCTCAGATAAAACTGAAATTAAACAAAATAACTTGCAATTCACCAGGAAAGATATAGGACGAGTCCATAATAGGGCTTGGTCACAAATAGACAATAAAGAACAAAAACAGTAAAAATTCGCTCTTCTTTTTAAAAAAAACAATTTCAAAGTAATGAAAACCATTGGAAATCAACTAAAATATCCCTTGGTTTACAATTACCAATGCCTCTATAGAAGGGAATTAAGAATCGTTGGTTGTTTCTAGCGGTTAACAAAGAACAACAAACGAAAAGTAAATTTAAACTTGCCAGAAAACACTTTCGAAGCCGTAAAGCCATGCATTGGCCCTCAAAATTTGTTCGAATGCACCTTCTTCGAACACCGATAATGTTGTATGCGACTTCTCATTAATGAAACTAGGTAACAAGTAGCGAAGAAAAAAGGCAAAAATGAGAAATACTTTTCAAAAAAAATTATTTCAAAGACATGAAAGCCATTAATTACAAAATGAAATAATTAAATAGGTTCGTTTATTCTTCGAAAGGAAGCCCTTGAGACCTGCAATTATCCAGAATATGTCCTGCGTCTGCTTAAAGAACGTCAAATCTGACAAAAATCAAAAATTAATTCACTTATTTTTGTGATAAACCCTTGTCGAAGCCAGTAAATTCAAAACGAATTCTTCAAAAACATTAGATTTCGTGACACCAATCCCTTTTGACACCTTCCCTCCAAAAAATGTCATATTTGGCTTGTAATTAACGAGACTAGGTTACAAACAGACATTAAAAGGAACAATATTGCGGAGTTAATGTGATTTTTTTGGAAAACATTTTTTTTCAGTCATGAAAGCCATCAGCTATCTTATATCAGAATATCAGCTTATCTATTTTTCCATGAAAAGCCAATGAAACCGGTCGGGTCATTGTTCAGGAATTTTCTTACGACTAAAAAGACAAAGTAAAAACGACAGTTAAAGACAAAATTTAAAAATTCAATTAATTCTTCGAGAAAGTATTGTCGAAGTCGCAAAAAAAACCATAATCTATATCTTTAAGATTTTTGATATTATCTATATCTTTAAGGTTTTTGATATTATCAATTTTGTTTCATTTCAAACACCAATAATGAGATATATGAACGGTCAATAACTTGAGAATGTGACAAATCTAAAAAACATGAAAAATGGGCAAATACCTAAAAAAAATTGTGAAATCTAGTAGTATCACAGCCAGAAAACCATAACCTAAGGCGTAAAACCGCAATAAAGATTGAATTTGATTTCATTAGAAAGAAGAAGCATTTTTTCATTGCTGACACTAAGCTACAAGTTGACCAAATTAAAAGAAATATGGAGGCAAAGTTCAGTAAGCCCTTTTTTTAATGTAAAACCAATTATTTTTAAAAATCAAAACGACCATTAGTTCTCCAGCAAAAAACTATAGTACTGTGGAACTACTTAGGATGCCAATTGCACCTTTCACTAATCAGCTTTGATTTGAAATGTTCTATTATTTAATTAATAAATCAAAAAAATCGATTTTTTTTTATAAAAAAGACCAACTTATTACAATCCGAATTTTTCGTACATTGCAACAGTCCAAGATTGGCCCAAAACTAGCTCTGCTAGTGCTGTTCGTTCATTAACAACACCTAATTTTTCGAATGTTATAGATATAGATATTTTCTTAGTTAAAAAATCAAATATGTGCTGGGTTTTTGATAATCAACGATTAAAGTGAGCAAGAAACGGTAAAGTTTTAATTATGGAGCACTCTCAAAGGAAATTGAAGTAGAAATAGCCCCCTTTGAGTCTATAAAAATTGTGTTAGTAGTGCTTGGGTGTGCACTTCCTGCAAATTTAATCAAAGTGGTTTAAAGAAACTTATTTCGTGCTGTTTTTGATGAGAAAGTCTGAATTTTGTGAAATATTTAGCCAGAATTTTCGACAAAAAATTAAAAAAAATAGCCGATGATGTTTTTTGTTTTTAAAATAAAATGAACCACACTTTCTTCAAAAATTTAAAGAAATTTGAGCAAATTTGTCAAAATTTTAGTAAAAAATTACGAAAAATGTGAATAAAAGCAACGGAATCCACTCTATTTTCTCAAAAGGTTAAACCTCGATAACTCCCTGTAAGAAACAAAAATAAAAAAAATCTTTTAATTCCATATTCTACGCCGGCCAAGCTTTTTATTGGTACCAGTCTCAACTCTCTACGATGAATATATTGATTGGCCAAAATTGTCTGAACAAAAAAACATCATTTTAGTATATAGTTCCTCCCCCCTCAAGAGTGGTCTGAACCATAATTCTCGTTCTAGTTCGATACAAATTATTTCAATTTGTTATATTGGTTTTTTCCAATTTTCTTTTACAGTTATGTGTAAAAAACGTACTCAAAAGCCGGTCTATTTTTCCATTAGTTCCAATTTTTCATTCTATTTTTCACTTTTTCGGACATGTTGGAACAGTTTATACCCCGGATTATTTTAATTTCTCTGCAAAGTGACAGAGATATCAAAATTTTGTAACTCAAAAATTGAAATGTGTTCAAATAACTGTTTTAGCAAATGATTATTTTTGAATAATTTCAATATCTTGATCCTGCTTATTTTTCTACTTTTTTTGGCAGAATTTGCTAGCAAAACTTTTAAGTTGCTAGCAAAATTGTTAATTTGTACTTGTTTTAGCATCGTTTCTCTCTGAGCAAAAGTTTCCCTCGGATATTAATTTTCTGAAAGGACATGCTTAATTTTTAAAATTTCGTTCTGTCAAAGAAATCGTTCTCTATTCCGGTATAATCAATAATTCATTTGTTTTTTTTCTCCAAACATGTAAATTAAAAATATAACCGAAAGTTTAAAGTTTACATGCCTTCAGAATAATCAGGAATTTAACTGTATACACTTGGTTACTCAAATTTTAGTTCAAAATTTTTGTAAAGGGGTGTTTCTCTACGTTCTTTCCCCAATTACGCAATTTTTCAAATCGCTGCAAAATGATCCCTCATCACAATTGGAGTCTTCCATGCATCCGAACTGTCGCTTGATTGCAGCTCCTCGACGTCATACGTAAATCTTCCTGGGGTTGCAAGACTTCCCGGGCTTACAATCTTCGTCTGTCATACAACCTGTTTTTCCCTGTTGCTTCTATAGAGGTCAGAGGGAAAATGGCCATGCATGTAATACTGCGAATTTTGAAACCATTTTCAATTCTTGATTTGAAGAAACGACAACGTCACCGTGTTAATTTTAACTCACGTGAAGAGCTTAGATGTTCAAGAGTTTGATGCAAATTTTGTCAATTTGCCGGTTTTGACATTTTGCCAGTTGTCTTAAAAAACTTTATCAAAGCCTTTCTGATGTTCCCGCTTTTGTCCACTTTCGTTAACCAAAAACACTGCTTGCAAAGAAAGCCAATTAACTACAATTACAGTGGTTAAATTCAAATTATTAGCACCCTCAAATAAATTTTGCTTGTTATCAAAAATTCAGTTGTTCTATTTTTTTTATCTTTGAGAACTCTAAAAATATGAAGTGAAACTCGTTCTACTCTTCAGTGTGCTTTTTCCGTACTAATTAAAAGGTGGATTTATTCTGTTTCGCCCCAAGTGGTTTTTTATGACCCCAAGTTAAATTATGTGTTGTTATACCGCACGTTACTATGTAAAAATATTGCACGTGCGCCTGGGGGTCATAAAAGATATATTCCCACTAAGCTGGGGGAGGGGGAGAAACAGAATAGATCCTAAAAGGTTACTGAAAAATATTAAACTAAGCTATAGCGATATCAAATATTTACTGAAGCACGTGTATTATGAAAGTGTGGAAAACCTAACTTACTTTTTGTAAACTTATTTGTAATTTGATAAACTTGCTGGAGTTTGGAGTAAGCGACCAGCTGCTACTGCGACTGAATTGAAACCAGGGATCTTTTTGCAATACCCCCCCCCCCCGCACCTGCAATATTGGCACATGATAATTTGAAATGTGTGTAGGATCTCCTCTCCTCTCCTCCAGTACTTTATCCACTATCACCCAAGTTACAGAGAAGCTGTCATTACAAAAAATATGACACGTCCTGTGTGTGTGTGTGTGGGGGGGGGGGGGGTGCAATTAAAATACACTCACTAAGTTGCGGTGGTGGGGGGGGGACAAAACGAAAAAGATCTAGTGTGTAAAAAGTTCGGGGGCAGTTATAAGGAAGGAAAATATCCAGAACCGGAATGTCTGCTGTAATGGATGCTAAGGAAGAATCCGAGAGTGTGCCCAAGGAAGAGACGAAACATCAGTCACTCTCCAACGTGACAGATATTACAGAATCAGCTATCAAGAACTCATTTTCATTCCCTTCTATTCTTCCACATCACATTGTTTAGAAAAAACAAACTATTTTTTGTAAAAATTTCGAATTTTATGTTTCGCAAAGCCCCCCCTTTAACCCCGTGTTTGCACTAAGTAAAAATATTGCATGTGCGCCTTGGGGGCGTAAAAGTTATGTGCCCACTAAGCCGAGGGTCCGCAATAGAATAGATCTCAAATTTCATTGTTTTTGAGGACATCCTCGATCTAGCATCATGTTAAATCTCTCACAGATTTCAAATACCCCCCCCCCCCTCGGATAGACTATGACTATCTGTGATTAGTATTACGGGGATCCTGTGATTACTATTGGGGTCTTCCTTATATAGACCCCAATTACGGTATGTATAGGTTACGTGACTCTGCTCGAATTCGCTGAGAATTTCTGGCGTTTTATCGAAAACCGCGTCGCGGTTCATGATATAAAGCCAGACTTTCGATGGAACCTTGCTTAAAACACGAAACGTGCACTGTTTAAAATGACGGAAGTTAACGGAAGCCTAATTCTGGCTGAGTATATAGGAACTTATGACACTCAAAAATTAAACCCTAGTCGGAAAAAAAAGTTTATCTTGCAAGATCTTGCAAGATTCTGGCAGAATCTTGCAAGACGATGCATCATCTTGCAAGAATTTCTTCCAAAATCTTGCAAGATCTTACAAGATAAACTTTTTCTTACAAGAATCTTACAAGATACACTTTTTCTTTCAAGAATCTTACAAGATACACTTTTTCTTTCAAGAATCTTACAAGATAAACTTTTACTTTCAAGAAGCTTACAAGATAGCCTTTTTTATTTCAAAATTGGTTTTTCGCCTCCAGCACCTATTCTTATGACCTATACTTGCAAAAAAAATAAAACGTTGCAAGATATGAATGTACACATATTTTGGCATCGACAAAAGTAAGCCGAGAAGTAAAAACATCAGAAAAATATTAATCTAAGACATCAGAAAATGGTCTTTCGATCTTCGTTTTTTAAAAACTTGTCCTGGTTTTTTCATTTCTGTTTTCTTGCTTTTCTGTTTTCTTGGCTTTCTGTTTTCTTGGCATTCTGTTTTCTTGGCTTTCTGTTTTCTAGGTTTTCTGTTTTCTTGATTGCTTCCGTGGCCGTGATGATTTCCGTCTTCAAGGTGATTTTTCTAAAACATATACAATATTTAAAAACAGGAACACAAAAAAAACGGGCACGATGTTTCCAAAACAGGAACACAGAAAAACGCAAAAAACGGGCACGATGTGCCCAAAACAGGAACACAGAAAAACGCAAAAAAACGGGCACGAAGTGCCCAAAACAGGAACACAGAAAAACGCAAAAAACGGACACGATGTGCACAATAAAACAATAGAGAGAAGAACGCAAAAAACGGTGCCCAAAACAAGAACACCAAAAAACGCAAAAAAAACGAGCACAATGTGCCCAAAACAAGAACACCAAAAAACGCAAAAAAACGAGCACAATGTGCCCAAAACAAGAACACCAAAAAACGCAAAAAAAACGAGCACGATGTGCACAAAACAAGAACACCAAAAAACACAAAAAACGGACACGATGTGCACAATAAAACAATAGAGAGAAGAACGCAAAAAACCGACATGATAGGCCCAAACAAGAGCACAGAAAAACGCAAAAAACGGGCACAATGTGCCCAAAACAAGAACACCAAAAAACGCAAAAAAACGAGCACAATGTGCGCAAAACAAGAACACCAGAAGACGCAAAAAAACGAGCACGATGACCCCAAAACAAGAACACCAAAAACACAAAAACGGACACGATGTGCACAAAAAAACAATACAGAGAAGAACGCAAAAAACGGACATGATGGGCCCAAAAAAAGATGCAGAGGAGAACACAAAAAAACGGACATGATGCGCCTAAACACGAACACAGAAAAAAGCAAAAAACGGACATGATTTGCCCAAAACAAAAACACCAAAAAACGTAAAAAATGGACACGATGTGCCCAAAAAAAACGATGCAGAGAAGAACACAAAAAAACGGACATGATGCGCTCAAACACGAACACAGAAAAACGCAAAAAGCGGGCACGATTTGCCCAAAACAGGAACACAGAAAAACGCAAAAAAAACGAGCACGATGTGCCCAAAACAAGAACACCAAAAAACGCAAAAAAACGAGCGCGATGACCCCAAAACAAGAACACCAAAGAACGCAAAAAACGGACACGATGTGCTCATAAAAAACAATAGAGAGAAGAACGCAAAAAACGGACACGATGTGCACAAAAAAACAATAGAGAGAAGAACGCAAAAAACGGATATGATGGGCCCAAACAAGAACACAGGAAAACGCAAAAAAACGGGCACGATGTGCCCAAAACAGGAACACAGAAAAGCGCAAAAAAACGAGCACGATGTGCCCAAGACAAGAACACCAAAAACGCAAAAAAACGAGCGCGATGACCCCAAAACAAGAACACCAAAGAACGCAAAAAACGGACACGATGTGCTCATAAAAAACAATAGAGAGAAGAACGCAAAAAACGGACACGATGTGCACAAAAAAACAATAGAGAGAAGAACGCAAAAAACGGATATGATGGGCCCAAACAAGAACACAGAAAAAAGCAAAAAAACGGGCACGATGTGCCCAAAACAGGAACACAGAAAAACGCAAAAAAACGAGCACGATGTGCCCAAAACAAGAACACCAAAAAACGCAAAAAACGGACACGATGTGCACAAAAAAATAAAGAGAAGAACGCAAAAAACGGACATGATAGGCCCAAACAAGAGCACAGAAAAACGCAAAAAACGGGCACAATGTGCCCAAAACAAGAACACCAAAAAACGCAAAAAAACGAGCACAATGTGCGCAAAACAAGAACACCAGAAGACGCAAAAAAACGAGCACGATGACCCCAAAACAAGAACACCAAAAACACAAAAACGGACACGATGTGCACAAAAAAACAATACAGAGAAGAACGCAAAAAACGGACATGATGGGCCCAAAAAAAGATGCAGAGAAGAACACAAAAAAACGGACATGATGCGCCTAAACACGAACACAGAAAAAAGCAAAAAACGGACATGATTTGCCCAAAACAAAAACACCAAAAAACGTAAAAAATGGACACGATGTGCCCAAAAAAAACGATGCAGAGAAGAACACAAAAAAACGGACATGATGCGCTCAAACACGAACACAGAAAAACGCAAAAAGCGGGCACGATTTGCCCAAAACAGGAACACAGAAAAACGCAAAAAAAACGAGCACGATGTGCCCAAAACAAGAACACCAAAAAACGCAAAAAAACGAGCGCGATGACCCCAAAACAAGAACACCAAAGAACGCAAAAAACGGACACGATGTGCTCATAAAAAACAATAGAGAGAAGAACGCAAAAAACGGACACGATGTGCACAAAAAAACAATAGAGAGAAGAACGCAAAAAACGGATATGATGGGCCCAAACAAGAACACAGGAAAACGCAAAAAAACGGGCACGATGTGCCCAAAACAGGAACACAGAAAAGCGCAAAAAAACGAGCACGATGTGCCCAAGACAAGAACACCAAAAACGCAAAAAAACGAGCGCGATGACCCCAAAACAAGAACACCAAAGAACGCAAAAAACGGACACGATGTGCTCATAAAAAACAATAGAGAGAAGAACGCAAAAAACGGACACGATGTGCACAAAAAAACAATAGAGAGAAGAACGCAAAAAACGGATATGATGGGCCCAAACAAGAACACAGAAAAAAGCAAAAAAACGGGCACGATGTGCCCAAAACAGGAACACAGAAAAACGCAAAAAAACGAGCACGATGTGCCCAAAACAAGAACACCAAAAAACGCAAAAAACGGACACGATGTGCACAAAAAAATAAAGAGAAGAACGCAAAAAACGGACATGATGGGCCCAAACAAGAACACAGAAAATCGCAAAAAACGGGCACAATGTGCCCAAAACAAGAACACCAAAAAACGCAAAAAAAACGAGCACGATGACCCCAAAACAAGAACACCAAAGAACGCAAAAAAAGGACACGATGTGCACAAAAAAACAATAGAGATATGAACGCAAAAAACGGACATGATGGTCCCAAACAAGAACACAGAAAAAAGCAAAAAAAACGGGCACGATGTGCTCATAAAAAACAATAGAGAGAAGAACGCAAAAAACGGACACGATGTGCACAAAAAAACAATAGAGAGAAGAACGCAAAAAACGGATATGATGGGCCCAAACAAGAACACAGAAAAAAGCAAAAAAACGGGCACGATGTGCCCAAAACAGGAACACAGAAAAGCGCAAAAAAACGAGCACGATGTGCCCAAAACAAGAACACCAAAAAACGCAAAAAAACGAGCACGATGACCCCAAAACAAGAACACCAAAGAACGCAAAAAAAGGACACGATGTGCACAAAAAAACAATAGAGATATGAACGCAAAAAACGGACATGATGGTCCCAAACAAGAACACAGAAAAAAGCAAAAAAAACGGGCACGATGTGCCCAAAACAGGAACACAGAAAAACGCAAAAAAACGAGCACGATGACCCCAAAACAAGAACACAAAAGAACGCAAAAAACGGACACGATGTGCTCAAAAAAACAATAGAGAGAAGAACGCAAAAAACGGACACGATGTGCACAAAAAAACAATAGAGAGAAGAACGCAAAAAACGGACATGATGGGCCCAAACAAGAACACAGAAAAACGCAAAAAAACGGGCACGATGTGCCCAAAACAGGAACACAGAAAAGCGCAAAAAACGAGCACGATGTGCCCAAAACAAGAACACCAAAAAACGCAAAAAAACGAGCACGATGACCCCAAAACAAGAACACCAAAGAACGCAAAAAACGGACACGATGTGCACAAAAAAACAATAGAGATATGAACGCAAAAAACGGACATGATGGTCCCAAACAAGAACACAGAAAAAAGCAAGAAAACGGGCACGATGTGCCCAAAACAGGAACACAGAAAAACGCAAAAAAACGAGCACGATGTGCCCAAAACAAGAACACCAAAAAACGCAAAAAACGGACACGATGTGCACAAAAAAATAGAGAGAAGAACGCAAAAAACGGACATGATGGGCCCAAACAAGAACACAGAAAAACGCAAAAAAACGGGCACGATGTGCCCAAAACAGGACCACAGAAAAACGCAAAAAAACGAGCACGATGTGCCCAAAACAAGAACACCAAAAAACACAAAAAACTGACACGATGTGCACAAAAAACAATAAAGAGAAAAACGCAAAAAACGGACATGATGGGCCCAAAAAAACGATGCACAGAAGAACACAAAAAACGGACATGATACGCCTAAACACGAACACAGAAAAAAGCAAAAAACGGACATGATTTGCTCAACACAAAAACACCAAAAAACGTAGAAAACGGACACGATGCGCCCAAAAAACGATGCAGAGAAGAACACAAAAAACGAACATGATGCGCCCAAACATGAACACAGAACAACTCAAAAAGTGGGCACGATTTTCCCAAAACAGGAACACAGAAAAACGCAAAAAAAGAGCACGATGTGCCCAAAACAAGAACACCAAAAAACGCAAAAAAAGAGCACGAAGTGCCCAAAACAAGAACACCAAAGAACGCAAAAACCGGACACGATGTGCACAAAAAAACAAAAGAGAGAAGAACGCAAAGAACGGGCATGATGGGCCCAAACAAGAACACAGAAAAACGCAAAAAAACGGGCACGATGTGCCCAAAACAGGAACACAGAAAAACGCAAAAAAAGAGCACGATGTGCCCAAAACATGAACACCAAAAAACACAAAAAACGGACACGATGTGCACAAAAAAACAATACAGAGAAGAACGCAAAAAACGGACATGATGGGCCCAAAAAAACGATGCACAGAAAAATGCAAAAAAACGAGCACAATGTGCCCAAAACAGGAACACAGAAAAACGCAAAAAAAGAGCACGATGTGCCCAAAACAAGAACACCAAAAAACGCAAAAAAAGAGCACGATGTGCCCAAAACATGAACACCAAAAAACACAAAAAACGGACACGATGTGCACAAAAAAACAATACAGAGAAGAACGCAAAAAACGGACATGATGGGCCCAAAAAAACGATGCACAGAAAAATGCAAAAAAACGAGCACAATGTGCCCAAAACAGGAAAACAGAAAAACGCAAAAAAAGAGCACGATGTGCCCAAAACAAGAACACCAAAAAACGCAAAAAAAGAGCACGATGTGCCCAAAACATGAACACCAAAAAACACAAAAAACGGACATGATGGGCCCAAAAAAACGATGCACAGAGAAATGCAAAAAAACGAGCACAATTTGCCCAAAACAGGAACACAGAAAAACGCAAAAAAAGAGCACGATGTGCCCAAAACAAGAACACCAAAGAACGCAAAAAATGGACACGATGTGCACAAAAAAACAATAGAGAGAAGAACGCAAAGAACGGACATGATGTGCCCAAACAAGAACACAGAAAAACGCAAAAAAACGAGCACAATGTGCCCAAAACAGGAACACAGAAAAACGCAAAAAAAGAGCACGATGTGCCCAAAACAAGAACACCAAAAAACGCAAAAAAAAGAGCACGATGTGCCCAAAACAAGAACACCAAAAAACACAAAAAACGGACACGATGTGCACCAAAAAACAATAGAGAGAAGAACGCAAAGAACGGACATGATGTGCCCAAACAAGAACACAGAAAAACGCAAAAAAACGAGCACAATGTGCCCAAAACAGGAACACAGAAAAACGCAAAAAAAGAGCACGATGTTCCCAAAACAAGAACACCAAAAAACGCAAAGCAAAGCCCAGCAAGAAACACCTAAAGCCCGCGCCGAAACCTAAGTGGGGAGGGAAAAGCGAAACGGAAGCGCGAAAAACCTAGCTCCTAAATCGGCGCGGGCAAAGGAGAGACCACCTACCCTAACCTAAGCACACTATGGGCAAAAGCAAAGCCCGGCAAAGCAACACCTAAGGCCTGCGCCAAAAAGCCTAGATGGGAGGGGGTACAAAGAGGAACGCAAAACCTTAATCCTAAGTGGCGCAGGCAAAAAGGGCAAAGCACGTGCCCAAAACAAAGCAAAGCCTAAGCAGCGCGCAAAAAGCGGAGAGCACTAACAGTGCCGAAAACAGGAAAGGGGGAACGACACAGCTTACCGACCAAACCGAAGACGCGAAGTCCATGCAGAAGGGGCGGCGACTCCACCACCAACACCAAAGGTTGTCTCCACCACCCAGTGCTCCTCGGGTGTCGTCTCGTCTTCGGGTGTCACCGAATCCTGCAGAAAAAGAGAAAACTGAACAACACAGAACAGCACAGAAATCCCAAGCGCCTAAGCGCAAGGGTACCCCCCCTAAATCCAGCCAAGCCAAAGCACACCAGGGCAAAGCAAAGCCCAGCAAGAAACACCTAAAGCCCGCGCCGAAACCTAAGTGGGGAGGGAAAAGCGAAACGGAAGCGCGAAAAACTTAGCTCCTAAATCGGCGCGGGCAAAGGAGAGACCACCCACCCTAACCTAAGCACACTATGGGCAAAAGCAAAGCCCGGCAAAGCAACACCCAAGGCCTGCGCCAAAAAGCCTAGATGGGAGGGGGTACAAAAAGCAACGCAAAACCTTAATCCTAAGTGGCGCAGGCAAAAAGGGCAAAGAACGTGCCCAAAACAAAGCAAAGCCTAAGCAGCGCGCAAAAAGCGGAGAGCACTAAGAGTGCCAAAAACAGGAAAGGGGGGAGGAACGACACAGCTTACCGACCAAACCGAAGACGCGAAGTCCATGCAGAAGGGGCGGCGACTCCACCACCAACACCAAAGTTCGTCTCCACCACCCAGGGCTCCTCGGGTGTCGTCTCCTCGTCCTCGGGTGTCACCGAATCCTGCAGAAAAAGAGAAAACTGAACAAGACAGAACAGCACAGAAATCCCAAGCGCCTAAGCGCAAGGGTACCCCCCCCCCCAAACCCAGCCAAAGCACACCAGGGCAAAGCAAAGCCCAGCAAGAAACACCTAAAGCCCGCGCCGAAACCTAAGTGGGGAGGGAAAAGCAAAGTGGAAGCGCGAAAAACCTAGCTCCTAAATCGGCGCGGGCAAAGGAGAGACCACCCACCCTAACCTAAGCACACTATGGGCAAAAGCAAAGCCCGGCAAAGCAACACCTAAGGCCTGCGCCAAAAAGCCTAGATGGGAGGGGGTACAAAGAGCAACGCAAAACCTTAATCCTAAGTGGCGCAGGCAAAAAGGGCAAAGCACGTGCCCAAAACAAAGCAAAGCCTAAGCAGCGCGCAAAAAGGGGAGAGCACTAAGAGTGCCGAAAACAGGAAAAGGGGGGAGGAACGACACAGCTTACCAACCAAACCGAAGACGCGAAGTCCATGCAGAAGTGGCGGCGACTCCACCACCAACACCAAAGGTCGTCTCCACCACCCAGGGCTCCTCGGGTGTCGTCTCCTCGTCCTCGGGTGTCACCGAATCCTGCAGAAAAAGAGAAAACTGAACAACACAGAACAGCACAGAAATCCCAAGCGCCTAAGCGCAAGGGTACCCCCCCCCCAAACCCAGCCAAAGCACACCAGGGCAAAGCAAAGCCCAGCAAGAAACACCTAAAGCCCTCGCCGAAACCTAAGTGGGGAGGGAAAAGCGAAACGGAAGCGCGAAAAACTTAGCTCCTAAATCGGCGCGGGCAAAGGAGAGACTACCCACCCTAACCTAAGCACACTATGGGCAAAAGCAAAGCCCGGCAAAGCAACACCCAAGGCCTGCGCCAAAAAGCCTAGATGGGAGGGGGTACAAAGAGCAACGCAAAATAAAGGGCGAAGAACGTGCCCAAAACAAAGCAAAGCCTAAGCAGCGCGCAAAAAGCGGAGAGCACTAAGAGTGCCAAAAACAGGAAAGGGGGGAGGAACGACACAGCTTACCGACCAAACCGAAGACGCGAAGTCCATGCAGAAGGGGCGGCGACTCCACCACCAACACCAAAGTTCGTCTCCACCACCCAGGGCTCCTCGGGTGTTGTCTCCTTGTCCTCGGGTGTCACCGAATCCTGCAGAAAAAGAGAAAACTGAACAACACAGAACAGCACAGAAATCCCAAGCGCCTAAGCGCAAGGGTACCCCCCCCCCAAACCCAGCCGAAGCTCACCAGGGCAAAGCAAAGCCCAGCAAGAAACACCTAAAGCCCGCGCCGAAACCTAAGTGGGGAGGGAAAAGCAAAGTGGAAGCGCGAAAAACCTAGCTCCTAAATCGGCGCGGGCAAAGGAGAGACCACCCACCCTAACCTAAGCACACTATGGGCAAAAGCAAAGCCCGGCAAAGCAACACCTAAGGCCTGCGCCAAAAAGCCTAGATGGGAGGGGGTACAAAGAGCAACGCAAAACCTTAACCTTAATCCTAAGTGGCGCAGGCAAAAAGGGCGAAGCACGTGCCCAAAACAAAGCAAAGCCTAAGCAGCGCGCAAAAAGGGGAGAGCACTAAGAGTGCCGAAAACAGGAAAAGGGGGGAGGAACGACACAGCTTACCAACCAAACCGAAGACGCGAAGTCCATGCAGAAGTGGCGGCGACTCCACCACCAACACCAAAGGTCGTCTCCACCACCCAGGGCTCCTCGGGTGTCGTCTCCTCGTCCTCGGGTGTCACCGAATCCTGCAGAAAAAGAGAAAACTGAACAACACAGAACAGCACAGAAATCCCAAGCGCCTAAGCGCAAGGGTACCCCCCCCCAAACCCAGCCAAAGCACACCAGGGCAAAGCAAAGCCCAGCAAGAAACACCTAAAGCCCTCGCCGAAACCTAAGTGGGGAGGGAAAAGCGAAACGGAAGCGCGAAAAACCTAGCTCCTAAATCGGCGCGGGCAAAGGAGAGACCACCCACCCTAACCTAAGCACACTATGGGCAAAAGCAAAGCCCGGCAAAGCAACACCTAAGGCCTGCGCCAAAAAGCCTAGATGGGAGGGGGTACAAAGAGCAACGCAAAACCTTAATCCTAAGTGGCGCAGGCAAAAAGGGCAAAGCACGTGCCCAAAACAAAGCAAAGCCTAAGCAGCGCGCAAAAAGCGGAGAGCACTAAGAGTGCCAAAAACAGGAAAGGGGGTAGGAACGACACAGCTTACCGACCAAACCGAAGACGCGAAGTCCATGCAGAAGGGGCGGTGACTCCAGCACCAACACCAAAGGTCGTCTCCACCACCCAGGGCTCCTCGGGTGTCGTCTCCTCGTCCTCGGGTGTCACTGAATCCTGCAGAAAAAGAGAAAACTGAACAACACAGAACAGCACAGAATTCCCAAGCGCCTAAGCGCAAGGGTACCCCCCGCAAACCCAGCCAAAGCACACCAGGGCAAAGCCCAGCAAGAAACACCTAAAGCCCGCGCCGAAACCTAAGTGGGGAGGGAAAAGCGAAACGGAAGCGCGAAAAACCTAGTTCCTAAATCGGCGCGGGCAAAGGAGAGACCACCCACCCTAACCTAAGCACACTATGGGCAAAAGCAAAGCCCGGCAAAGCAACACCTAAGGCCTGCGCCAAAAAGCCTAGATGGGAGGGGGTACAAAGAGGAACGCAAAACCTTAATCCTAAGTGGCGCAGGCAAAAAGGGCAAAGCACGTGCCCAAAACAAAGCAAAGCCTAAGCAGCGCGCAAAAAGCGGAGAGCACTAACAGTGCCGAAAACAGGAAAAGGGGGGAGGAACGACACAGCTTACCAACCAAACCGAAGACGTGAAGTCCATGCAGAAGGGGCGGCGACTCCACCACCAACACCAAAGTTCGTCTCCACCACCCAGGGCTCCTCGGGTGTCGTCTCCTCGTCCTCGGGTGTCACCGAATCCTGCAGAAAAAGAGAAAACTGAACAACACAGAACAGCACAGAAATCCCAAGCGCCTAAGCGCAAGGGTACCCCCCCCCAAAACCCAGCCAAAGCACACCAGAGCAAAGCAAAGCCCAGCAAGAAACACCTAATGCCCTCGCCGAAACCTAAGTGGGGAGGGAAAAGCGAAACGGAAGCGCGAAAAACCTAGCTCCTAAATCGGCGCGGGCAAAGGAGAGACCACCCACCCTAACCTAAGCACACTATGGGCAAAAGCAAAGCCCGGCAAAGCAACACCTAAGGCCTGCGCCAAAAAGCCTAGATGGGAGGGGGTACAAAGAGCAACGCAAAACCTTAACCTTAATCCTAAGTGGCGCAGGCAAAAAGGGCGAAGCACGTGCCCAAAACAAAGCAAAGCCTAAGCAGCGCGCAAAAAGGGGAGAGCACTAAGAGTGCCGAAAACAGGAAAAGGGGGAGGAACGACACAGCTTACCAACCAAACCGAAGACGCGAAGTCCATGCAGAAGTGGCGGCGACTCCACCACCAACACCAAAGGTCGTCTCCACCACCCAGGGCTCCTCGGGTGTCGTCTCCTCGTCCTCGGGTGTCACCGAATCCTGCAGAAAAAGAGAAAACTGAACAACACAGAACAGCACAGAAATCCCAAGCGCCTAAGCGCAAGGGTACCCCCCCCCCAAACCCAGCCAAAGCACACCAGGGCAAAGCAAAGCCCAGCAAGAAACACCTAATGCCCTCGCCGAAACCTAAGTGGGGAGGGAAAAGCGAAACGGAAGCGCGAAAAACCTAGCTCCTAAATCGGCGCGGGCAAAGGAGAGACCACCCACCCTAACCTAAGCACACTATGGGCAAAAGCAAAGCCCGGCAAAGCAACACCTAAGGCCTGCGCCAAAAAGCCTAGATGGGAGGGGGTACAAAGAGCAACGCAAAACCTTAATCCTAAGTGGCGCAGGCAAAAAGGGCAAAGCACGTGCCCAAAACAAAGCAAAGCCTAAGCAGCGCGCAAAAAGCGGAGAGCACTAAGAGTGCCGAAAACAGGAAAAGGGGGGAGGAACGACACAGCTTACCAACCAAACCGAAGACGTGAAGTCCATGCAGAAGTGGCGGCGACTCCACCACCAACACCAAAGGTCGTCTCCACCACCCAGGGCTCCTCGGGTGTCGTCTCCTTGTCCTCGGGTGTCACCGAATCCTGCAGAAAAGGAGAAAACTCGACAACCAAAGACCCACACCCACCAAAAACCCACTGAACTAAAACACAAAAACCACCCACCTAAAACCCAAAACTCACACCCAAAACCTACCCACCTAAACCCCAAAACCCAGCCACCTAAAAACCACCAAAACCAAAACACACCCACTTAAAACCAGAACCCACCTACCAAAAAACAAAACCTAAAAGCCAACCAAACAAAAAACAAAAACAAACCACCAAAAAAACACCCGCCTATAGCCCAAAAGCCCCTCACCCGAAACCTACCCATCTAAAACCCAGCCACCAAAGACCCACACCCACCAAAAACCCACCCACCTAAAACACAAAAGCCACCCACCTAAAAGCCAAAACCCACTCACCCAGAACCTACCCCCCTAAACCCAAAAACCCAGCCATTCAAAACCCACCAAAACCAAAACACACCCACCTAAAACCCAGTCAACCAAAAGACAAAACCAAACCACCAAAAAAACACACCCACCAAAAACCACCACCCACCTAAACCCAAAACCCCCTCATCCAAAACCTACACACCTCAAATACAAAGCCCAGCCACCTGAAACCCACCCAAAAACCAAAAATCCAAACACCTAAAACCAGGACCCACCTACTAAAAACCAAAACCTACACCCAGCAAAAACCCACCCACCAAAAATACAAAAACCATCCTTTTGAACCCAGCCACTTAAAACCCACCCAAAAACCAAAACACACCAACCTTAAACCCGATCCCACCTACCAAAAACCAAAACCTACCCACCTAAAAGCCAGCCACCCAAAAGACAAAACCCAACCACCAAAAACCCAAATTCACCAAAAGTCCACCCACCTAAAACAAAAAACACCCACCTAAAACCCAAAACCCATCCACCTAAACCCCAAAACCCAGCCACCTAAAACCCACCAAAACCAAAACACACCCACCTAAATTAGAACCCACCTACTAAAAAACAAAACCTAAAAGCCAACCAAACAAAAAACAAAAACAAACCACCAAAAAAAACACCCGCCTATAGGCCAAAAGCCCCTCACACGAAACCTACCCATCTAAAACCCACCCAAAAACCAAAAATCCACACACCTAAAACCAGGGCCCACCTACTAAAAACCAAAACCTACCCACCTAAAAACCAACCACCCAAAAAAACAAAACCCAACCACCAAAGACTCACACCCACCAAAAACCCACCCATCTAAAAATCAAAAACCAACCACTTAACCAAATTAAACAAAAACCAAATTAAAAACCAAAACACACCAACCTAAACCTGATCCCACGTACCAAAAACCAAAACCTACCCTACTAAAACCCAGCCACCCAAAAGACAAAACCCAGCCACCAAAAACCCACACCCACCAAAACCCACCCACCTAAACAAAAACCTAAAAACCACTCACCCAAAACCTACCCACCTAAAATCCAAAGCCCAGCCACCCAAAACCCACCCAAAAACAAAAAATTCACACACCTAAAACCAGAACCCACCTACCAAAAACCAAATCTACCCACCTAAAACCCAAGCCACCCAAAAGACAAAACCCAACCACCAAAAACCCAAAATCACCAAAAGTCCACCCACCTAAAACACAAAAAACACCCAACTAAAACCCAAAACCCTCCCACCTAAACCCCAAAACCCAGCCACCTAAAACCCACCAAAACCAAAACACAGCCACCTAAAACCAGAACCCATCTACTAAAATCCAAAACCTACCCACCAAAACCAAGCCACCCAAAAGACAAAACCCAACCACCAATAACCCAAATCCACCAAAAGTCCACCCACCTAAAACACAAAAAACACCCACCTAAAACCCAAAACCCACCCACTTAAACCCCAAAACCCAGCCACCTAAAACCCACCAAAACACACCCACCTAAAACCAGAACCCACCTACCAAAAAACAAAAACTAAAAGCCAGCCAATCAAAAAACAAAAACAAACAACCAAAAAAACACCCACCTAAAACCCAAAACCTCACCCAAAACCTACCCACATAAAACCCAAAACCTCACCCAAAACCTACCCACATAAAACCCAAAAACCCACCCACCAAAAATACAAAAACCATCCTTTTGAACCCAGCCACTTAAAACCCACCCAAAAACCAAAACACACCAACCTTAAACCCGATCCCACCTACCAAAAACCAAAACCTACCCACCTAAAAGCCAGCCACCCAAAAGACAAAACCCAACCACCAAAAACCCAAATTCACCAAAAGTCCACCCACCTAAAACAAAAAACACCCACCTAAAACCCAAAACCCATCCACCTAAACCCCAAAACCCAGCCACCTAAAACCCACCAAAACCAAAACACACCCACCTAAATTAGAACCCACCTACTAAAAAACAAAACCTAAAAGCCAACCAAACAAAAAACAAAAACAAACCACCAAAAAAAACACCCGCCTATAGGCCAAAAGCCCCTCACACGAAACCTACCCATCTAAAACCCACCCAAAAACCAAAAATCCACACACCTAAAACCAGGGCCCACCTACTAAAAACCAAAACCTACCCACCTAAAAACCAACCACCCAAAAAAACAAAACCCAACCACCAAAGACTCACACCCACCAAAAACCCACCCATCTAAAAATCAAAAACCAACCACTTAACCAAATTAAACAAAAACCAAATTAAAAACCAAAACACACCAACCTAAACCTGATCCCACGTACCAAAAACCAAAACCTACCCTACTAAAACCCAGCCACCCAAAAGACAAAACCCAGCCACCAAAAACCCACACCCACCAAAACCCACCCACCTAAACAAAAACCTAAAAACCACTCACCCAAAACCTACCCACCTAAAATCCAAAGCCCAGCCACCCAAAACCCACCCAAAAACAAAAAATTCACACACCTAAAACCAGAACCCACCTACCAAAAACCAAATCTACCCACCTAAAACCCAAGCCACCCAAAAGACAAAACCCAACCACCAAAAACCCAAAATCACCAAAAGTCCACCCACCTAAAACACAAAAAACACCCAACTAAAACCCAAAACCCTCCCACCTAAACCCCAAAACCCAGCCACCTAAAACCCACCAAAACCAAAACACAGCCACCTAAAACCAGAACCCATCTACTAAAATCCAAAACCTACCCACCAAAACCAAGCCACCCAAAAGACAAAACCCAACCACCAATAACCCAAATCCACCAAAAGTCCACCCACCTAAAACACAAAAAACACCCACCTAAAACCCAAAACCCACCCACTTAAACCCCAAAACCCAGCCACCTAAAACCCACCAAAACACACCCACCTAAAACCAGAACCCACCTACCAAAAAACAAAAACTAAAAGCCAGCCAATCAAAAAACAAAAACAAACAACCAAAAAAACACCCACCTAAAACCCAAAACCTCACCCAAAACCTACCCACATAAAACCCAAAACCTCACCCAAAACCTACCCACATAAAACCCAAAAGCCAGCCACCTAAAACCCAGCCAAAAACCAAAAATCCACACCTAAAACCAGGACCCACCTACTAAAAACCAAAACCTACCCACCTAAAAACCAACCACCCAAAAGACAAAACCCAACCACCAAAGGCCCACACCCACCAAAAACCCACCCACTAGAAAAAAACAAAAACCAACCACTTAAACCCAGCCACCTAAAACCAACCCAAAAACCAAAACACCAACCTAAAACCCGATCCCACCTACCAAAAACCAAAACCTACCCACCTAAATCCCAGCCGCCCAAAAGAAAAAACCCAACCCCCAAAAACCCACACCCACCAGAACCCACCCACCTACAACACAAAAACCACTCACCCAAAACCTACCCACCTAAAATCCAAAGTCCAGCCACCTAAAAACCACCTACCAAAAACCAAAAATCCACACACCTAGAACCAGGGCCCACCTACTAAAAACCAAAACCTACCCACCTAAAAACCAACCACCCAAAAAAACAAAACCCAACCACCAAAGACCCACACCCACCAAAAACCCACCCATCAAAAAAACAAAAACCAACCACTTAAACCCAGCCACCTAAAACCCACCCAAAAACCAAAACACACCAACCTAAAACACGATCCCATCTAACAAAAACCAAAACCAACCCACCTAAAACCCAGCCACCCAAAAGACAAAACCCAACCCACCTACACAAAAACCTAAAACCCACTCACCCAAAACCTACCCACCTAAAAACCAACCACCCAAAAAAACAAAACCCAACCACCAAAGACCCACACCCACCAAAAACCCACCCATCAAAAAAACAAAAACCAACCACTTAAACCCAGCCACCTAAAACCCACCCAAAAACCAAAACACACCAACCTAAAACACGATCCCATCTAACAAAAACCAAAACCAACCCACCTAAAACCCAGCCACCCAAAAGACAAAACCCAACCCACCTACACAAAAACCTAAAACCCACTCACCCAAAACCTACCCACCTAAAATCCAAAGCCCAGCCACCTAAAACCCACCCAAAAACAAAAAATTCACACACCTAAAACCAGAACCCACCTACCAAAAACCAAAATCTACCCACCTAAAACCCAGCCACCCAAAAGACAAAACCCAACCACCAAAAACCCAAATTCACCAAAAGTCCACCCACCTAAAACACAAAAAACACCCACCTAAAACCCAAAACCCACCCACCTAAACCCCGAAACCCAGCCACCTAAAACCCACCAAAACCAAAACACACCCTCCTAAAACCAGAACCCATCTACTACAATCCAAAACCTACCCACCTAAAATCAAGCCACCCAAAAGACAAAAACCAACCACCAAAAACCCAAATCCACCAAAAGTCCACCCACCTAAAACACAAAAAACACCCACCTAAAACCCAAAACCCACCCACCTAAACCCCAAAACCCAGCCACCTAAAACCCACCAAAACCAAAACACACCCACCTAAAACCAGAACCCACCTACCAAAAAACAAAAACTAAAAGCCAGCCATGCAAAAACAAAAACAAACCACCAAAAAAACACCCACCTAAAACCCAAAACCTACCCACATAAAACTCAAAAGCCAGCCACCTAAAACCCACCCAAAAACCAAAACACCAACCTAAAACCCGATCCCACCTACCAAAAACCAAAACCTACCCACCTAAAACCCAGCCACCCAAAAGAAAAAACCCAACCCCCAAAAACCCACACCCACCAAAACCCACCCACCTACAACACAAAAACCACTCACCCAAAACCTACCCATCTAAAATCCAAAGTCCAGCCACCTAAAACCCACCTACCAAAAACCAAAAATCCACACCTAAAACAAGGACCCACCTACTAAAAACCAAAAGCTACCCACCTAAAAACCAACCACCCAAAAGACAAAACCCAACAACCAAAGACCCACACCCACCACAAACCCACCCACCAAAAAAAAAACAAAAACCAACCACTTAAACCCAGCCACCTAAAACCAACCCAAAAACCAAAACACACCAACCTAAAACACGATCCCATCTAACAAAAACCAAAACCAACCCACCTAAAACCCAGCCACCCAAAAGACAAAACCCAACCCACCTACACAAAAACCTAAAACCCACTCACCCAAAACCTACCCACCTAAAATCCAAAGCCCAGCCACCTAAAACCCACCCAAAAACAAAAAATTCACACACCTAAAACCAGAACCCACCTACCAAAAACCAAAATCTACCCACCTAAAACCCAGCCACCCAAAAGACAAAACCCAACCACCAAAAACCCAAATTCACCAAAAGTCCACCCACCTAAAACACAAAAAACACCCACCTAAAACCCAAAACCCACCCACCTAAACCCCAAAACCCAGCCACCTAAAACCCACCAAAACCAAAACACACCCTCCTAAAACCAGAACCCATCTACTACAATCCAAAACCTACCCACCTAAAATCAAGCCACCCAAAAGACAAAAACCAACCACCAAAAACCCAAATCCACCAAAAGTCCACCCACCTAAAACACAAAAAACACCCACCTAAAACCCAAAACCCACCCACCTAAACCCCAAAACCCAGCCACCTAAAACCCACCAAAACCAAAACACACCCACCTAAAACCAGAACCCACCTACCAAAAAACAAAAACTAAAAGCCAGCCATGCAAAAACAAAAACAAACCACCAAAAAAACACCCACCTAAAACCCAAAACCTACCCACATAAAACCCAAAAGCCAGCCACCTAAAACCCACCCAAAAACCAAAACACCAACCTAAAACCCGATCCCACCTACCAAAAACCAAAACCTACCCACCTAAAACCCAGCCACCCAAAAGAAAAAACCCAACCCCCAAAAACCCACACCCACCAAAACCCACCCACCTACAACACAAAAACCACTCACCCAAAACCTACCCATCTAAAATCCAAAGTCCAGCCACCTAAAACCCACCTACCAAAAACCAAAAATCCACACCTAAAACAAGGACCCACCTACTAAAAACCAAAAGCTACCCACCTAAAAACCAACCACCCAAAAGACAAAACCCAACAACCAAAGACCCACACCCACCACAAACCCACCCACCAAAAAAAAAACAAAAACCAACCACTTAAACCCAGCCACCTAAAACCAACCCAAAAACCAAAACACACCAACCTAAAACACGATCCCATCTAACAAAAACCAAAACCAACCCACCTAAAACCCAGCCACCCAAAAGACAAAACCCAACCCACCTACACAAAAACCTAAAACCCACTCACCCAAAACCTACCCACCTAAAATCCAAAGCCCAGCCACCTAAAACCCACCCAAAAACAAAAAATTCACACACCTAAAACCAGAACCCACCTACCAAAAACCAAAATCTACCCACCTAAAACCCAGCCACCCAAAAGACAAAACCCAACCACCAAAAACCCAAATTCACCAAAAGTCCACCCACCTAAAACACAAAAAACACCCACCTAAAACCCAAAACCCACCCACCTAAACCCCAAAACCAGCCACCTAAAACCCACCAAAACCAAAACACACCCTCCTAAAACCAGAACCCATCTACTACAATCCAAAACCTACCCACCTAAAATCAAGCCACCCAAAAGACAAAAACCAACCACCAAAAACCCAAATCCACCAAAAGTCCACCCACCTAAAACACAAAAAACACCCACCTAAAACCCAAAACCCACCCACCTAAACCCCAAAACCCAGCCACCTAAAACCCACCAAAACCAAAACACACCCACCTAAAACCAGAACCCACCTACCAAAAAACAAAAACTAAAAGCCAGCCATGCAAAAACAAAAACAAACCACCAAAAAAACACCCACCTAAAACCCAAAACCTACCCACATAAAACCCAAAAGCCAGCCACCTAAAACCCACCCAAAAACCAAAACACCAACCTAAAACCCGATCCCACCTACCAAAAACCAAAACCTACCCACCTAAAACCCAGCCACCCAAAAGAAAAAACCCAACCCCCAAAAACCCACACCCACCAAAACCCACCCACCTACAACACAAAAACCACTCACCCAAAACCTACCCATCTAAAATCCAAAGTCCAGCCACCTAAAACCCACCTACCAAAAACCAAAAATCCACACCTAAAACAAGGACCCACCTACTAAAAACCAAAAGCTACCCACCTAAAAACCAACCACCCAAAAGACAAAACCCAACAACCAAAGACCCACACCCACCACAAACCCACCCACCAAAAAAAAACAAAAACCAACCACCTAAACCCAGCCACCTAAAACCAACCCAAAAACCAAAACACACCAACGTAAAACCCGATCCCACCTACCAAAAACCAAACCAACCCACCTAAAACCCAGCCACCCAAAAGACAAAACCCAACCACCAAAAACCCACACCCACCAAAACCCACCCACCTACACAAAAACCTAAAAACTATTCACCCAAAACCTACCCACCTAAAATCCAAAGCCCAGCCACCTAAAAACCACCTACCAAAAACCAAAAATCCACACACCTAGGACCAGGGCCCACCTACTAAAAACCAAAACACACCCACCTAAAACCAGAACCCATCTACTAAAATCCAAAACCTACCCATCTAAAACCAAGCCACCCAAAAGACAAAACCCAACCCCCAAAAACCCAAATCCACCAAAAGTCCACCCACCAAAAACACAAAAAACACCCACCTAAAACCCAAAACCCACCCACCTAAACCCCAAAACCCAGCCACCTAAAACCCACCAAAACCAAAACACACCCACCTAAAACCAGAACCCACCTACCAAAAAACAAAAACTAAAAGCCAGCCAATCAAAAAACAAAAACAAACCACCAAAAAACACCCACCTAAAACCCAAAACCTACCCACATAAAACCCAAAAGCCAGCCACCTAAAGCTTGAAGTTTTCATGAGATATCTAGGATACTTACAAAGAAAAACGCTTTCAAAAATTCTCAAGAATGCAAAGTTCATTTTTTCAAGTTTTCTGCATTTCTTAACTGTATATTTTATCTTTTCAATCAAACTGGCCCTTACAGCGCAGATTGTTTTTTGAAATGAAAAAATGACTATCGCAAAATTGATTGTTACAATGCATCATTAATTTCAAGTAAATTTTTTTCGAGAGAACTTTTTTTATTTTTACAGGAATTATAGGAATTGAAATTTTGACAGTTCTTAGTGAATATTGTTTTCTGCCGGTAAAAAACTAAAAAGAATTCAACAATGAATTGAATCCTTTTCAATTAACAAACAAACAAAAATCAAGTTGTTCAAAGGATAGTTTTACAAGCGAAATGGAGTATCTGGAATAAATTCCATAGACAGGAACGCTTTCTGAAAATGCCAGGAAAGCAAAGTTAAGTTAGTTTTTTGGATATCTTGATTAAATACAAAGAACAGGAACGCTTTCACAAAATGCCGAGTTTCTCTGCATTTGGCAACTCAACTGAAGTTTTCTTAGTTTTTGATGGAATGCAATTTTCCATTTTGAGACTTCTTTACACACGTCAACTCGCCGAACCGCGTATCGAGTATTCTCAAGAACAGCGCCAGTACAAGTTTTTTACCGAAAAAATTCAGATGGGCAATATCAAGGGAGTTTTGTTTACGAAAATGAGAAGCGTGAATTTTCCTAGGTCCAACATATAGATTTCCCATAAAATTTTGCATCAGACTGTTTGCCGTCTGTACGAGTTCGTATCTAACATCGGGACGGGCCATTAATCCAATAACTCTAGTCTCAACATTTTTATCAAGCAAGACTCTAGCAAAGCCGCAAACCCGTGCCACTGTTTTTAGAGGCGATTAGGGAGTAATCCAGTGCTTGCTAGGGTGTTGCGACAAATCGTTGTTGCTCAACATAACGATACACAAATCAAACTTGCTGCAGAATTTAACGTCCTCGCTAAATTAGGTGTTTCGCCCTGAAACCAGGCCTGCATCTTACGGTTACGTTGCGTTTGCTTAGAAGGTTGTCCTCGTCAATATCATTTGCCAGCCTCACTAAGTTGCTGTCACCGACAATTACCACCGAGGGGCTAAAACAAAAAAAAATAAATTTTTTGAAACTTGAGGACAAGCTGACCCTTTCAGTGCAGCTTGAAGTGAATATTTTTTTGTTATATTTACATATGCGAAAAAACAGTAGACCAGGAAAAGCGCGATATAGCTACATAGACACCGCAAAAAAACACAACTAGAAAAACTTTGGAAAAAAATTAAACAATGATAATTAATTGTGTTCAAAACCTTCATTCATTATGCTTACGATAAGTTTGCTTCCTTGAATCAGAACAATAGTTTTGAATTTTGTTTGTTCAGTAGGAATCACTTCGAATGATTCAAGACCAAAAAGTTCAAAGAAAAACCCAAAACCTTGCGAGACTCCAGCTAAATTTGCTTCAACTACACTTTTTGCTGCTTTTCCAACGGCAAATGTACCGGTAGAATTCGAGAAATAGGTTTCAACTCTAAAAAACCGCCAATCACGGAGCTGAAACAAACATTCGCCGAGATTTTTACCTATTCGCGAATAAGACACGGATGAAAAGCAATTACCAAAAGAATTCACAAACCGAGCAAAAAAAAAGTCAACATTTTTATCAGAACAGAAGGCTTTTGCATCCTCACCAACATTCGTTAACCCTCGCAAACATTTGTCCGATGTAGTAGTTATCTTACCAAATGAAGCCTGATGCTTGAGAAATTGTTCAACAATAGCTTCGGGTCCTTTAACTGTTCCTTGCACCGCACTTAAGAGACAGTGATTGGCTGATTCAAAACAAAAAGCAGAAAATGACCAGAGCGGGCCATTTCTTTTAACTTGTTCACAGAGATGCCTCATAGTATGAAAGTTAAAAGACTGGGAGTTTTCGCCGTAAATTTCAACAAAATTTTCAAAAAACTCATTAATTAAGACACTTGCCTAATATCACGCTCTTTTACTGATGTTTTGGATAGGAGTCTGATAGCTACGCACAATGTAATAAAACTTTTGAAATAGACTTCTTTGATCGGGAGATTACAAAAAACGAGAGGTCCTACATGAAAAAAGAACAACTTGAAATCAAATGCTTTCCAAAATTTGTTGTCAGCGAGCAATTTAATTCGATGCTGAATGTCAAAAGGCACTTTAACCAAAGACATATAGGCCTCAGCTTTTTGTAGAATTTGACCTTTGGCTAGCGAAACTATTAGTTTTGACAAAGTTTCACCGGTTCCAGGAAAAACCTTGTGCATTGGATCTATTGGACAGTTCCAAGGTAATTCTATTACTTTACTTAGGGGGGTTAACGACTTTATTCCGCATGTTATTGAGTTATTTTGCTCGGCAAATATGCCACAAGCTTTAAATTCCTTAGTCTCGCGCAACACAAAAACTTTTTTAACTGAGAAGAGCATTCGGTGATCCTGAGAAAATCCTTTGATATAGCAATGCGGGCACGATGAATAGCCATTGAACTGGTTCATACATAGAACAAGCGGTCGCCGGCATGTCTGCAACAATTGAACGCACAGAAAATTTTAATGATCCTAAGCCGTCAATATATAAACTTTTGTCAATTAACGATTGAATCTCAAAAAGGAAACGAGGCAACAGTTTTGCGAAATCGGGTTTGGATTTTCCATGCCACAGAGCCAGTAAACAAAGATTTGAAAAAGCTCCACGCAATTTCGGCGGGAGATTGAAAACTTGCACCCAAATTGGCCAAACAGAAATTTTCGAAGACTTAAATACCGGCGCACCATCGATGTTAAGAACGAGCTGAATTTCTGGTCGGCAAAAAACATCCCATGACGTTTTCCAAGAACAGTCCTCAGACCACGAGCTCAATATATATTTTGCATTCTCGTCGAGAATTTTTTCAATTTGACTCCTAATATCTACACAACAAAATCTGCCATTTTCGAACTCGATCGTACATACAGTTGGTAGAAAGGGAATGGAAAGTTTTGAAAACAAGTTGTTGGGGACTGGCAAATTGTTTGCAAAAAGTTTTAATAAGTCCTGCCTGGCATTTTGGGAAACTTATGTTTATCAGACATGCTATTAAACTCAAGCATAAAGCTTTCTGTAGTAGAGGAAGCACCCTCAAATAGAGGAATTCCTTCTTGATCTTCAAAATAAGCATAGTCTAACCCGCTGAACAAAAACTATCATTATTATCTATCTCATCTTCAATTACATGTAATTCTATTACAGTCGAGTCATTTTGTTCCGAAGGATTTGTTGGCAAAGCAAAACTGTTTGAAGTCTGGCAATCTGAATTTGTGGTTTGGGGAATGTTTATCTTAATAGGACTTGGCAAATCAAGCGAACCGAAAATTGAATCATATGACAGATATTGTTCATCGTTTTCATTAGCGATTGTTTCGTACAGAACCCGCCTAGGAGGAAGGTTATCAACTATTATTCTCTTCACAGGGGTTTCGAAGGATTTTTGGTTAGATACCTCATTTAATGGCGTGGAAGCTAAATCCGACCTTGATCTTCGTTTTTTCCTGCGCGGTTCTGGATCTTTTGGCCAGGGATCACCATGTTCACTTTTAAAAGGGCAAGAGCAATTTTCGTTAAAACTTCCAAAGAAATGTTTTGAATAAAACACGGTAAGTTCTTCTCCTACTACTATATCTCTTTTTGCCATGCAGCATACTAACTCCCCTATTCGTTTATGCTCGACATTTGCTCTACATGCGGCGTTTACAAAAGAAATAGGTCCCAGCATCACCCACTGAACATTTCTTAGCTTACTATAAATAATTGACATGTCATTGTACCCTTCAGCAATCTCATCCTCGGTTATGTCAGCAAGAAAACCAATAACACCATTTACAACACTACCTTTAGGTATCTGGGCTTTGGCGAACAGTCCAAGTTGATCAGAGGAGTCACTAGTTAAATAACTCACCGGCTTGTACTCAACCAACATCATACTTTTACCATACTCGCCATCGAGAAACCCGTATAGGTTATTCAGGCTTTCACTCTCAGCTACGTTGTCCTGAACGTCTATTTTGTGCGAGCAGAGATCATTCGTATCCACCCAGAGTCCTGTTAACTGCGCATCAACTTTTGCTAGTTCTCTCCAGCTCACATCAATTTTTGCGAAGGTCTTAGAAGATGTTGTGTAAAAAGCTAGCGATTTCGTTGACATTACTATCTTAAAAAAGACGTTCATTAAGGTCAGAAAAAATTGAAACAGCCCGCAGAAAAAACCAAGAGAAGGCCAAAAATAGCCTGAGCTCTATCGCTTCGCGGCTATTGATATTCTCTTTCTGATCGCTAAAAGAGTCGTAGTTTCAATTATTTTAAGGATCACACAATATACAATCAGTACAGAAATGAACAAAAAACAGCAAAGACAATTAGCTTTCCGAATGGTTCCGAAGGTTATTTAATCTCACGTCGCTCAAAGCGAAAGGCAATCTTTGACCAAAATGAGAAAACTTTTGACAGGAATAAATAAGTACACCAAACAAGAAAACCAACGAAGCAGATTAGGTTTTTGTTTATTTAAACTTTATCGGTTTCACTTTATTCACAAATCAATCACGTCCCTTTCAGAGCGTGACTTAAACTGATTTATTTTTTCCGGGGCATCAACTTTGCAGCGCTTCCCCCAGATTCACGACCAGAAATGATTAACTCGTTACGCTCTCTCCAACCCAGAGTATTCGCGGCGTCTTTCACGCGGCGCAGCGCATATAAATTGTCGCCACAGAACCTTTTGACTGCCTCTAAAACAGACATACAGATTTTTGATGGGCCAATCTTTCTAAAAACTCCAACCATATTTAAGACTGCTAAAAACGAATACCTCTGAAATATTTCTCATCCTCTTCGGAGGCTAGTTCTCTGCCTTCAACTGTACACCTTTGTGCAAACCAGCAGGTTTTAATACGTTCTTCTTTTGTGAGTATGCACCGACTAAGAAACCTGCCAAATCCGTTGTGATCATCTCTTCTGCCCTTGTAGGCCAAGAGATTTTTACCCTTGTAAATCAATGACTCTTTGGCTTCTTTCCGTCTTTTTTCAGCCTCTGAGCAGTTCTCAAACGCAAGACACAATTTCAGAAAAAATACAGACCAACTCTCAAAAACTACAAAAACTAACAATTTCACGAAGTCGCCTCGAAGCTTTCAGCATTTGATTAGCGGCAGCAACCTCAAGCTTATTAGATCTCCTCAGCGCCTCCTCTACATTCTTTAAAGCTGCTACACAGGAAACGTAACTGCCGTTCCGCTCTTGCTGAAAAAATACGCACCTTGAACAAAGCCTTACAGATAAACGTAAAAATAATTTAGCGCAAAACATTTTAACCCTTTCAAAACAAAAGTTTACGACACTGATTTTCAAAGCTTTGAAAGTTTTCGTAGCCAACATTTTGTGAGCATCCCATTAAATTCTTAATTGAAAATCTTTGGTTAACCTGTTTGTTCTCTAGTGCATGTTGCCCCTGATTTGACAGTTCAATTGACTCAGCATCGTCCATAGTGTTCACAAGTACAGCATCACAAGGAGAGCTACCAGTATCACTCATACTTCCACTTAATTACAATTAAACGACAGGAAACAAACTCTGAAAGAATTCAAAATTGTAAATAGAAGGGGCATTCACAACCAAAACACATTGTTGACGTATCGAAAAAAGTATGGTCAATTTTTATTGAAGACAGTAACAGCGTTATCACAAACATAAAGTGGAAAGTAATCACTGAAAAAATTGACGGCATAAACCAATTTGAAATCAAGTTTTTTGTATAACAAAGAACCTAACAAATTTTCAAGGGGCTGCACAATGGAAAAATTCTGCTTTTATTTTCGAGTTTTCTGCTCTCAATCTCGAGTTCTTTTCAATCACGAAAATTAAAGCGATAATTGCATGGAAATAGACTTTTTGTCCCTTTCAGAGCAAAAAGTTTCAATGTTTGCAGAGCTAAATAAACAAGTCATAGACTATATAGACAAGAATTTAATCTTGGAGACAGTAAAAAACCATATAACCATAATAAAGCGCCAAACAAATTTAGACAAACAAGTTAGCAAAAGCAAAAACAACCGCAGGGAGTTAAGATGGGAACTTTGCATTCAAATTAGTTTTGCATTGATAATAAGTTTGCAATTGAAGTCAAGTTTTTTTCAATCAAAGAAGTTTTGAAACTGGCACCAAAGTATTTTTTGTCCCTTGCAGATTAAGAAGTCATGCTGAAGGTTCCTCTATCTGAGGTGGATTGTTCTCTTTTTGCTTTGACCGTCTCCTCTTTTTGCATAGATCAACTCCTTGCTGGTTTACATGTTTCAAAACGGCACGATAAGTGTCCTCGCAAAAATCACCCTTCATAATTTTTACCATCATTTCTCTTAGAACATTTGTTCTTTCCTCGTCAGCAGGCTCGCGATCTCCTACAAGAGTTTTTTTCGGCTCGACGCAATACTTGATCCTTTCGTCTTCTGACCACAGCCAATTGGCTATGTTCATCGCTCTTTCGCGATAAGTTGAGCCACCAAGAGCAAACAAATTTTTGCCATTCCAGTCACGTTTTTCTACATTTGACTCTTCTTGCTCAGATTCCGAATCAGGACTTGAACCTTAATTTGGCAAGGAGATTTGGTGCAGGCGAGTTATCTCGTCCAAGGCCTTCTTGACAAAAATCATGTACTGGTTCAAGACATTGCTGCTTTCATCCAAACGCTTCGCAATTTTGATCAAAACGTGCCGCAACTCTTCGTTTGGAAAATCCTATTGAAAAATCAAATGGTTAAGCAAATTGAGTGGCATACACTATTATGAATATAAAAACCCTTGGATCAGTTAATTGAGGTTGAGACTTGATAAAACTCAAGAGAGCGAAAAAATACTTATGAGACTTACTAAAATTCAAGTTTTGATTTTTAGTACAATTTAAAAGCAAAAAGCCACGCGTCCCTTCCAGAGCGCTGTGACATATTTTATAAGCACAAGAAACATTTTACCTCATCTGTACGCTGCATACACGTTTTATGTCCGTGAGTTCCGGACCCACATGGCGCAGGGACTTCGGCCGCATTATTCAGTAAATCATAAACCTTTTGATCGTCAAGTTCCGGCAAGTCAGCGACCTCGTCATTTTGCGTACTTTGCACCGGAATTTCAATATCTTTGCGAACTTTGGGAAACTTTTTCTTACTGCCACTCTCAACATCTACCTGCGATTGAACTGGCTTCTCATTGCTCACCAGTTGCTCCAACAATTCTTCACAGTTAATTTTGCTAGCATCGTGGCCTCCTCTCCTCAAGTTATATGCTTGCTTCATTATTTTTTCAAGATGTATTTCGTGCCCTTGTACCCTATAGCTTCCTGATTGCGGATCATCGTAATTGACCCCACATTTTATTATTATTTCATCACCGACCGAGAGAGACAGTTTTTCAGAGTTTTTGAAATCCGCCGGCCATCTTTTGTTTTCCACTTCAACAAGTGAAAACGTTCTATCAATTTCGAAGAAAAAAATGAACCTCCAATCTTTTGGCAAAACTATATCATCTGCTGATACATTTGCACACGCTTCCTTTTCTAACACCCGAGCAGATCTTTTTATTCCACTTTTTGACTCATTTTAAATCATTAACCTCTGAAAGTACCAGCTTTTTCCATAGAATTTTAAAATCGCAAGTTTACTTTCAGCACTCGCTCAACTTGACTGTTTGTTGGTGATAACACAGAAAAGAGGTTTTGTACTAACGAACAGGGCTCAAATCGAGTAAAACATTATCACTATTTTGAAATTGTGAGTGAGAGAGAACTTTAGATCACGCAAAATGTAGAAACTCAAGGGCTTAAAAGTCACTCGAAAAGAAAAAACGGTCAAAACCTTTGACACACAAATACACGCACACACACACAAACGCACACACACACACCACACACACACACACCTCACACACCCACAGAGACACAGAAAAGAACAGACACAGACAGACAGACACACAGACAGACACACTGACAGACAGACACACAGACAGACAGACAGACACACACAGACAGACACACACACACGCGCGCACACACACGCGCACGCACACACCCCCACGCACACACACACACACAGACACAGAAACAGACAGACAGACACAGACAGATAGACAGACACACAGACAGGCAGACAGACACACACAGACAGACAGACACACACACAGACAGACAGACACACACACAGACAGACACACACACACACAGACAGACACACGCGCGCACACACACACGCGCACGCACCCCCCCCCCACACACACACACCCACATCCATCCCCCACACCCCCCCCCACACACACACAAACACACACACACACACACTTACACACACACAGAAAAGAGGTTTTGTACTAACAAACAGGGCTCAAATCGAGTAAAACATTATCACTATTTTGAAATTGTGAGTGAGAGAGAATTTTAGATCACGCAAAATGTAGAAACTCAAGGGCTTAAAAGTCACTCAAAAAGAAAAAACGGTCAAAAACTTTGACACACAAACACACGCACACACACACACAAACGCACACACACACACACACCACACACACACCTCACACACCCACAGAGACACAGAAAAGAACAGACACAGACAGACAGACACACAGACAGACACACTGACAGACAGACAGACAGACAGACAGACACACTCACAGACAGACAGACACACGCGCGCACACACACGCGCACGCACACACCCCCTCGCACACACACACACACACACAGAGACACAGAAACAGACAGACAGACAGACAGACACACACAGACAGACACACACACACAGAGACAGACAGACACACGCGCGCACACACACGCGCACGCACACACCCCCACGCACGCACACACACGCAGAGAGAGACACAGAAACAGACAGACACAGACAGACAGACAGACACACAGACAGGCAGACAGACACACACAGACAGACAGTCACACACACAGACACACACACACACACAGACACACACGCGCGCACACACACGCGCACGCACCCCCCTCCCCACACACACACACCCACATCCAGCCCCCACACCCCCCCCCCCCACACACACAAACACACACACACACACCCACACACACACACACACATAGACACACTCACACACACAGACACACACATGCACACAGACATACATACACACACAACACACACACACACTCAAACACACATAGACACACTCACACACACACAGACACACACATGCACAACACACACAAACACCCAACCACCCACACACACACACTCACTCACTCACCCCCACGCACACACACACACACGCGCACACACACACACACAGAGAGAGAGAGAGAGACAGAAACAGACAGACACAGACAGACAGACACACACAGACAGACACACGCACACGCGCACACACATGCGCACGCACACACACCCCCACGCACGCGCACACACTCACAGAGAGAGACAGAAACAGACAGACACAGACAGACAGACAGAGAGACAGACAGACAGACAGACAGACAGACAGATAGACAGACACACACACAGACAGACACACACACAGACACACACGCGCGCACACACACGCGCACGCACACACCCCCACGCACACACACACACAGAGACACAGAAACAGACAGACAGACACACACACAGACACACACATAGACAGACACACACGCGCTCACACAGACGCGCACGCACACACCCCCACGCACACACACACACAGAGAGAGACAAAGAAACAGACAGACAGACACACACAGACAGACACACACACACAGACAGACAGACACACGCGCGCACACACACGCGCACGCACACACCCCCACGCACGCACACACACGCAGAGAGAGACACAGAAACAGACAGACACACACAGACAGACACACACACACACACGCGCACACATGCGCACGCACACACACCCCCACGTACACACACACACACACACACACACACACAGACACCCACCCTTCCACACACATAGACACACTCACACACACAGACACAGACATACACACACACAACACACACACACACAGACAAACTCACACGCAGACACACACGAGCACACAGAC
>NC_134475.1:23192254-23202254 GCF_964194025.1 Convolutriloba macropyga
GAAACAGACAGACACACACAGACAGACACACACACACGCGCGCACACATGCGCACGCACACACACCCCCACGTACACACATCCAGCCCCCCCAGACACACACATCCAGCCCCCCACAAACACACACATCCAGCCCCCCCCCCCACACACACACACGCAAACACACACACAGACACCCACCCTTCCACACACATAGACACACTCACACACACAGACACAGACATACACACACACACAACACACACACACAGACACACTCACACGCAGACACACACGAGCACACAGACACACACACACATACACGCACAACACACAAACACCCACCCACCAACACACACACTCACACACACTCACTCACTCACTGACTTTCCTTGGGTACCATGTGCTCGATCCTAAATTTTTCGACGAAATTTGAACGCCACTTGATCGGACCTATTGGGATAGTTAACAGACATAATAAGGTACATCATATCAAAATTTGGGCCAAATAATACAACTGCTATGTAAAAAGTTATTAACGATCAGCACATGGCATACCTCACTTTTTCGGGGTACACGAACTGAAATCTTTAATATCTACCACACTACTGTACCAATCGCAACGGGACGTAGCTTGTTAGAACCGTCATGAAATGAGCTTTAACACCATATATATAACATCACATTTCCATCAGCTAATCGCGAAATAAAGCTTAGTGAGGAGTGGGTACATCGACCTATGGCCCCACCGTATACCATGTCCTCAATGACGAATTTTTCAGCAAAATTAAAACGCAACGTGATCGGACCTATTGGGATAGTTAATAGACATAATAAGACACATCATATCAAAATTTGGGCCGAATACAACTGCTATGTAAAAAGTTATTAACGATCGGCACATGGCATACCTCACTTTTTCGGGGTACACGACCTGAAATCTTCAATATCTACCAAACTACTGTACCAATCGCAACGGGACCTAGCTTGTCATGAAATGAGCTTTAAAACCATATATATAACATCACATTTCCATCAGCTAATCGCGAAATAAGGCTTAGTGAGGAGTGGGTACATCGACCTAGATTAAGACCCGGAACCATGTGCTCGATGCTGAATTTAATAATAATAATACCTAACAATACTCACTGTGATGCCATTAGATACGGTCAGCAAAGCGAACAACTCTTTGTGTTTTTCTACGGTGCCACTTCGTTTATAACACTTCATATAACACTTCGTTTATAACCAATTAATCTGAAATAATGAACAGTACAATGATTACAATCTCTTTAATAAGTGTGAGAGGGACCCTGACCACATTCTACGGCCTATGCACAGCGTGGCCTATGCCATCCACAAGAAACAAGCATACATCCTGAAAGCATTATTCGCCAACAAATACCTGCTGACGGTTAGCGTGTATTGACACGTGACCATAACGAAAATTGAGCGGAATTCGAATTTTTCGAGGTATAGGTCACAAAAACACTTATATCTCCTCAACGAGAGCTTTGTTTGAAAAACTAAAAACAGTTCTGAACTCAGGATATAATAGGCTTTACAACTATATAACGTTTGTCCGGTGAATCTAAAATTTTTTTTGACGATTTTGAGCAGTGACAAGTCTAATTCCTCGAAATTTGGTATCCTAAAAAAAACGGTAAAATTAGCCAGTTTTATGCATTTTTTTAAATATAAATTTGCAATATTCATAACAAGCGTAAGATAGGCTTTAAAATGAGCTATAGTAACCCAGGTAACAAAGGCTAGATAAAAAGTTATTCAACTGCTAAACTTTAAAAAGACGTTTTTTTTACCATATTTTGGGCAAAAGTACGGCCCGTTTAAAGCAAAATTTTGTTGATAAATTGTAGGAAAAGCATATTAGTAAATTACATTTTCAGAATGCGCATGAAATGAGTTGAATAATTCGCTGTAGAATTATGGTGTATTTGCTGTCTGTAAGAAAATATTAAGCAATGATTCGCAAATTGAGGTCAATTTTAAGACATTTTAGGCAAAAATTGGCAGAAAAAGAGCTTTGTTCTTCCTTTAAACTACCATTTCTTCATATTGTCTGCAAGCTCATATAAGGAGCGTTATTTTGCGCTATTGAAAGTAAATTTTAGTTCATTAAAAAAAAAGTTATAAGGTAAGGAATTTCGCTTCATGTCTAACTTTTTGCTCACAATTTTTAATTTCCGAACAATTTTCTTTCCTTTTATAACAGTTTCCATAAAAATTAATTACAGCAGTAGATTTTCGTGCTAAATTGGTGCTGAAACAATATAACTTTAAAACATCAAATGACCAATAATGTAGAACGAGATAAAAGAACAAAAAAAATGAAAGATAAAATGTAGTAAAAAGTTTCGAGATTTCTTACAATATGATAATTATTAAGCCTTTATAGTTATAATATTGATACAAAAATGCACTGCCAGTAAAACATCCAAAGGTTGGAATTTAATTTGGTGCCTATTATTACTTTTATATCCTCATAAACAGACAGTTTCTAAAGTTTTTCAGTGTTTCTATAAAACACTTGAAAAATTTACTGAAAAACCACAGGTTCAACTGAACGAACACAACCGTAAATTATCTTCTTGTGACACAGTAGGCATTTCTAGCTACACTTTGATTGAAAAAGGGAATAAACAACGATCATGAGAGCAAGTACACGTCGAAGTTTAATAGAATTTAAGAAAACTATTTTTCATCTAAATGGTTAAAATTAAAGATTGACAGCAAAAGACAAAATTCATTTCCTCTTGTACTAAAATGTAATACATATTTGTAACTCTAGTAATTCTGAGATGAGTTGATTGAAGTAACTATGCTGAAATAATTAATATCTTAAACAAACTAACACAAAAAAAACAACTTCTACGCTTCTACGCCCATCGGGCCAATAAGTGTTTTTTCTGATAATCTGCCTTCTTTGTTGTTTCGAACAGTTTTTTTTTCAAGCAAAACCTTCTTTCGGCTACATCTCGCCCTCTATTGCATATGCTGTTTGATTGCAACAACTGTGAAAAGAAAGCTGAGAAAAGACAAGGTTCGTTGTCATTTAAAAAGAAAAACAAAAAATTTCACTCAAACTTTTCAAAAACAAACTTTTTTCTGACATTTTGCAAATTATCTCGCAAAATAATCCTCACTGACTTATAAAATTTACCATTGCCAGATTTTTTGAAGCATGGTAGGATGATATTTCTTATCTTGAAGAAACTAACACAAAAAAAAATTAACAACTTCTACGCTTCTACGCCTATCGGGCCAATAAGTGTTTTTTCTGATAATCTGCCTTCCTTTTTGTTTCGAACAAGTTTTTTTAAAAGAAACCTTCCTTTGGCTGTAGAAATATGGGGTATTCGCTGTCTGTAAAAAAATATTAAGCAATGATTCGCAAATTGAGGTCAATTTTAAGATATTTTAGGCAAAAATTGGCAAAAAAAGAGCTTTTATCTCCCTCTAAACTACTTTTCTTTAATAATGTTTGCAAGCTCATATATTGCGCGTTATATTGCGCTAATGAAAGTAAGTTTTGATTCCTTAAATAAAAAGTTATAAGGTAAGGAATTTCGCTTCATGTCTAATTTTTTGATCACAATTTTTAATCTCCGAACAATTTTCTTTCCTTTTATAACAGTTTTCATAAAAATTGATCACAGCAGTAGATTTTCGTGCTAAATTGGTGCTGAAAGAATATAACTTTAAAACATCAAATGACCAATAATGCAGAAATAGATAAAAGAACAAAAAAAATGAAGGATAAAATGTTGTAAAAAGTTTCCAGATTTCTTACAATTTGATAATTATTAAGCCCTTTTAGTGATAATATTGATACAACACTGCACTGCCAGTAAAACATCCAAAGGTTGGAATTTAAATTGGTGCCTATTATTACTTTTGCATCCTCAAAAACAGACAGTTTCTAAAGTTTTTCAGTGTTTCTATAAAACACTTTAAAAATTAACTGAAAAACCACAGGTTCAACTGAACGAACACAACCGTAAATTATATTCTTGTGACACAGTAGGCATTTCTAGCTACACCTTGATTGAAAAAGGGAATAAACACAGATCATGAGAGCAAGTACACGTCGAAGTTTAATAGAATTTAAGAAAACTATTTTTCATCTAAATGGTTAAAATTAAAGATTGACAGCAAAAGACAAAATTCATTTCCTCTTGTACTAAAATGTAATACATATTTGTAACTCTAGTAATTCTGAGATGAGTTGACTGAAGTAACTATGCTGAAATAATTGTTATCTTAAACGAACTAACACAAAAAAAAACAACTTCTACGCTTCTACGCCCATCGGGCCAATAAGTGTTTTTTCTGATAATCTGCCTTCTTTGTTGTTTCGAAAACTTTTTTTTCTTGCAAAGCCTTCTCTCGGCTACATCTTGCCCTCATTTGCATGTTCTGTTTGACTGCAACAACTGTGAAAAGAGAGCTCAGAAAAGACAAGGTTCGTTGTCATTTAAAAAAAACAAAAATTTCACTCAAACTTTTCAAATGATAATTTTTTTCTGACAAATTGCGAGTTATCTTGCAAAATTATACACACTGCCTTATGAAAACTATCAACGCCAGATTTTATGAAGCATGGCCGGATGATATTTGTTATCTTAAACAAACTAACAAAAAAAAACAACATCTACGCTTCTACACCCCTCTGGCCAATAAGTGTTTTTTTTCTGATAATCCGCCTTCTTTGTTGTTTCGAACAGTTTTATTTTCATGAAAGCCTTCTTTTGGCTACATCTTGCCCTCTATTGCATATGCTGTTTGACTGCAACAACTGTGAAAAGAAAGCTGAGAAAAGACAAGGTTCGTTGTCATTTAAAAAGAAAAACAAAAAATTTCACTCAAACTTTTCAAAAACAAACTTTTTTCTGACATTTTGCAAATTATCTCGCAAAATTATCCTCACTGACTTATAAAAACTACCATTGCCAGAATTTTTGAAGCATGGTAGGATGATATTTCTTATCTTGAAGAAACTAACACAAAAAAAATTAACAACTTCTACGCTCTACGCCCATCGGGCCAATAAGTGTTTTTTCTGATAATCTGCCTTCTTTTTTGTTTCGAACAGGTTTTTTTAAAGAAACCTTCCTTTGGCTGTAGAAATATGGGGTATTCGCTGTCTGTAAAAAAATATTAAGCAATGGTTCGCAAATTGAGGTCAATTTTAAGATATTTTAGGCAAAAATTGGCAAAAAAAGAGCTTTTATCTCCCTCTAAACTACTTTACTTTAATAATGTTTGCAAGCTCATATTTTGCGCGTTATATTGCGCTATTGAAAGTAGGTTTTGATTCATTAAATAAAAAATTATAAGGTAAGGAATTTCGCTTCATGTCTAATTTTTTGATCACAATTTTTAATCTCCGAACAATTTTCTTTCCTTTTATAACAGTTTCCATAAAAATTGATCACAGCAGTAGATTTTCGTGCTAAATTGGTGCTGAAACAATATAACTTTAAAACATCAAATGACCAATAATGCAGAAATAGATAAAAGAACAAAAAAAATGAAGGATAAAATGTTGTAAAAAGTTTCCAGATTTCTTACAATTTGATAATTATTAAGCCCTTTTAGTGATAATATTGATACAACACTGCACTGCCAGTAAAACATCCAAAGGTTGGAATTTAAATTGGTGCCTATTATTACTTTTGCATCCTCAAAAACAGACAGTTTCTAAAGTTTTTCAGTGTTTCTATAAAACACTTTAAAAATTAACTGAAAAACCACAGGTTCAACTGAACGAACACAACCGTAAATTATATTCTTGTGACACAGTAGGCATTTCTAGCTACACCTTGATTGAAAAAGGGAATAAACACAGATCATGAGAGCAAGTACACGTCGAAGTTTAATAGAATTTAAGAAAACTATTTTTCATCAAAATGGTTAAAATTAAAGATTGACAGCAAAAGACAAAATTCATTTCCTCTTGTAGTAAAATGTAATACATATTTGTAACTCTCGTAATTATGAGATGAGTTGATTGAAGTAACTATGCTGAAATAATTGTTATCTTAAACGAACTAACACAAAAAAAAACAACTTCTACGCTTCTACGCCCATCGGGCCAATAAGTGTTTTTTCTGATAATCTGCCTTCTTTGTTGTTTCGAAAACTTTTTTTTCTTGCAAAGCCTTCTCTCGGCTACATCTTGCCCTCCTTTGCATGTTCTGTTTGACTGCAACAACTGTGAAAAGAGAGCTAAGAAAAGACAAGGTTCGTTGTCATTTAAAAAAAAACAAAAAATTTCTCTCAAATTTTTCAAAAACAAATTTTTTCTGACAATTTGCGAGTTATCTCGCAAAATTATCCTCACTGACTTTTAAAGAATTTGAACGTCAGATTTTTCGAAGCATGGTAGGATGATATTTGTTATCTTAAACAAACTAACACAAAAATATAACAACTTCTACGCTTCTACGCCCATCGGGCCAATAAGTGTTTTTTTTCTGATAATCTGCATTCTTTGTTGTTTCGAACAGTTTTATTTTCAAGCAAAGCCTTCCTTTGGCTACATCTAGCCCTCCATTGCATGTTTTGTTTGACTGCAACAACTGTGAAAAAAGCTGAGAATGGAGAAGGTTCGTTTTCATTTAAAAAAAAAATTCACTCAAACTTTTGAAAAACTAATTTTTTCTCGCAAATTGCGAGTTATCTCGCAAAATTGTACACACTGACTTATAAAAAAACTATCGACGCCAGATTTTCTAAGGCATGGTCAGATGATATTTGTTATCTTAAACAAACTAACACAAAAAAAATAACAACTTCTACGCTTTTACGCCCATCGGGCCAATAAATGTTTTTTTTTTCAGATAATCTGGCTTCTTTGTTGTTTCGAACAGTTTTGTTTTCAAGCAAAACTTTCTTTCAGCTACATCTTGCCCTCCATTGCATGTTATGTCTGAATGCAACAACCGTGAAAAGAAAGCTGGGGAAAGACAGGATTCCTTGTCATTTAAAAAAAAAGACTGAAACTTTTAATGAAACTTTTCAAAAACATTTTTGTTCTTACAAACCTCAAGTTATCACGCTTAATTATACACAATAACTAAAAAAATCACCGTTGGATTTTTTTGAAGCATGGTTGGATGATATTTGCTATCAAAAAAAATCTAACAGAAAAAATCGAAATTTTAAATTCTACGATGATAGTGGCCTCTAAGTATTTTTTTGATAACCTGCCTTCTTTGTTGTTTCGGACAATTTTGCTTCAAGCAAAATATTCTTTCACTTATATCTAGCCCTCCATTTTATCGCAGAAACGTTAAAAAAAACTAAGGAAAGCCATGATTTCCCTCAAAAAAGTCATATGGAAAGCCATCGTGTTATACCTGTAAAAAAGTCATACGTTACACTTGCTTTGCAAGTCTATACACTCAGTTTATAGCAATTTTGCTTTTAGTTGGATATTTGTTTCATATTCCAGCTTTTTTAAGGTGGTTTATGTATTTGCAAGAATCTTACAAGATATACTTTTTCTTGCAAGAATCTTACAAGATAAACTTTTTCTTGCAAGATCTTGTAAGATAAACTTTTTTTGCAAGAATCTTGCAAGATCTTACAAGATAAACTTTTTGCCTCGACTAGGGAATCTACATTTTAAAATATCTTTATAATGGGTATTATTAAATGTGATGTCTATTTACTCCTCTTATTAGTCTAGCTCTTAATGTAAATAGCCTAAAACAGTGGATCCAATTTTACACCCATGCTATCAGTGTTCACACAGCCTAAAGAATGTAACATTTTACTGATATTGGGTGGTGAAGAAAACAGACGCAATTGATGATTTTCAGGGGGGAAAATTGGATCTATGTTTCAGCCCCGCAGCTTTGTGATGGTCATATTATTTTAATGCCTTCATGCGCTCGTGCTATTTTAACATAGTAACGTGCTATATAACAACGCATAAATTGTAATTGGGGGTCTGAAAACACAAGGGGACAGAAACCGAATAGATCCAAAAATTCAATCAGAGTTAAATGTTTTGCTTCCTTTTTATTCCACCAGTTTTTATTCAACCTTTTTTTATCCCATAAAAACACTGGGGGGGGGGGGGGGGGGCAGAATAGATCCGGCTCGGTAATGTGCGTTCGCACTACGCTCCGACACAGCTCATTCAAATTCTTGGCTCAAATACGAAAATTTTAATATGAAACTGAGTAATGGATTAACATGAATACTTTAGGGAATCTAGAATATGGACAGACGTGTATACCAGTGAGGTTAATCTTTTCCATTGGCTTAAATTAAACTGGAAGAACATTTACCTAGAGAAAGGAGTTCAATCTCATACAATTTCTGAAAAAAGAAAAAGAAAAGAGTTATATCAAGTAAACTCATAATTTTGCTAACAAACGAAAAATGAGAATCTGATTTATAAATTTGTCAAATTGAATCCGATAAACGAATTGACATGACATCAATATGTTAAGAGCAGCCTCTGATTGACCTACATGAATGAATTGCCCTGCATACGCGAAAATAAATGAAGAAAGCATAAAAATCTCTAAGAGTACTATTTTTTGTCAAGCACAGCTATAAATAAATTTGATGAGATGCACAGTGCGCTTTATCAGAACATGTACGTAAACGCTGCCTCCAAAATTGAGGAGAAAAAGAAAAAAAATTAAGGTAAAATGCAAAAAGACGAGCAGAAATCAAAAGGGTTTTGAAAATTATTGGCGTAAAAAAACAGGCAACCTTAAACTTTTCAATCATTTTATACATATCAATGTCAAAAAAGCAGCTATCTGCGTTTTTTCCCAATAAGCAAAAAAAAATTCCTGAAAAAAACTTGTGAAGGCAAGATTAACAAAATCCAAATTGTTCAAAAAAATGTAGTCGCAAAGTAAAGAAAAACATTAGTTTTAGACAAAAACAACATGTTATTTGAAAGAATGCTACATGAAAGGGCCAGTGACTGTGTTAATTTTTCATTTTGAAGTTGTTTTTTTTGAGAGAAAAAACCAAGGATTTTTGAAGAACCGAAAATTACTCTTTTTCAATAACAAGAAATATCAAAGACAAGAACCCTTAGAAAAAATTACTTTGTAGATTCAATTATATGTCACAGGAACAAAAATTAGACATTTCAAGTGTGAAATTTTTCTACAAGTTGACAAAAAATTACATGCTCAAATTATTTTTTACAAATTGGGTGCAGAAATTATTTTAACTGAGTTAGGCTGTTCATGCTTGCTCAAAAAAATTAGTTCATATTTTAACTAAAACCCTCAACGGGAATGCAGTAGCGATTGACCTGATGGGCACAAATTTAGCTACTGAGTGATGGATGGTACCAAATCACGTAAATCACGAATAATTACGGCCATTTAACTTTTTGCCTCTGATTAGAGGGCACCCTGAAAATTATATTCAAAAACCACTATTGTATAGAATCCAAAAAACAATAAATAGGAATACCAACAAATGAGTTGAAGTTTAATGATCCACAAAAGGTGTCAGGAAATAAATGACATCTCCACAAATTTTTTAGTCTTCAATTCAAAGCATTTATTCATTTTCAAATGCACACATCACAGGACAGTTGTGATCGGTGGTTGTTGAAATGTAAACCTGGTTTTGGAGACAAAGAACGAGAGTTTGGGCAAAATTCAATTGAAAAGTTCAGTTTTTCGATAAACAAGCAATATAAAAGTCCTAAAATAGTCAGATTAGATGAAAACTAACGTTACTGAGTCTATTCATTTTAACACTGCTACAAAGCAGAATTGTTCTGACAGTAAATAAACTAAGGTACAAACTGTTATTGAATGTGACCAAAAATGGTAAAAGACAAAAATTCTATAACCTTTTTGAAAAAACAAGAAAAATCTGAGCAAATTTCAATTACTCACAAAATTTTTTATGAAATCTATTGTAAATCATAAAAATCAGTAGCTACCTATTCATCGCTCCCAACAATGGAATATATGCGTCACTAGAATACATTAATATTTTTTATTAGC